>NC_058057.1:13690942-14015525 GCF_020085105.1 Siniperca chuatsi
GCACACCCTGGACAGTGGCCAACTCGTCGCAGGGCGAACACAGACACAGACAAGGACAGACAACCATTCACTCACACATTCATTCAATACGGGCAATTTAGAGTTATCAATTAACCTACACATGCATGTCTTTGGACGGTGGGAGGAAGCCGGAGAACCCGGAGAGAACCCACGGTAACACGGGGAGGACATGCAGACTCCACCCAGAGAGATTGTGTGATGTTGGTCCGGTCCGGGAATCGAACCCACGAACCCACGATCTCCTTATTGGGAGGCAGGAGCTGTAGCCGCTCTGCCACCGTGCACCCCTTACCTAATTATATTGTCTGATATTTTAGTTGACATGGAGGGACAAGGTGATGGATCCCATGTTGGTCCCAATGAGGGTAAAAACATTCATAATTTCATATGGACATCTCTGATACAGCAAAAAAAAAAAAAAAAAGAAGAAGAAAAGAAATTGATTTTAAAGTAATGGTGACATTATTGTCTGAATGGTTTAGTAGAACCACAAAACCTCCAGGAAGGTGATCACATGGCAGACATCCTGGGAATTGCTATGCACCGTCTTGTGCTGCTTGGACTAGAGATCATCGCATTCTTTCAGAGGCAAATTTGGGAAGAATATGAGGACCCAGATGACAATGATGACAACATTGTTATTATCTATCTTGGCAATTTGGTCAACATTGATAATGACAATGTTGACAACAATGACGATGATAATAACAATAACGATCATCAAGTTGAGGACGCTGGTGCAGGTGCTGAGGTTGACTTGGAAGTCAACCAGCATATTGAAGAAGTAGAGGAAGACCCACTTCCTGAAGGATCCAGGAGGAGGTCTAGAGAGGAAGACAATGAAGAGGATGAGGCGAGTCACAGCAGCAAACTTTTCCGGTGGTGGGATGAGTTTTCTGGCAGTGACTCTGAAGAAGACTCCAAGCTTGGAAGATCCAGCAAGAGGGGCAGCGATGAGGATGACGAAGATTGGAGAAGTGAATTCAAACAGTGACATGTCGACGATGACTGACACTGATAGACTGACACCTCTTTAAAAAATTAGTTTAACGCTTGTTCTACAACAAGCCCATCCCTTGTACACCAAGCTCTCTAACCCTAACCAGCCCAGTTCATGTCATGTGTGCACTGTAAAGCTCTCTGTCAAACCAGAAATTTTAAAATGAAGTTTAAACTGACTCATTGTTTTTGCTTTTAGAAACCAAAGTATGACAGTATTTTGATTAAATACTCAAATAGATAAAATATTCAGTTGTACCATCCTGGAATGTTTAAAAGTGATCACATCCATTAACAGATGCAATTAAACCTCCAAGACACAAGACATTAAAGCTTAGGAACAATGGCAAAACATCAGTCTTCAAAGGCATATAAGAAGAATTTGGAAGTTTATAAGACGTTTAGAAAATCTGGGGTCCTCAAGCAGAACATTTAATCGAAATGTTGTCATATTGATGTTTATTGATGCATTTCATTATGTGATTTGACTGTTGTATCAAGCCATTTTTCCCCATTTATTTAGTGTTATTCCTTTTTTTGTGTGTTTAGATTAACCTACCATTCATTTAGTTATTCATCATCTTGCTGGCCTATTTCATAACTCAGTCTGCACACCTCTACAGAATTGAATCTTCACCACATGACAGCCGGCAGTCTGAGTATATACTGTATATATACGGAGCTTCCGCCCCCTCTAGCAGCAGAGCCTAATGACAGCAGTGTTGGTTCCTAACATACCGTGACATTTGCATTTCTGATGGCTGGATTCTGACACTCAAGCACTATGACATTTTTTGGAAGAACCATAAGGCTATAGAGCAGGCAGCAAAAACATTATATTTCTGCTCCTGGTTCACTGCTGTACTGTAGCGCTGCCATCCTCAGTGACAAACGCAACTGAATAAAAAAGTTACTCAAGCTTAGGCAGAAGCTACTTGGTAAATGTAGGGTTCACCTGTTTTTGTGATTCCACTGCAGGAACTTTACGATCTGTAACTTATCATGTAGTCATTGTCACATGTTCTGCTTTTGTTTGGGGAAGAACATAAAACGTTATTTATATGACACTTTTCAGAACCTCAGAAACACTTACAAATAGAGAGAGACTATATTATCTTACTTATCTGTATATATTCTAATAGCACATTTTTTTTCTGTTTATGTTTTAATTTCACACATGCTTTGGCAATGTTAACATATGTTTCCCATGCCAATAAAGCCCAAATGAATTGAATTGAATTGAGAGAGAAGAGGGTGTGAATCTATGAATGGCCTTGTTCATCTGTACAGGCAAAGTAGTGTGTATGCATCTGTGTTTGTTTGCATATGGCCATGGATGCAGGTGTGTATTTCAAGGTTATTGTAGGGGGTTCTGTTGTGTTATACCCAATTCAGGCACAACTGTATGTGCACTCCACAAGTCATTTGGAATAATTAAGCCCTTTCATCTAATAAAATGATAGAATATTCAAAACTCCTACTTGTATTTTACTTGAGTATTTACATTTTATGCTTCTTAAAACTTCTACTCATGGGCGCCGGAAGTAGGGGGGCCAAGGGGCCATTTTGGAAGCGGGCAAAGCACGAAAATTTCTCTGTTGTTGGCTGCAAGAATCAACACAAAAGTCTTCATCTACTCCCACCACCCGAGGAAGCGAAGACCGAGTGGATTAACTTTATTTTGGAGGAAATGTCCCCACGACAACAGTAAAACTCTTAAATGTGTGCGCTAACCATTTTGCTTCGGATTGTATTCTCAACGAGGGCCAGTAATGTTCATTTACAAACCAGGATTCGCTTCAAATCTGAAGCTCAAGCATGGATCGACAACGTTACCAACTTTAAACTTGGAAGCTGTAAGTGTTGCCATTTTTATGTTGCTTTACTGTTTATTATTAAGGTTACCCTGTTGAACTTGGGCTTGACTTAAACTCTCCCCATTAAGAGAAACGCCGTGCCATTTATGCACGAGGCACAGCAGCGTAACTTAATTGATTATTTAAATTTCCTGACACGCCTACAGGATCGGTCAGGATCTAATGATAATTAATGTCCTGTGTTCCTCTACACATCCAAAAGGTCACACACACACACACACACACACACACACACACAGTCCAGCTTCATACAGTGAAACAGTTTGGAGTAAAGCAGCCGTCCTCCTGATAAACCCTGAGCTCCAGAAACAGCTGTCTAAAATGATTTCGGATTCGGATGATGTCAGAGCCGATCCGCGCATCACCAGTAGGCTACACACGCTGTAGCAATTTTAGATTATTTAGGCGAATATTAAGGGGCAGCCAAGAGAAATCGTGTGAACGTAAAGCCTCATTTAAAGCCAATAACCAGAGCAGAAGGTTGGATGTGGGGCAGTTTTTTTTATGTTGCTTTTTGTGGAACTTCATACTGCAACGAAAGCTCAGGTGGCTTTATTGTTACACGAATTGGTAGACTACTTGTTCATGTGAAAATTCACATGAATTGGTACTTGTTCTTTTGAAGTCTCTGCTCTATTTACTACTACAAAGACGCACTACACGCACACTTTTGCCCCCCTTTTGAATCCGGCGCGCTTGCTTCTACTCCAATACACTTAAGAGGGAAATATTGTACTTTTTACTCCACTACGTGTATCTGACAGCTATAGTTACTACTAACTTTGCAAATTACGATTCTAAATACAAGAGGCACCCAGGTAGCTCACGCGCTCCAAGGCGCCCCCCCCCCACCATATTTCCTTCATCTCTTCCTATCAAATAAAGGCAAAAAATAATTTAAAAAACAAAGATTCTACATACAAAACATTAGATCAATTTATAAAATGTGATGCATTGCTACAGATTAAACTCAAACAGCTACAACATTAACTGCATTTACTCAAGTAAGATTTTGAATACAGGACTTGAGTATTTTTACACTGTGGTGCTGCTGTCTTACACGTAAAGGATCTGAATACTTCTTCAACCACTGCTTACTTCAAATCAAAACAAACTTATTACTGATTAATTTGTTTTGTGCAAGTTTGACCTTTTTAGATTATCAATAGATGTGTCTGCTGATTATGTTGCCAATATTTACCTACTGGGTGAGTAAATCCTTTTCACTTTTATACGACATTTAATAAAACAGCGCCTTTTCAGGTAACTTAGTTGGTCAGAATAGACCTTCAGGCAGATGACTGTCTTGAATTTAAAAAAGAAGCCTGGCAAACACAAAGTTAACCAGTTCTTATGACTATGTGGCCCGCGGTTGTGTTTTTGAATGTTAACATTGTGAAACTGCATTCCAATATGATATCTAAACCCCAGGACTAAACCTAGATACGAAATATATGACTATCCAGATGTACCCAAATGATAATATAATCATGTAATAATCACGTGATTATTTGCTGACATAGTAATGGCCAGTCTCCAGCAAGTAGGCCACCCATAGTTATCTGGTTACTGAGTTATTACATAACACATACATACACATACACGCACACATACAAGCACACACACACACTGAGGATCAAATGACAGTGGTTAAAACAGGTCAAATTTTGGATTCTATAGGCCATGCCTGAACATCTAAATACATCTCTGGAAGAGTAGGCCAAGCACAAACAGTGCGTAACAGTCACGTTAGGCTACATTCTGTCATCTGTGAAGCAGCAGGGCAGGCGTGATAGCTCAGTCATGCTGCATTCGTAGAAATAGGACACGGGAACCGGGCAAAACAGCAGGTGGCCTCCCCGTTTGTTTTCACATGCAGTATGAGAGAAAGCTCATTATTGATACAGGTGTATTTTATTGCTGGTTACTTTATAGTGATGATCACAGCAGAAAACTTCATACTATAGCCTACTCGCAGCTGGAAGATATACAAAACAGCACAGAGTAAGATAGGCTCATTAGTAACTCTTTAGACCGTACCACAATAGAGAAATATTAGCCTACAGGAATACAAATATATTGTTATATTATAAATACATTAGGCTAGAAGCACTACCTGACAGAAAACGTTTGGACCAATAGGATTTCTTGTTGGGCGTTTTAAGGCCGAACCAACGTTTCCTATTGGTGGTCTGGGCAGACATGGGCGGGGCTAAGCAAGTGCTTTACCAAAACAAGCTGCTTGCGTGCACCGACACGAGCGAGAGAACAGAGTTGAGAGCAAAGGAAAAGTCTGACCAGTTAGAAAGTTGCAGGAGAAAGCGAATGGACCGACGAACACGAATCTAAGCTAACGATAGAGACACAGCTGGGGCGTCAGGTAGGGAAGTGGCACGGCACATAGCTTTTATTACAACTTAAATACTTGTTTACTGAGACTTTTCATGTCGCGAAACCCGCTTAATTTGCACATAGATAGTGGACAAGCCCATACTTGAAATCATTTCGTTAAAGAAAGCTGCTAACTTTGGCTTTTGTTATAAAGACGTTGTGTTGCAATGACCTTGCAACATTGTAGCTCAAGTCATTGACTTTCAGGGGACAGAAGAACAGAAAACTCATAGAAATTGAAGTAGTCTCATTCTGTAGCTCATTCATTACATATTAATTATGACAACCATAAGATGTTATTGCAAGTGTAGGAAAGTGCACTTAGTGTGACAACTTGTGTGACAACTGGGGAACAGTCTCTCAAACCATTTCCATATGTTAAAGACAGGCAACAAATTAACAGACCTTTAGACAGGTTAAAGGTCAAAGCTCCCCAAAAACTTAACAGGATCAGTGCTCAACACTACAGTCAGTGGTAAAGTACTTCCAAATTCACTCAACATCTCTGTATCACAGAACCAGCTGCAACTGTCCATTGTCCAGCTTCACAGAGCTGGTATTTATGACAGGGCTTTCATTGGAAGCTTGCTTGTGCCCACTGCTGTTGTATCCAGGGGAACTGGTCTGATGAGCTTTAAAATTTCACCCTTTTTTCCTGCACCAGGATTGGTTTATTCTGTATTTTGTAGACAGTAAAAGATGCCTGACCTGTTGGGTATAGTGGTTAGTCTTAGTTTAGTGTGTAAAGTATAACATGTAGTTTATAAAGCCATTATAGGGGAATAATTACATCTGATTTTCTGAATCAGATGTGAGCAGCACACTGATCCCTCATGATGTTCATATGTTGAGAGCCATAGGACAGTCAGCTGCACAAGAATGAATTGAAACTTCTTCTATGGGTAGGGCTGGGTATCAAACCTCAGTACTTTTTTTTACTTACTTTTGTCAAATAAAAAAAGGGTTTTTTAGAAAAACATGTTTATAATTCTCAAAATAAGTTATTTTGCAGAATGAATGATGTTTCTTAGTTTGAATGTGTTTTACCTAGGCCTACTGTTAGAGGTGGTTGATGATGGACCCCAACAGTGATACCAAGAAGATGACCTCCTACCTCCCAGGCAACCCCTCCGCTCAGACCCAGAAACTGGCCCCACCCAGAGACCCAGGTACACACAGACACCAGTGGCATTTTTTAAAAGATAAAATAACATATTTTTTTATGTTAAAGACAGGTCTAAGCCATAAGTGTGTCAGTGTTTTGTTTAGAGCTTACATATTACTTAATTTTGATGTTTAGTGAGGGTGTACCTGCTTAATTCAGGTACAAAGGGGCTCCCCCCTAAAGCTTAACATTCCCTGGCTTCCACCACACTTGAGGCATCCATAAACACTTGAGTCTAATATAAAATTAGATCATACTGAAAACTTGATATTTCTTAAATGCTGGGTCATTTCCAAGAAGCAGACTAATTGAGTTATCTAGACACCTTTCAGAGTAACAGCCTCCCTGCAAATCTGGAACTTGGACTTATGTGAAAAAGTCCTGCTCTGGGTTTTGCTCAGCAAAGTTATCCAGATAACTCAGTAAGCTTGTTTCTTGGAACTGATGTATGAGTTTCCAAGAACAGGGTAACACTGATTGTTAAGCAAAAACAAACACGTAGTTCTCTGCATGTTCAACTTCTGCATCGACTGCTTCTTCAAACGGTGATTAATGATGAAGCCAAACGTTGTTTATGACCTTGGTGGTTTATACCAAAAATGTGACACACACTCATCACAAAAAACATTCAGTTCGTTTACCAGTTACCTTTCTACTTGATTTTTCTATGACCCAAAGAGCTTGCTACCTTGCACTAAACATTTACTGAGGAAAAATTGTTTCTGGATGAAAGCCTTTCATGTGCTAAACTACATTTTGAAAATACTATACAATTAATCGAATTACTATTGTTTACTTGATAACAGTTGTGAACAGGATTTGAACTATTTTGCTGCATTTGCATAGCAAAAACATGAACAGCACGCTTCTGTCTTCTGAAATCTGGACCTTTCTGTACATTGTTGCCTTGTGCAACAGCAAGAGGTCAACAACAATCGAAGTTGTTTAGAACAGTTGTGAGGTAACTTTTTATTTGAATCAGACTCGATCAGTACCACAGCTGCTGAAGTGTGATACTGCCAGACTTGTGCTTGATTGGGATGTACTATGAAAATGCAATTATGGTTTGAAACACTTTATTGATATTGTAAATTGGAACAGCTATAACCTGACAAGTCATGGCTCCACCCATGGGAAATGCGGTAAATGTGTGTGTGTGTGTGTGTGTTTTAAGGTACAGCAACACATGGTTGGAAATAGACAACTCATGGACTAAAACAGTACAGAAACTAGCTGTAAAATGTGTTTAAGAATGTTTGTTGGTGTATGAATGTCCAAACTTACAGCTAAGAAGAAGCGATGTGTTTTTAAAGCCTCATGTTACCTTACACATTAGAATCCACACAGTAAAGTGAGGAGGAAAAAAAAGAGCACTGGTATCAGATCGATACTGCTTATCAGCCAGGTATCAAGGTAGTAAGTATCTGGATACCAGTTCCAAGTTTAGGTATCAGAATTGGTATAGGCAGTGAAAAGGTAGGAATTTACCAGTGTGTTTTTATATTTTTATATATATATATATATATATATATATATATATATATATATATATATATATATATCATATTTTAAATGTCTCAGGAAGAAACCTGAAATAGAAATGTAACTACAAGCTGATTACACAGTAGCTGAAAGATGTATTACAAGACAGTACAGTCTAACATATTAAATATTGTAATCCCATTATTAGTTTGCAGCTGCGTCTGTTTTTCTTGTATGTTGCGCCGTGATAATTAAATTAGAACAAAAAGAAAAAAGTCTCACTAGCATATATATATATATGTGTATATATACTATCAAAGTCTACATGCTAAGTTAATCAGTTTTCTATTTGTTCCCTTCCTATCAGTCTGGTTCTAATGATAACAAATCTCTGTTAGCTCACAGTAATGCATGCAAAACAAAGCATGTAGGCTTAAACTCATCTCTCTCTCACACACACACACACACACACACACACACACACACACACACACACACACACACACCGGCTTGCAAGATTGCTTCAGCATTCTTCTTGTGAACCTCCGACCTCTAATTCCACACAGTCAGCGCTGTTAAGGCGACTTCATGATTGGGGGAAACAACAGGGAGAAAAGCTTTGGCCCTGACAAAAGTTATGGCACAGTTCCATGAAATATGTTTGTTTTTTGTGTGTATTACAGCGATTTATTGATGCTATCTGGCCTTTTACCGGCTTCTCCCCTCTGACATCATGCTGCCAGTGATGACCTTTTTGTATTTTTCCTGTGTGGAAAGGCCATTTCCCCATGTACTGCTAACTAGTGTCTGCTTTTTGCTCCAAACCACCTGGGTGTCCCAAACATAGAATGAAGTTGGTTCTCTATCTCATCCAATTGTATGTACATTACCTCTTTTGATGGGTGATATTGATCAGACTCTTTTTATTGTAACTCCTTTCCTTGACTGAAGATTTGTTACTTGAATTTCTGTGCTATGACATGGGATGGACACAATAACATATATATTTTTCTTTCTTTACATTTATAACCTACTGCTGCCTGAAAATCCTGATTTTGATGAGTCATGCTCTTAACCTGATTACATATGTTTTGCTCACAAATATTGATCGGCTTTACTAATATGGTTAATTTATTTCCTACATTTAATGTTTCTAGGACATTCTTACTCAGAATGAAAACTAGCTGCTAGTTTGGCCGCTCTATCCTTCAATTTCAAACAGTATTGCATATTGAGACTAGCCGATGTCAACAATACAGGTTTCAAAACCTTAATAAATGTGCTCAACAACATGACAACATATAGGAAGCAAATACACTCAACAAGCTCACCAGGCTGTAATGATACACAAGCCACAACACAATGTGTTTGAGTGAGAAAACATTAGATTTAAAAGGAAGCCTTTAAAAAGTGTAAAAATTCTTAGTCTGTGGTATGGGGGTTCAAGGGCTCCAAATGCTGTGTGAGGAATGGGACAGCACGTTACCTGGGGCTGAGTCTTTTGTGTGGCCAATTTAGTGTAATTAAAATTTTTGGGTTTAATATGTACCATAAGCTGTGTGCATTCTGCGTATAATAATAGCCTATATATTATTACTAATGTTACATATCAACACAGTCATATCTTCGTAGAACAAAACTAGACACAGTTGCTTTGAACCTGCCAACTTGTTGCTTATATGGGAAAATGCAGCAAAATCTGAGTGTCCTTGAAGATGGACATTGGGACCAGGCCTTTTGTTGTGTAGCTGTTATCTTACAGTATATTCTCTGACTCTCTGTGTTTCTGTCCCTCTCTCCAGGCTGCAGCTGGCTGGTGGTGGTAGCGGCTGTAGCGGCCTCTCTGAGTGGCCTAATGCTGGGCTATGAAATGGGCCTAACCTCTGGAGTCCTGCTGCAACTGCGGGGCCTCCTCTCCCTCTCCTGCCGGGAACAGGAACTGCTGGTCAGCTCCCACCTGCTCGGCGCTCTCCTCATCTGCCTTGCCGGGGGTCCTATTCTGGATCGCTATGGCCGCCGCTACTCATTGCTCCTGAGCGCCGCCCTCGTGGTTGGAGGGAGCGTCGTGCTAATCGCCGTCACCTCACTTATTGCACTCTCACTGGGGCGGGTGATAGTCGGCATGGGAACGGCGCTGTCAGGGACAGCAGCGTGTCTGTACATTGCAGAGATCTCACCGAGGGAGAGGAGGGGTCTGCTCGTGACGCTGTACGAGCTGATGCTGGTTGTGGGTGTAATGCTGGGATTCAGCTGTAGTTACGCCTTTGCTACTTTGCCCCATGGCTGGGCGTATACATTTGGACTAGTAATCCCCCCAGCGCTGCTGCAGATCAGTGTACTCATGTTCCTCCCACCCAGTCCACGCTTCCTCGTTGCACGCGGTAAAGTGGAGCAGGCCAGGATAGTGCTGGCCAGAATGAGAGGTGGGGTCCAGGAGCATGTGGAAGTGGAGCTCAGAGACATCCAGGCAGGACTTAAAGAGGAATCAGAGCATAGTTTCTGTGAGTTGTTCAGTGCCAAGGCCAACTTGCGTTCACGGCTGCTAACAGGTGTGGCCTTAGTCTTCCTTCAGCAGGCTACTGGTCAGCCCAACATCCTCTCCTACGCTTCACCACTTCTCCGCAGTGTAGGCTTCAACAGTGACGCCGCAGCAACCTTGGCCTCCACAGGGTTCGGAGTGGTCAAAGTAGTTGGCACCATCCCAGCCGTGTTGCTGGTCGACCGCGTGGGACCCAAGAGCTTTTTGTGTGTGGGTGCTGTCGCAATGGGAATGTCGCTAGCTATACTTGGTATATTGACACTGCAAAGCCACACTCAACTCACCAGCCTGTGTAAAAGTCAGACTATACTAAACCACACACATACGCCGTGGGATTTGAACAGAACCACTATAGACTTGGACAACAGTGATATTTTTTCTACTGACCTCCCCAGCCAATGGAACAGTGAGGAGGCACAGGGGACTAACAGAGAGGATAATGGGATTGGGGAGCCAGGAGGAGGAAAGACTTATGTAGAAGTGTCTTCCTCACTGAAGTTGGCATCATTGATCAGCTTGCTGGTGTATGTGGCAGCCTTCTCCATTAGCCTTGGACCAAGTAAGCACCCATTTATTCAGTTTTATTCCCCCACTCCCTTTGCGCACACACACACACACACACACACACACACACACACAAGTAAAATGAACTGGTAACTGGTGACCTACATTGTACTTAACCTTCAGAGCACCCTCAGGCCATTTATCTTTTAAAAGAAGGATTGCATATCTGCATTTCAGTGTGCCCACATATGACTTTCACACTTCTGGCATTTTGCCAGAGTATACCAGGCCATTTCTGCTGTATCTGCAATATAGAACAGTAGCTATGATCCATATGCACTCACAAGCACTTGTATGTTAAGATAATTTGTCTAGTTTATTTGGTGCTAATGCCTGCTGCTTGTAACACAATGTACTGTGAACTACAACAATGGTTATCATACAATAACTAGGCTTAGGTAAAGTATAGATTGAAACAGTTGCCCAGATAAATTATTCTATTATTATTACTGGATCATGTTTTTTGTTATTTACCTTATATCATTGTGTATGTGTCTTTTGTTTTCTTTCCTTTCCAGTGGTGTATGTGGTTCTCAGTGAGATCTTTCCAATGGGAGTCAGAGGCAGGGCTGTGTCTGTGGTGTCGGCTGTAAACTGGGCTACTAACCTGCTCATCTCTATGACCTTCCTCACATTTACAGGTATGTGTGTGGTTATAATTTATTAACTGTAGGTTCAAGCTAATTGTAGCAGAGCTATAATTTTACTTGTCTGTCTTAAAACTAGAGCAAGGATTCACTAGCAGATCAGCATGCAGTGTTTCTGTTAATTACAATAATTACAGGTAGACAAACATTTTAACCACGACACAGCTTTATGCACTTCACGATGTGTTTTTACCTTTTGCCCAGGACAGGCAAAGAAAGATGAATGTTTGTAATGCTTGTAACAACAACCAGCAAACTCGATACTGTTTGCTATGCACACTAAACACGTTTCAGTTGTTAACTTCCTGAAAAAAGAGTCGTCTCACCTTGTTCCTACTACAAGTCAGTCAGACCTGTTGTAGAGTCATAATGCTGTAGGACCAGCAAAACAGGAGGACTACAAAGACTACAACAACAGTCACTATTCAAAGATGGAATCTTTGATATGCACCGTTTTTTTAGGGTTCAGCAGCAACTGCAAGTCAAGACAGCTTTGCCAGTGTCATGACCTGATTTGCTTAGTTTGCCAATCATTCTTGTCTGTCAAGTACATCTAAACTTCATCACAACAACTGTAGCAGAGCCAAGTAGGTTACAGCAAGCAAAACACACAAGTGTGCTGACTCAGGTTTGAGGATGTGTATTTTTTTGCTGTTCTGTTTCTAGAAAAGATTGGTGTTCCCAATGTGATGTTCATCTACTCTGCCATGAGCTTTGTTCTCCTGGTGTTTGTCATCCTCTGTATCCCTGAGACCAAAGGTCGCACGCTAGAGGAGATATCAAAAGAACTGGCAAAGAAGTGAGTGGCGGCTTACACATAAACTTAATGTCATCAATTTATTTAGTAAACTAGTTCGTCAAATGGATTTCTTTATCTTCCGTCTGTCCTTCCTCTGCTTTGCCAGGAAACCTTTTGAAGTGAGGCTCTGTAGGCAGGTTCAGCCTCAAGAGAGCCTGATCAGCAGCAGCACATCCGCAGAGATTCCAGCAAACGTCTGACTCCTTTAACGGATCACAACTGTACACCTCACCTGATAGAAGAGCATGAGCAAGGATCAAGAAGGACTATATTATCACTGTTAAGAATTTGGGGTGCAACTTGTACATCTCACCCACATTTGTACATCCCTACAGTTCCATCTGGTTCTTATAATAACGTCTCTGTCATATTAGTTTTAGCTACATACTGTATGTGAAGGAAGAATACAACAGGGATGGGGAAAATTACACATACAGGAAAGCATGAATTTGCTCAAATGAGGATAGCTCAGGGTTAGCTCTTGCTTAAAGGGCAGTAAAGAAAAGGTCAACAATGGGGATTGAATATGTGATTATATAAAATATATATTATATAATATTTATTTAATTCCTTCCTTTCTTAACCCCTTCCTTATTTAAGAATACAGCTCCAATAAAGCAGAAAGGAACATTTCTTACTAAACTCCAGGATAAAATTGACTCCCCACCAGCCAGTAGAACCTGTTCGTTTTTTCTATTTTTACCTGACACTGTGACAAACATTTACAAAAGATTGTCTCTTCTGGATAATCATGGTGACACTAATCACTTCAAATGTCTGTGTATGAAACAATCTTTGGTTTTTGGTTCTGGATGAAAATTAATTCCTGACATTGTTTAGATGCTGCTCTCTGTCATATGTAATGTAATAACACTAACATGGCTCGATCCAGTTATGCTACAGGACACACTGTAGTCTACATGGATATGTGGATATATATGGATGGTCACAGCAATTTTAGGAAGAGCCTGGTGTCTTCTCCTTTACATTTTATGGGAGCAAGCAATCAAGAAAATGATAATGAATCAACACACTCAGCTCCACTGTATGCCTGACTGCTGAATCCTCAAAAATAAGCAATCAAGCAGAAAATACTAAACTCATCAGGCCTAGTAGTAATGGGTAGATATTATAACTAGTACTGTTGTAGTGTAAGAAGTGTGAAAAGTGATGAAAGTGTTTTGTTTTAACTTATGTCAGTCATGCCAAAATTATACTTCAATTAACAAGTGGAATGTTTTACTGCAAGAAACAATTAGTTCTGTGGATCTGTTCACAATTTAAAATTGTAAATTTTTAAATCTGTACTTCGATACATATCCTTATCTTTTTTGATGTTGGAAAATGTACAAATGTATTTGCAAAGTTTGTCACACTGAAAATCTTGAGAACCATTTTATAGGATATTCCATTGAAACTGCGCCATCCGTAATCAGGACAGGCACACACAAAAAGTAAGGACACGATGAAAATGAGAGTAAAGCACATTAAACAGTAATCCTGTTGTGGCCTCTTATCATTAACCTTTATTTTTATACAAAATACAAAATTCTGAACAAGTGTCACAAATCTTCAGTTGACACTGGTTCAAAAAATCCCACATACTTAAGACATGTCAAATGTTTTTGTCAACATATTTCCATCAGATGCCTTTATTATATACATACATATACCATATTGCCTCAATAGGTTTTCGGTTCCCATTTAAAAACACTTAACCTCTCATCATTGTTTTTGTTGTTTAAGAAAATGGTATTCTATGAAGGGTTTGATTTCAGACAATTCAGTCACTGGCTAATGTAAGCATGGCCTCTCTGTACACTGATAATGGTCTTATGTTGCTTCAAAAACTCACATGGATGTAACTGCCATACAATGTTGTACGGCTTAACTGAGTGGCTGCTTTTGTAATTATGAGTTCTCTACTTAAACATTTCAATACATTTTCTCAATGAGTTTCTGTTACTTTGTCCTGTGCATTTACAGCAATTTCCAAGACCAATTCTGGACAGTGTTTAAACTTTTTATTCCTTCGCTCACTAAAAACTTCAATTTGAATGTCTTGTCTTGTCTTGCCTCAGTACCACTGAAGCCAAGGACTAGTTTTGTTAAATGAAATCAAATGAGGGGTCTATGGCTCAACAACTCACCACCTAAAAAACAAAACACACCTGAACCCTTTAAAAGTTTTCATTACATTCCAAAACACTGAGGACATCAATCTTGTTCTGTACATTGCCGAGCCTAGAAAATACAATTAAATATTTGAATGTTTGCCTAGTGTTTAAAACTATTATTAAGAAATGACAAGGATTGAAATCACATAATGTGTGCATTCTGATCCAATGCCACAGTTGAGAAACGAGAACAAATGTATAATAAACTGTCAATTGAACAAAGGAAATGTGAGAAACTAGAGATGAATGCATATTGTGAGCGGATGTGTATCTGCATAAGAACCTGCTCTTACTTTGTCAAGAGTCCAGACTCCGTTTACGGTTTGACTGCTGTTTTTCTCTTAAAAGTACAGGTAATTCAATACAACATGTCTACAAACGAGCCATGGACGGAGATTCTTCCAGAGAAAGTGGCAAATGGGACGACTTGTTGTATATAGGGTTAAAAGGTGAGGCTTCTCAGTGTTAACATACTGACTCTTTGCAATGGTCACCACTGTTAAGCATTCAAATGGTTAGATTGTTGAAAATTAGTCTTTCTGTGTCCATGCAAAAACTCCCAGAGCAAATAAAGAGCGAAAGCAAATAACTTCTGCTTCAGCGTCAGTCCGGTTTGGAGGAGCAGTTCCCCCTGAAGGATATGAAGTTTGAAAGACATACTTGAAACTTTAGGCTGTTAAAATCACAAGAGCCACACAATCCACAACAATAATGACATTTTGTGAGAGGGAAAAAAAACTCCAACTAGGGTTGTTGAGAATTTAGAACAATCCAGGTGACATCCAGTCCATTGATTGTGTTAGAAGTTTGTGGCTGTTGCCATGTAATGATAAAATCAAGCAAATAAATCCAAGGATAAGGTGCTTTCTCACTTGTAACAAACAAATCAGACGTGACTTCTCTTTCCTTTTCTTCTGTCTTTTCCTTTTCCTTTCATTTGCAGAGGGGTTTCCGACACTCGAACAGCAGTGGGTAGACCTGCTCAACAGCTGTGGCCACATTCTGCACATTTGGTCCTGACCGAAGGGATGGGGGGGGGGGGAATTGAAAAAGCAATAAAGCTTACATACAGACAAATAGAGACTCACAGATACCATCAGGACAGAGAGAGAGTGGTCAAAACATAAATAAGAGTGACAAAATAATATATTCCTTGTTTGGGCAAAGTTCAGCCTAATGCAAGACATACAAAGAGGGCGTAAACTATTTCATTCTGAGTAAAATTCCTTGAGGAATTGGGTTATTTACAAACCACTTTTCTGTTTGTAATGGACTATAAAAGTGCATTATGTCAACGTGACCTCAATCCCTTAAGCTGCTGTGCCCTCTAGCTGTATGTAAAGGAGGGTGAGAGAGGTTAATGTCTGTATGTGTGTGTGAGGTACCTGTAACTGTGATGCTGCCAGTAGAGAACACCTGTATAGTAGCCTTGATATTTTTGATCCTGTACGTGGCAGCAGGATGGAGCTCTGGTTCATAACTGACAAACACACACAAACACATGGTGAAGCACCACTGCACACTAAAGGCTTTCAGCACATATATCTGAAAACAAGTACATATACAGCTTTGAGGCTGTTTTACAAGATGTCACATGCCAGTACTCAATATGTTGTCATATAAACAAGTGCATCAGAGGCTGACTACACCAACATCTTCTATCTGCTTGAGTCACAGAGGTGCCAAATGCATACAAAACCACTGAGCAGTGCTCCCACCACTAGAGGTCATCCTGTCCTTGCAAATAATAAACCACCACAAGTAAAAGAAGCATAACATTTTAAACAGGTATTGAGGTGTCTCAGGCAAAATTAAATCAAAATAAATGACAATAATAGGCAATTATGACAGTGATCTGTATTTTGCACAAGAAATTCTGTACTGACATCTGAGGGGTAAGGTCTGCTACAGGAGGAAGCAAAATCAGTACAATGAATTATTTCTAAATATGGCTTAACTCTGACAGGTCTGGATGCTGATGATTGTGATGATGTTAATTAGTGTGATGATGGTGGTTGTGATGCACAGTACTTAATTACCTGGCAATGGGTCGGTTGTTCTTAGTAAAGTCTATAAGATGGATTGCAAACGGCATTGAGCACACTGCCAGCACATTCACAACTTTGAAGGCTGAAAACCTCACCTAAACAGACAACACACACATGAACGCATTTATACTTACATTAAAGGAGAACTATTTTCTTTCAATCTTGGTCTTATGGCAAGTTGTTGGCAAGTATACCTATAGGTAAGCCTCATTTATACTCATCTCAGTTACTGAAAAATAGTGGACCCAAGTGCTTTGCTGGATAAAGCTCTAACCCAAGCAACTACAAACCTAAGACAGCAGCTATTTGGACTGCAAATCTATTGTAATTCAAGTTCAACCTGCAGGTCGACCTGGCTGCATGCAGCTGTTTTGTTTATGAGTCATGAGATGCGACCTGGCTAAAGCAAATGAGAAGTTGAAAGAAATGTATTCATGTACACGGTCTAATGAATTTGTTTATGAAAGACCTGCTATAGGGCCTGTGCCTCCTTGGCACAAATGGACTTTTATTATGCTAACCTTCAGGCATATTAGCCAAAACTGATAAGACCAGAATTGTAAAGCACTCACCTAAAATCACATGCTTGCTTATAGGCCTATTAATTGAGTCAATATTTATATTTGATATTCATGTTTCTGCACATTTTTTAAAATAAAAAAATGGTATGTTACAATGCTGTTAACCAACAGCTGTGTAATTATTCTCACCTTGAAGCCCAGTTTCTGCAGACAGCGTGCTAACCTGCGAGCACCCAGCTTTGCATCATCCTCACTTAACAAAAGAGGAGAGCAGGAATGAGCGCCAGCATAACAGTAGTATATGATACATACCGCGTATGGTTTGGCATGCAAAAGAGATATAATAAACAAACAGTAACTTTCAACCTTAAGAGTAACTGTAGGTTCGGGGGAACCAACAACCAAAGTTATCACTGTACTGGTTTACCAAAAATTAGAATTATTAGCTCTAATGTTAGCATTACATCTGTGACAGGAAAGACAAATAGTAATGCCACTGCATTATTGGAAGTTGATGGGGGATCTTGCTCAAACATTCGGCTGAAGCCAACATTACTGCACCAACAATAAAGAGGCAAGACAGCCATCAGCAGCGAACATTTCTCTCACAAGAGAAAATGAATGGCCCTTTGGCAACTAGCAACTCCATTTATTATGTGCAGTTGTTTTTTTTTTTGACAAGTCTTGCAGTCTGCTAATGGTTAGTGTTAGTGTGAGAGTGTGTGTGTGTGTGAGTGTTTCATGTGCAGCGTGTCTACCTTGTTGCTCCAGTGCAGATGATTTTCCCTGAGGACCAGATTGAGGCTGTTATCTTGGGCTTACGAAGCTTCATTAGGACTTTCTAAAAAAAAAAAAAAAAAAAAAAAAAAGTGGTCACAATTTGAATGGTGCCAACATGGTCCATATCATACACCGTTAATAAAGCAGTAAAGCTGTACATATCTATAAAAAAATTTATCTCTACATGGAGCATCTCTTTCCCTATTTAACAGTCTTTGACTTCCTTACCCCTACTTCCGGCTTGTAGATGACATTAGTTCCCTCTAAGGCAATGGTGCGCAGGTTGAGGTGGCACCTGGTCCTGAAGGTTGCCACCACATTGGTGATAATGATATCAAGTGCCTCGTCATTGCTGGAATCCATGAGGAAGTGTGTGGTGCAGCAAGAGGACCTCAGGGGCTTTCTCCTCACACTTTTATGATCAACGCCACCATCACCACCATTTCACGGATGGACAGGGAGACAAGACTAGCTGGAAGGAAAAAAAAAAAAAGGGCCAGGATTTATTAGTATTTTGAGTTAGAAGTCAGAAATGTCAGTTTATGACAAACATATTTTTTTAAATTTTGATTGAATGTTTTTCACACACATACACAAACACCTGTCAAATACCCTTTTTTGAATCTTATTATTTTTAGTTTTCATGAGTCACATTAGCACAGCTTATAGCTTGCACAAACAATACAATCAACTAGCTCATAGAATTTACACAGAGATGTGTAAATAAAAACGTTAAAATCGTTGGAAGGGGACTTAACGTGTCACCTTATTTGCAGCACCAATTCATCTGATTCTCCAGCTATGTGGTTCCCTTCTACTTGTGATATAGGAGTGTGACTCAAAACACGAATCACATAGGCATCTGCAAGACATTAGAGGAGTAATTAAACATTTCGGAAAAATTGTATTTTTTTTTTAAATGTACTGTACGCTATACTATACGCTATTTTGCCCATGAACTAACGTTAGCTTGCCCGCTAGTGATACAGCCTGATACGTTAGCTAACGTTACTCTCTTTTGCGACTAAATTACCAAGCAAGATAAATGAAAATAATATATTGGAGGCTAAACGCGATATATAATGCATCTATCACTTAAATAGGTGAAAGCTTACGGTATCACTCATCGTAGTTTTACCTACAATGTACGGTTTATTGGCGTTACAGCTGATGCATCGCTCATCCCAGTGTCGTAAGTTATTGCATAGTAACGCAACTGATAAGCTTGTTTAGGGGAATGATGCTAGCTAATCTTGCCAGCCTAACAAGCCGGTTCATCGCAAACTAATTCAGCATAATTGCATGAACTAACGTTAACGTGTTGTTGTGGCTAGCATTCCATTGAAATGAACGACTAAAAACAACAGACAAACAACAGAGTAACGATGAAGTTACCTCACTACTGCCCAGCTAATGTTGTGAATAAAGCTAACGTCATCCGTTAGCTAGCAACAAAGAAAAGTGCACAGGCAGTAATGAATGAAAAGTTGTTAGCTATGCTAGCTAACGTTCGCAGGCTAGCTGACTAACGTTACACTGAGGACGAGGTAGTTCCACTGTTTCTAGGTGGGTTTGCGTGTTACTGTGTGTATCTGAAATATCTGCTTTAATTCTTTAGCTACCTCTTCAGCTTGCTCAGTGCTGTAACCCCGAGACAATCCAGTTAACGGTAAAATTTGTGGACAGACCCCTTTCTCCGGTGACAAGTGACCATCAAGTAAACCACCTTCCGGTTCCAGCTTTTAAAATAAAACCAGGTGATCTAATGAACTTCAAAATAACTACAACTTCCGGTTACAACTTTCAAAATACAACAATAAAAACAACCCTTGTGTGGTGTTAGGGTTTGTGGGTGCCGTGTTCAATGTTCACTAGAAGAATGTATATGTATGTCTACTATGTTTTAAATGTATTAAATAACCCTATTATGTTTGTGCAGGTTTATTAGGAGTTTGTATCGGTTTATTATTAATATTATTATTATTGTTGTTATTGTTATTATTAGTCTCATGCCGCAGCATAAAGTGCAATGAGCTGGAATGAGCTAGAAACATGAATCTTGGCCCAATCACTGGAAATGATGTGCAAGTGCTTCCACAGAAATATGAGCCCAATCGGCCACATGGTGACGCTGTAATTAAGGCCCAAAAATGCAATTTTGAACAGGCCACGTCCAACACACTGAAGGTCCGAATGACTTGAAATTTCCCACACAATTTTTTTGCAGTCCAGCTCAATGTGCTCTACAAAAAAGCCTTTTGGACCGCTATAGTCCGCCTAACTAGACTTTCCGCCATTTTGAATTTTTTGAGAAACACATTTTTGACATCTCCTAAACTGAACATCCAAATTTTGGGTGGATCATCATTGGACAAAGCTTATCAAAAGTTGCATAAGGCTTGTTGATATCTTATTTAGTTTTCAAGATATTGACCAATGAACCTCAGCACATGAACAGACCAAAGTCAACAACATGGGTCAATCATCACAACAAGTATAGGAAATGTCCACATACTGTAAGTACCTGAAACATAACCTGAAAGTTTCATTCAAGTCGACCACTAGGGGGCGCTACAAATGCAAAGAAATAGGCGTGGCATAACACAAATCAGACTATAAATCAAAAATTGTTTGTCCAATCATCACAAAACTTCCAGGATATGTTCACATAAGAACCTGAAACATGCCCTGAAGGTTTCCTTCAAATTGACAGCTAGGGGGTGCCACAAGGGCAAAAAATGTGAAAATGCAAAAAAAGGGAGATTTCACAGCTTTTTCACGTCTAGGCCACATTTGACTAGGTCCAGATCAAAAGCTTTAAACTTCTAATATTCTGTGTTGGCTTGAAACCCGGATTTGCCACTTGCAGCTATATTTTATTTTATAATTGTATAATGAAATATAATTTTAACCTGAAACTCATTGGTCTTGACTCTTTTTCTGTGGAGAACATGTAAAAGAAAAAAAAAATCTACACAATGTTTTAAGAGAACCTATATAATGTTATTTCACATTCTAAACATTCAATATTTTCTCACACTTTACCCCAAGTTGGGGGAGGAACACAACAAATAAATAGCTCTGTGTGTGTTTCTCCTTATCACAATTGATCAGTATGGAAAAGAAAGAAGCTAGTGTGGAAGGAGAATTCTCTGAATATGAGGATCACGTCTTTGTCAATTCAGAGTCTGACAGCGAGTTTGAAGAAGAGGATGAGATTGAGATTGACCCTCACCCGACCCCAAGACCAGCCCGTCAGGAGCCAGCTACAAGCCCATTAGGTCCACCCACAAACATTGGGTGAATAACAAAAATACAACACAAGGGTTAAGAGAGCCAATGCCTTTTACACTACAAGATGTGCATGTAGCTGCATGCACATATTTTTAAATTGCAAAACAGGAGTAGAACAACTGTGCAAACATGGATTACAGATGGAGTTCAGCATTGAAAGGCTGCTTCCAACAATAAGTCCAACAATTTTATGCATTTTCTGTTTTAAGCAATTCAGCAGAGTCGAGTAAGGATTTTATTTCTGCTGAGAAATTAGGTTTATTCACCCTTCCTTGGCTTGTTGTAAAAAAAAAGACATAATTTTGACATAATTTGTGGTAATAAAAACTCAAGTTTTCTACACCATGTCCTGCAGAATGAGCTAATAACTTAATGTTATTGGTATTGGTTATGAATTAATTTTGAGTCGTTAAAAGTTTAAAGTTACTTTGCAAGTCCACGTAAGGGTTAAAATGTCAGTGACTAACTAAATTCTTTGTCCACAAAATTGTCTTTGTAATCATCTACGTCTGCCAATATTACACTTAACAGGCTTATGTTAGCACCATATCCAGATAATAATGTGTAACTTTTTTCAGTGTTTATGGTGTATTGACTTTTAAGATATGTTGATTAGAACATCTCCAAGGAGAATGGACACATCTGGTCAGTAAATGCTCCTCAGGGAATTCTGGACAGGCTACAAAAGAAGAGAAGGAGTAAAGTTTGGAGGCGGCTGGGAATGTTTGTGTTATCAATGAGAGAATTCACAGCCGCTCCCGTGGCTCATGAATGAATTTAGTGAATGGATGCGATCCCGAGGTCACATCTTGCACTGATTGTGACCTTTAGGCGGACTGATCGTGACTTTGTGAGGTTTTGTGTTGGTTATACTTTTTCTTGAGCTCATTTGACTCGCTCTACTTTGTGTAACTTTGCAGAACACTGCAAGAATGATAAATTGATAACAGTGACATATAATCTTTATGAGATAAAGTTGCTTAAACTAAACAGATCTGAATGTGGGTGAATCTCCACACACATTCATGTGTATGTGCATGTTAATATCCATGACTTGTTGCTTGCTTATGCATATTTATGCATTGTGTCCTGTAACCCAGCTCTTCTGCTCAGACCACTGCAAAACACTTCTCCCGCCTGGCCTGCGCCCAAACAAAACAGAAAAATAACTTCTTTATGATTCAGCCTTGTTGTTATTGTTCTTTCTCCCTGGTTACGAAATTGACTCTTTTCCCTCTTGTTTAATCCTCCTGGGCTTCTCCTGGTGAAATATAGCCTTATGATTCATATCCATTCTGCACAAGAGCCTTGTTCAGATGTCCCAAGATGTTTACTATAAAGGTTTAGATTTAAAGCAGGTTAGGAAAGTCAGACCACTAGCGTTGATGGCGTGCGTGTGTTTGTGTGTGTTGTGAGATGGCTGACGCAGGGCGCAGGAGTATGTTTACAGTTTGTTGGGCTGCACATCACTGGGACAGTCTCTTCCCAGGGGAACAATGCTCTTATTCTCATTAGGTCAGAAGATGCCGCATGTAAACATGCAGATGTGAGCACTTATGGCTTAATAATTGCAGATATGTCTAAGAATAAATAGACGCTCCATCACTGTAACTACTCTGTGTGTGTGTGTCAGAGAGTGACTGAGGGAAAGTGAGATTTAAATCATTTTTTCATGCTTCTGGGAATATTTGTGTTTGTGTGCCTGCATGTGTGTGCACATGTTTATGTGTGTGTAACAATAGTTTTGACCTGAATAGTGGTTGATTGGCTTGAACTTTGAAAGTTGAAAGTTTTACCCTTACGTTTATATTTATCAAACATGACAGAAATAATTAATAAAGTAAAATGTTTTGCTATTGGGTGGAACAATATTATCAACCTAACATGGTGAATGGAGGCAGCATATCCATACATTCCCAGGCCCCAAGAGGTGTGTTTTCTTCTGAATGTCTGGATGATTGGGACAGTTTGATATTCTTATGACAAACAGCTGACAAGGTCACGCAATTTTCTCCAAACTCCCAAAGAAAGAAAGGAGAACTTTTAGAAACATACTAAAACAAAGTTGCTTTCTGTCTACAGCTTTCCAAAAATACTGAATGTGAAGATTCATGTTTATGTGCATGTTAATATCCAGATTTCTTTTAAAAACTTGAGTCGTCCGTGTCAGCAGATGCGTTCTTTGCAGAGATGTCCTGCTGGGGTGACCTCACTGTTGCCTGTAAACTGGGCGTGTTTGTCAGGACCCCAGTGATCTGTTTATGTTGGGCGTACATCACAGCCCATTTCAAAAGGACGTATGTTAAAGCTTGTCTTTGCGGTAGTGTTGTAAAACTGTGTTCAGCACTGGTTTGATGGCTTTGTGAGAAAAGCTTAACCAGTTGGGAGTTTTTTCGGCAGGGATTGAAAAGGATAGGGAAATAAAGAAGTCAGGTGGGATCCAGTAACAAGGCTAAAAATGAGAAAAATAAAAGCTGTCACGTTTGGATTTGTACATGCCTTAAATGTGCATTTCTGCATAGATGCACATACACTGTATCTGCATGCCCATGTACCGTATGTATGTACTTATGAGTAAGTGTTTATGTATGAGACAGAGATGGATAGTGTGTGACTTTGCCGTGCAGAGGGAATCCAGTGCTCTGGTAGTGCTGCTCCGGGGTCTCCCAATGTAAACAGAAACGTGGGAACGACCAAGCCTGTTTATATCAGCTCCATTCTTACTGGGACCAGTCAGCCAGGCATCAGGGGCACAGCCAACACACCGGTCTCATGTGCATACATGCTCACCAACATGTACTGAGTTGCTGAGTTGATATAAAGGATGCCCCAATGTGCCAGCAGACCCCACACTCCCTGTCCATTCACTCACCTCATGTGGAGGAGTCTAACATATACAACAGAGCACATCAAGGCCAAGAAAACTTTGACATTCAACCAAAGAAAAAGGAGTTTTCTACAAAGAAGTGAAATCTTCTCACCCTTCCATCACAGCTCCAGAGGTGAGGCCGAGCTCAGACAGAGAGACAATCACTCCAATATGCATCGTGCCAGATTTACTGGCCTAACATTAACACACCTGCACAAATGTTATGGAGTTCCCTGCTAAGCCATGTTTAGACTATTTTTGGAAATTATGACACTGCCATGAGCATTATCTGGTGCAACTCCAGTCCGCAGAGAAAGCACCTGCTCCGAAGAGAAGCAAAATAATGCTGAGGAAACTGGGTCGGGATAAAAGTCTCTTATTTCTAAATGGCAGTATGGCAGTTTGTAACTTGCTCTTGATTGTTGTTTTTATATGCATATTATGCAAACTGTATAATGATTATGTTTTTTATACTTTTTGAATTGATTAGCTCTGATTTTTTTATGCATTTCTGCCGACCTGCCTCTTGAACTTGCACCATGAAAAATGAGATCATACATACGTTTTCATTTGAGCTTAAGTAACTATTAAGTATGTCCAAACCCCATCATAAAAAAAAACATGGATTTTACCCAACTACAAAACAAAAAAACAAAACTTGTTTTTATCATTTCTGATATACTTTCATTGGGGAAGACGGGGTTTACATCAATAAGCAGTAATATATTGAGTATGTTTCAGTCCAAGATTGAATAATTACACAAGACAGGTCAAGTATATTTTCTCAGAGGGCTTTACAATCTGTCTTACCCTCAATTTAAATAAGGACACACTCCACACAAAAGTATAAACCTTAAAAAGATCAACAGAGGAGGGATGCCTCGTCCAGGGTGGACAGACATTATACACATGATGAGAAAATCTTCTAAAAAATACCATTTTTGTCATTTATTTACAGTGAACCCATGTTTTTATTTTTTAAAAAATTGATTAGCTCAACTGTGAAAAGCTGCATAAAATCAAATGCTTTTGGAATTCCATGAAAAATCCTGATGGCAAAACCTCTTTTTATGGTTCCTCATTGACAGACATGAATAAACAATACACCTCTGCTACAGAACTGGGGCCCGCTGGCCATTTTGTCAGCACCTCAGACAGACAGCCAGTGTTTGGATAGAGAAGGAGTTGCTGTAAGCCTTGTGGAGTGGATTCTTCCTTTCTCATAAGAAAACAGAGCGCTCTGAAAACTGCTGTAAGAGCATGGAGGAGTCCGTCTGAACGGCACCTAACAATCGCAGAGGAAAACCACACATGCGTTAGCTGGTCAGTGCCAGAAGTCGGGGGGTGGAGTCATCAGAGCTCCCTTCAATTACACACCTGGTTGCCCTTTGAGATAAAATATGTGTGTGTTTGCAATCAGGCGTGAAATGCATCATTGTCACTGTGTGTCTTATTGTATACAATGTATGTTAATGTATGTAGGAGGTGAGGGTGGGTGCCAAAACTACAGTCAAGATTTTGGCTCTCTTTTCCTGTATCTCTCTGAGTGTGTGTGTAAAGAGTCTCCTAAACGTTGTGCTTATTTAACGTTGTCTGAATTTGGGTTGAATAGGGGGGTGGGAGGTGTTGACATAGAAGGATGTTTTGGGGTGGCATTTGGGGAGCGAGTTGGGGTGAAGGTGTAGAATGATGATAGGAAGGAGGGATATGTGATAAGGGGGTGTTGTGTTTTAGCGGCTAAGAGTTTGGGAGTATCATTTGTATGGTGTGCGGTGTTGTTGCATGTTTGCAGACATGCACGCACTTTCTAATTGATCTGCTTTTTCTCATACTTATGTCCATGTGCGATAAAACAAAGCCACAAAAATCTCCCACTCATACGTGAGCAACACACAGACAAACACATGCCCACGCACATGTACACGCACACACACACACACACACACACACACACACACTGATATCTAAATTAATGGTCTCCTTGGGGAGTCATCCAAGGGCCACGGGCGTTTGGGAGAAAAGATTCTTGGAAAAAGGCTTCATCATCAGAACATTTGCTCATTAGTAACCCCATCTGAGCCATCCAGAGAGAGAGAGAGGTACACTAAGGAATACATGGACAAGGTCATATACTTATCATGTTGAAGAGGCATTTACTTTGCAGTCTCTCCAAATGACAATAAAAGTGGTAGATAGAGAGAAGCAAAAGGGGAATCAGCCTTTGGTGTGAGGAGCAGACACGGGTAATAAGCTAAAGAGCATAAATAGTTAAAAGAAAGTCCAAAAACAGAAAGGAAGAGATAAAAAAAAAAAAGTCGATTCTCAGCAAGTTAGACTCCCTCCGTCTCCTTCAGCCTCACTTTGTGCAGGAAGTCATTAAAGATTAAGCCAATAAAGCTGTGTCAGATATATTGTACCCCGTCCTCCACAGAGATATAAAATATTGGCCTCCCATTCTCATCAGACACGAGGATCAGCATTTTACAGGCCCACGATGTCCTCCTTTGGAGTTCAGAGAGTTTACTGAAGTTATCAACTGTCTTGTTGTGGGTTTTCAACATAATTGTTTCTGGTTTTATTGAACGTGATTCTAAAATGTGGGAATGTTCGTCTTAACAAGTCAGCAACTCCAGCATTTGGTCTTGAAATTTGTTTAAATAAACAATTAATTTAATTTGGGAAGTGTCCTATCTGGAACTTCCCCAAAAAATGTTTTTTTTCAGCCATGACTATGAAACTTAAAGCTGTATTAATACATTTTTGGCCACTAGGGGGCGCATAAACATCAAAAAAAGCAGACAGGTACATATTTCATATCCCATCTTATAAAGTTATTATGGATATTCTGTTAGCATACACTTGCGAAATGCAATTTCCTATTTTCCAGACACTGGGTCTTTAGCTTGCTAGATGAACAACCATCCACTTCAACTTCCTCTGTCTGCTATTTGGTGCTGGGCAGGTAGTGAAGAGCGGGTTTAACAAAACTTCTTTGCATTTTGGGGTTGATGAGAGTGGTGAGGCTGAAACATACAGTAGATTTGCATTTCTTTCAGAGCTAAAAGAGGCTCAAATAAATAAATAGCTAAAAGCAGACTTCCACAAACTTCTGAGGGAAATATCTGCCTCTTTAGCTGCTGTATGTTCACCACTTAGTCGCTAACTTTGTTGTGTTTTTTTTTTTTTGTAGGTTTGTTTTGCTGAAATCACCTGCCTGCTGGTTGAAACGAGGCACATGAGAGCAGTTAGAGTGAACTCAAACAGTGAAGTTGTGGGCCGTAAAACCAAAACAAGGAGCAAAAACATGTTAAAATGCTGACAGAACTGCACCTGACTGCAGAATCGGGTGATAATTCTGTGGGTTCGTTATTACACTACGAGAGACCCCTTTCACATACGTGTAGTCATTTGATCCATTGTTAATATAAAAATATTTTTTATAGCAGCTTCAGTGTTTAAAATATCGATCACAGCCCTACACACCATTGACCCATCCACACAGGTGTTTTCACATATTATGCCTGATTAGACCTCCTCTCAGGAATGTGTGGGCATGTACAGACTCTGCTTGCTTGACGTCCACCTCACTTCTCTGTCAATTTTATTGCATCTGTTAGGGCGGGACAACTTACACCTTTGTGATTCTTATGCATTCATGACGGTTGATGACATCATGTAATCAACTGAAATGAGAATAATTTTTTTCAAAACAATAAGTTCAAATCTGTAAACAATTACTTTGTTGTTCACAACAGATTTGAATTTCTCATTCATTCAAGCAAATTGCACGTTTTAGCACATGTTTGTAAAAGAGTAAGTACAGTTGTCTATAATTTGCACAAAAACCACTTGCACATGGCTTGCTGATCAAAACTGATGAGTTGGTTCTCAGTAAAATTGTCATACTCTTCACAACTTCTTAACATTCTTTCATCCTTTGAATATCACACGAAAAATTATCCACTCAATTATCAAATATGTCAGACATAAATGCATATTCCATAAATATCTATAACATAGAATGTTGGTGATGTCTGCTAAAGTGGAAAATTACCTGCCAGGTGACTATATGACTTTATATAAAAGATCAATTAGAATTTTTTGTTCACAGTACATATAACACAAATAACAAATGTGCATATAATTTTTCTGTGTACTACAGTATTGTAAAGTACTTTATTATTATTATTATTATTATTATTATTTACTTTCTCAGTAAACCTTTACCTACTGTTGAAACTTGAATCCAAAAAGCTCAGTGCGATACACAAAAGCATTCAGCTAGACAAAACTGACCTGTATAGTACGGTAAGCAGTCAGTGTCAACAAAAAAGTAGAACAAAACAGAGATTTGTATATAAGAAACATTTCCAGGGTTGACCGCCATGGTGAAAAAACATCTAAACATTTTGACCAGTACGGCTCACACAACGACAAAACAACTTTTCATTTTGGTGACATTGGCCTATTTACTGACACAATAACTGGGTTTTGAATCATGAATGAAATGTTTTGCGTGAGTTACTACCTTTTGCAGACATGCCATAGAGTTGTGATGTCTCATGAAACAGTTGCACTTACAGTTTAGAGAATGTTAAGACTGTTTCAAAAAATGAGCCGATTGAGAAAAACTATAAATGACTTTTGATGATTTTATGCTCAGCGTTTGTGTGTATGTTTGTGGGGAAGTGCTTGTGATGTTATATGCTGTTTTTTTGTTCTCTGTCTGTCTTGTTTTCCCCCTCAGATTCAATTATTAACATATTTGGACAAGTATTTTGTATCTTATGCAAACAAAGAGGCTAGTTTGGAAGGAAAATAAGCAAACCCTGTTGCTTTTTCTGTTGATAAGACAGTTCATGCTCAAAATAGAAATGCAACATATTAGTAATAGCGCAAGAAAATAATTTGTTATTCATGGATATTTTGGTGTGCTTTAAGTGTTTTCCCTTTTAGTTTTGCGTGTTTCTTCTTTATGAATAGATAGATAGATAGATAGATAGATAGATAGATAGATAGATAGATAGATAGATAGATAGATAGATAGATAGATAGATAGATAGATAGATAGATAGATAGATAGATAGATAGATAGATAGATAGATAGATAGATAGATAGATAGATAGATAGATTAATAGTAGGAAAAGAAGAGAGCAATAAAATGTGATGGAGGGATAGAGGAGGGAGAAAGGGCGAGGAGACGAGGTTAATCCAAACAAATGTGTGCCAGGTTATTTTTACGACAGTCCCATCAGCCATTATCTGCCTGCTCTGTTATGGTTAGGGATAAATACAGACCTGGGCAATACCAAGGAGGGGTAGATTTGTGAGTGTGTGTGTGTGAATGGTTTTGCGTCTGTGTAGTGTGTACGTGTAGTTTCTTGAGCATACGTATGTGGTCTCTCTCATTCTCTCTGGCTCTTCTCCACTGCAGCAGCCAGGGAAGATAACCACAACAGTTTATTCCATTTCATCAGACGCTCTTCTGGCTATTTAGCCCTAATGGACATAGAGCAGAACTGGTCTTTTTATCTTCTTGCTCAATAAAAATCTTAAGGCCAGTCTGCTCATGAGACTCTCTGTCTCTGAGCTAAATAAATATGTGTATTGACTGAGCTGAGTGGGAAAAAACGCTTGAGAGAGTCTGTGTGTTTGTGATAAAGCGAAGTAGAGGGGAATTTTCTGTGGGAAACAATTGTGTGAGGGAGCGACAAAGAGATGACCTGAACATAGTTAGATGATATCATGATATCTGGCATCAGACTCATCTGTAAGCTCTCCAAACACCTGTGTTTAAGGCGTGGAGTGAAGACAAATGAGTGATTTAAACTTAGACATGCAGAGAAATTAATCTCTGTGTGTGTGTGTGTGTGTGTCTATGTTTATGCATGTGTATGTAGGCATGTGTTTGAAAGATGTAGCATTATGAGTATTTAAAAGCCTTCACACTATTTTTTATTATCCAATGCTTATTTAAACATGCATTGCAGTGTTGCCTATGTGGCTATCTACAGCATTTCAGTTTACACTCACCTGCTGCCTGAGGGAAAGCCAACAACCATGTGTGTGTGTGTGTGCGTGCGCTCTCACCCCATCTGGCCATGTGTGTGTCGCTGCAAGAGGAGCAGAGGTGACGGTGAGTTTGGAGCAGCAGAGAAATGATCTGCAAGGTTTATTATCTTTAATTAGCATTCGGGGGAAAGAGATAGATAAGGACCACCATTTCGCTGATGGATCTGCTCTGTGTTATTTCCCAAACCAAGAAGAAACACTATAGTAAAATCTTCAGTCTTGGAAAAGCCCAGATGCCTCCAGTTATACCTTTATTTTTGCCTTAACATGGATGGCTACACTGTATCTCCAATGCAATATCTTCTGGCTCTGAAACTGTGCCTAACTATTGAATGTACATATGTATGTTGTAATTAGTCAAACATACCTGAACATTCGTATGAAAAGCAAATGTTTTAATGGCAGTTTCAGTGCCTCATACCAGAAAGTAGCACAGAGAAATTCATTTGAGCATCCTCACAAAACTGCTGTTGACTACTCGGACGTAAGTTAACACAATTAATACAAGTGAATGTGTGTCCACCATCCACTGTCTCACGACTGATGGCAAACCATGCCACATCCGTTATGTAGACCAGTTATAATGCGGCAGAGCAGAGTTTTTGCATGTCAAAGGTCACCAAAATTTATCTTTACACAAAAGCTCCACATGGATGTACTTTGCCTCTGCAAGCGAATCATCTGAAAATGATGATTTGATTGATTTTGGTGTGAATTTCAATGTTATAAATACTGATGAGGCAAGACCCTTACAATGAAATTAACAGTTTTTAAAAGGTTTTCGTAATACATTTTTTACACATTTTTTCTTAAGAAGTGTTGAGCATTTTGTTTGTGTGCCAATACTGGAAAAAGAAATACATTTAATCAAGAATCCAATGTTTCACATCATGATGGCGATGATAGAGATTGAGAGAAGTTGACTTTTAAAGCAAACAAAACTAACTAGCTAACATATGCCTACAAATCGTTAAACACAAACACACACACACACAAACATACTTCTCACCTCTTAAGATGCAGATTGCTGCTGTCAAATAAATAAGTCAAAAAGTAAATACACATCAAACAGCTGGACAACAGCTGATACACCACAGTGACAGAAATCTTTTCCGTTACTGTGTCTGTGTCTAAGCGAGCGAGAGGATGAGCAAGAAAAAAAGAGATTTATATACACACGCATGTGTGTGTGCTTCAGAAGCAACAGCACTTCTTTGGAATATGACATGTTGAACCACAAAACATCGTAGGTGCAGAACTGGGAGAGTAAAACTGAAGTTTGGTAGTCTGTGTGTGGTTATCAAGACTACGTAACTGTAAGTGATTATACTAGCTTCTATCACACCTCTTTGTGACCGTAAACAACTCAACAACCTTCTCAGAAAACAAGAAGAAAAGCAGCAGGAGAGAAAGATAGAGATATACACACAAACACACTGCACATGAAGAATAAATACATACATAAAACCTACTGTTGGATTTCCTGACCAACATCTTGCAGATATCCCAGTGACAGAACACATCCGCAGAAATGACAGTTTGCTGATGTACAGCTCAATCTTAACACTGTATAAGTCAACTATCAAACAATGCTAATATTTTCAGACAGGTAAAATGCCCACACATCTTCTAAAGGAGGTGAATTATTCTAAATTCAAACTCTGAATATACGATATATCATAGATTTTGACCTTAATGCCTATAGTAATGTTCCTATGAAATAAATCACTACAAATATAAACAATGTTGCTCCTATTTGACCTAGCCCAGAAGCTCTGTAGACCTTTTAGGCAGACTGCTGCAGAGAACAATGAAGTTTTTAAGGAATACTATTCAGCTACTACTCAGTACTCTGTTAGTGTGTGTATCATAAATCTGTGACATTTAGTGACATCATGTGATATAAGGTTATAAATTATATTTTTGTATAGACATTCCCACAACCATTCATTTAATTTTCTTCCATGCAGTCCCAGAAAGAAGAAAGAAGAAACACTCACTAAGAACATTCAAGACATTCAACATTCAATACCAAAACCAGTAGTTTTTCTGAATGGATGTAGTCTTTCAAACACAAATCTTGAAATGCTAATAAGAGGCAGCGAGCTAAGAGTTTAAAATGTGAGTTAATCTGGCAACAATATAGTACAGATATTTGTGTGCTGAGTTGTCTCATAAGAGCCTCATCAGAGAAATATGCAAGAACATGCACTTGCACTCGTAATTTAGCACGATAATCCAATAATTAAATGCTACGGCTAACATTTGCAGAGAGGTCAGCAGACATCTGTTTGTGATTACACTGTAGAGGTAAGGTGCTGTTGTGTCTGTCCTCTGCTACTAAGTGGACCTGTCTGTTAGCTGCACCGGAGCTTGGGTTACGCTCACAACAAATACATGCACACACTAATGAGCTAATACACACACACACACACACACACACACACACACACACACACACACACACACACACACACTGTCTGCTTCCTGTCTTGGGACTCGGGGTTCAGAGGATCTTAAGGGTCTCTTGAGATTTGATGTTAGATGTTTGTGCGTGCGCGCGCACGTGTGTGTGTGTGTGCGTCAGGGGCACTTTTATCACAACTCACATCTCACCTCTTAGTCATCTCCTGTTAGCCTCCGGTAGCATTATGTCTGCGTCTCATGGGAAAACTGATACACACACTCGCGCAAACACAGATTAGGCTGAAATGAGATGTGAGAAGGTGCTGCTAAGGTCAGCTACCTTAATCTTCCACACATACACACACACACACACACACACACACACCATCAGTTGAGTGATATGCCAAATCACAAGTCCTAAACAGCCAAGCATGTCAGTTCCATTTCATAATTTCACATTCCCTTCTTTGCCTTTCTTTTAGTTTTTTTTTTCTCTCCAGTCCCACTTTTCTGTAATAAATACAACCGATGGCTTTTCATGTTTATATTACAAGAGTGTAGGAGATTTGTCGTTGTATATTCTATGCCTCGCTTTCTGTGTGTGTACAGTATGTTAGTGTGTGAGGGTGTGTGTAAGAGATTGTACACATATGTCAAATGTGCAATGTTTGTACAAGTTCCCTCCCTGTACATCAGACCCACTCCTGGGGGGGGTAGTTGAGGAGGAGCCTCTATCTTAGGCCTGGCGGGGGCGACGGTTCCCTGTGGGACCTGGAGGGAGGTTGTAGGCTGGAGGGAAGCAGCCAGGGAGGAGAGGGATATGTGTAATGTCTTCACCCAGGAAGGCAGAGGTTTTCCTGCATTTGGGGCAGTCAACACATCCCTGGCTATCAGCAGTTCTGGATGGTTTATCCGGAGATATCGGCAGGTTACGTGGGTGTATCTTACTTGAGCCTGGAGTTTGTTCATGTAGACAAGAGCAGGCTGACACCCCCCTCCACAGAAAAGACAAATGCAAAGAAATATATAAATGCAAAAACACACACTACTCACCAGTCTGATTGTGTGGCGTCTTTAGGGACAGCTCCTATCTCTCTTCCTGGGGTCTGATAATACTCTCCCTTTGCACCGTGAGCTACAGTAATTACCACTGAATGCCATAGAAAGTTATAGATAATCAGTTTGTGTGTGTGTGTGTGTCTGCATCAATGGGTTGTTTGTGAGTGTGCAATAATGAGCTTACCCGACCGCTGAGAGAGAGGAGATATGATGTGGTGAGATCATTTCATCTGCAAGGAGGGAAAAAAACAAAGTTGAGTTCATTTTTCAAAATAAAAGAAAGGTGCTGCAGTAAAGAGGAGTAAAAATGTTGATAATAAATATAATACAGAATACTCGACTTTTCCACCTTGGTAGCTACTCAGGAATTTGTGCACCTTTTTTAATGTGTTACAAAAATGTCCACATATATAAACAGACACACACACACACACACACACACACACACACACACACACACACACACACACCTGTCATTCCCCCCTGAGTAATGAGGAGGAAGAAGATCAAAGCACAGAACCTGATCCAGCCAATAAGAGTGCAGCACTGTTTATCATCCCTCTCCATCATCGCCCTCCATGTTAACAACAGCCTGACTAATCAGGTGTGAAAAATATCAGCAACGGTCCAGCATTACACCGCTAATTAGGTGTGTGTAATGATAATCCTGACATTATATCTCCCATCATTTATAGAGATCAGTCAGGGATTAGATCGGTACGGCGATTTTGTCATGGATGAACTGTACTTTGGATATACTTTTCTAACACTTGAACCCCAGTGACCTGTGCATTCCTCCTTTCAATCTAAATCTAATCCCTAAAAGTAGCGTTGAAGCTCTGTAAGGCGTGTTGAAAATCTCTAAATTAAACATTTTTTAACACTGCAAACATTACACCGCAAATCTTGAGTCTGACGCAGCTATTCAAATCTCAGTTTAAAAGTTTTCAATTCTGTTTTTTTTTAATTCCAACATTTCAAATATTGAAATGAAATGTGAATGTGATTTCACCTCATAAAAACTAGGCTTATTTCTCCTGTAGTAAGTGTCCGAACCTTCATTCTAAATCATTTGAACTCAGGTATTTCCACAATATAAACCAGATTTTACACAACAAAATAGCATTGTAACTGAAACTAATGAACTGATGGCTTTGTGTGCATTATACTGACAATGTCCCAAAGAACTTTTTCATTCCTTAACGGGTTTTAATATTTTTGTCCTTTTAATTGTAATTTAATTGTCTGCTTTTATTGTAAGACAGTTGAAGGTTTCCAATGAATGAAGCCTTAGCTTGATGCTTTAACGATTCCCCTCATCCCAATCCACATCAAAAAGGACCACAGGACCACTCGTTAAAGTTGAACTGTTTACTTCGACACAAGAAAGAATTGGTACAGAACAATTATAAATTTCCAAAGTTATCAAATTACTGGATCAAATTAAAGCAAGAATCGTTAATGAGAGAGGTTAAAAAACTGTGTGGCTCCACTCTCCTCTTGCCTGAATGCCCCCAGATACCCCCCAAACTCCCTTCCCGTGAGAGAAAAAAAGATGCACAGTTACTAGGAAACAACAATCATAGTCACCTATTCCCAAATTTAAATCTAAATATTTTATATGTAAGCTAAATTAGATTTTATGCATTTTAAATTATCCACACACATTTTAAGCACAAGGAACAGTTGTTGCTCAACTGTTTTGACTAGATGGAATTGACCAGACATCCAACAACAGAGAGTGGAGTTAGCAAGGGGGGGGGGACCAAGCGGCTGCTGTGAAGGATTTAGTAGGGTGCTGCAAGTTCTGGTTTGTTGGAATATCAAATCACACACAGATATAAACACACACACACACACACACACACACACAATCATCCAAACGGTACCACTGTGTGACATAGAAAACTGAGCGGTGTCCCTCTCCCTGTCTCTGTTTATAAACTGTAGGCTTAATCACAGTGACAGAGACCAGACCTTTGAAACCCAGCACTGTCTTACACCGCCCTACTGCCCAGTGCTGCAAAGGGAAGCCACACACACACACACACACACACACTGTTTTTATCTGCGCATCCGATCACCAGGCCAGAAGTTAGACCAGAGGTTGCAGCAGAGGTTAAAAAAGTGCCATACTGTAGTAGAACACATGCTCACACACAAACACACTCCAACTGCAGCTGCATCACGTCTCACTTACTTCCGACAGGGCACTTTGGGCACTCAGCCAATTCAAGTTCAAGCCAATACAACTTAAGTAACGGTGTGTGTATGTGTGTTCCAGGCCGAGCCATCAATACAGCAGTGCCAGTTGGACATTTCAGCCACAAACTCAGTCCAAAATGCTGTTAATCTCTTTGTTGGTTTCTCTGCAATCTGTACCTTGTTACTTGTCTGTTTCTCTCTCTTCTCCTTTCCAAAGGTTGATTTGTTATTGACCTCCATCTGTCTGTCTTTGACATGTCTTCTTTTCTCTACAACAATTGGCTTTAAAGGAGCTGTTCTTTAAGTAGAGGAACAGCACACTAAAGGTGTGTTCAGACAGAGAGCGAAGCAAATTTGTGCAAATGTGACCGCTGTACTGTTTGTGTTTATTTGCCTAAAACAGCCAGTGTGCCGACTGTACAGGTGTTAGCTGTAAACTAGCTAGCAACAGACGCACCATATTTCGCTCAGCATCTGACTGAACTCAGAAACTCCAGTTCATCCTGTTGTTTCCCACCAGTCTCTCTCCATTTTCCTCTCTTCTCTGAACATTTATAACACAGATTCATAAAGCCTGAGGTCACATGCATATTTTTTGCCCAAGTTGACACATTTTTAACTTGTTGTGTCAATTCGTTCAGCCCGGGGCGAATTACGCTTCTACTCCCATCTTTCCATTGACTTTGTATGTGATTGCGCTGCCTCTAATGCGCTTCATGTTCTGTCTGAACACACAGGAAGCCCATTGTATGTCCAAACTGAGCGTACTAAATATGAAAGTGCATCTTTTTCTCTCTGCCTTGGCCTTCCATCCAGATGGGTTTTTCATACCTAAGATTGTAGAGTGGACAAATCTGAAAACTCTGGCCTTGCAGTCAAGTGGAAAACTTCAGGGGTCAGTATTTTTTAAACAAAGTGCTTGTCGGATTGTCAAACTGTGTCTAAAACCCCTCCCCAAAACAATCCCACTTCATACAACTCTCGTTTTTTTATTCTTCACACAATTACTTCCACCATTTTTTGTATGTTCAAACGAGTGATACACACCATGAATGTCTTCAAGGAAAGACTGTCTGAAAGTATGTGCTGTTATCCACATTTGAATGATTATTGCATCTTGTCCTTCTCTATGACAGCAGGATTTTCTCCCCTCTTTGAGTTTGGCCGTTTGTAACACTTTCTTAATGTCAATATAGACGATCACACAATAGAGAGGATGTCATTAACTTGTATTTATGATGATTTTTGGTCTTGTTAGAAAAGTAATTTCATCAGTGTCTCATTGCATCAGTGCTGAGTTTCAGTGTGGACGGAGATCTACACAAAATCGACCTGAAAACACATGCATGTCGATGCACTTCATTTTTTACACATAAACTCGGTTTTCAGATTTTGCTGGCTCAGTGTGGATGCATCTTAAGTGTGTGAACAGGTACGAGTGTGAAAATGTCCACTATCCTCCTTTATTCAGGCTAATTGAACGTGCTTTGAGCACAATCACATTATCCCAGGTTCGTTCTAGTCAGATCAGCCTGTTGTTCCTGTTGTCTGATTGGTCGGTGAGGTGAGGAGATGAACATTTATGCAAACCTGTATGGGCACTGTACGGATTCTCACATTCTCCAAGCTACTACATGATTTCTTCACATATGTTCCACAACATCCGTCACACACATTGTGAAACCCAATACATTTACCACAAATGCACACACTTACGCAGATAAGTGCACACATTCCAGAGACCAATACACTCCAACTCCCTCACACTGTAAGGACAAGACTTCCAGGTCATTAACCTACACTGTGACAGAATATCAGTCTTATTCTGGAGAATCACTGTTTGCCTCCCCCCGGATGTTCCTGTCACTGAATATCAAAGGATTGTAGTCTTTTTGAAATATAATATGACACTCCCATAAACATCTTCATAATTCTCTCTTATTGCCCAGTTTGTCCACCACATCCTTTTGCCCCAGCTTTCTCCACTCCCTGCTGTATCTATGCACTTTCTGCAACCTCTCTTTTAGTTATTTTACTTTGATTTTTCTTCTTTTTTTAGAGGTACTTGAACTGAGGCGAAAAGCAATTTGTTGGAGTGTGTGTGTGCGTGTGTGTGTGTGTGTGTGTGTGTGTGTTGGGGGAGTATGGCTGTGATAAGGGACAGGGAACTGGAGTGCTTAGACATAGATGGATGATGTTTTTCTCACCCTAAGCCTTGCTCCAAGATTACAGTTTCTCATTCTGTTCTTTATAGCCACCCAGTAACTAGATTCTTTCTTTTTTCATGTTTTTGTTTATTTTATTTCATTTTTTCATATATGCAAGTCACAGAAAAATACAAGTGGAATGTTTTGTCAATAAATAATACAATATTTTGCTTCTGATTATGCTCACTCTCTCTCACATAACGTATTGTCCCCTTATTGTTTCTTTGCCTTTTTCAGTTAACACTCATAAGGTTGGAACAATCAGGTGAGGAAAGAAGAAGAGAAAAGCAGTTTTTACGAAAGTGAAGTCTGGCTGTGAGAATATGCGATCAGTCCACTTAAAAAAATCTAATTTGTTAGAGGTCAAAGTGAATCTTAATCTTTATAACCAATACTGGGAATTAGAGAGCACTGTTGATAACATAACATCACAGTGAGTAGCTTTAAGCATCAATGACAGCTTTTCCATGTTTTCAGTTTTTATTTTTTGCTCGATTTTAAATCAAAAGAATATTGCCTCCGACAATCCCATATTTTTAATCAAATATAGAGACTCTTTTTACATTTTAAAGTCAAATTGAAATTTGAAATCTCACTTTTTATGGCAGTGGCTTAGAGGTAGAGCAGGTCGTCCACTAATCGGAAGGTAGGAGGTTCAATCCCGGCTTCCCCCAGCCAGTACCCTTGGGCAAGATACTGAACCCCAAATTGCTCCCGAGGGCTGTGCGAATGTGTGAATGAGTTAGTTTCTTTGGACTGATGACACCTGCCATCAGTGTATGACTGTGTGTGAATGGGATGAAAGTACAGTCCATTTACCATTTAAGGAAATATAAACTATAATTACACTGTAGCTATGCCAACAGTTTTTGGACATATTTGTGGAAACAGCAAGCTTCAGGCCTCTTGGTGGGCGTTTCCCTTGGCAGCAGTTGACTGACAATTGAGAGCCAAGTTTCTAGGAGACGCGCTGTCAAGTTCCGTGTGCGCTACTGACTGGAGCACATAGCCTTGCATAGCCTACAACAACAAATTTTTTTCTCCTGTTTGAACAAGCCCACATGGCCTTAGTTATGTACCGTTAGCGAATCAACATTTGGGAGGAGCCATTGTGCAATCAGGTTTGTAATGTATTATTCGCAATGTGGAAGCTAGCATCAGCAGCTCCTGAACAAAGTGTAATATTACACATTTTGTATTACTAATATTAATATTACATATCCTTTCTATAATATCATACATTATAGAAAAGAAGGGGTCTAGCTAGCATTAGCTGTCTCTCTTTCATGGGTCCAGTTGTCATGACGGCAAATAACCAGTCTGTCAAAACTCACAGCAATAGGTAGTCCTGTGACCTTAGAACTCCATTACTCCATGATTTGAATCATGGAGGGGGAGTGATGTGCTGTAACGCAGAGAGAGTGTAAATCACAGATGGGCCTGGTCAATAGCATCTGCCCCCAGTTGATTAACTGTCGTGGTTGGAATTTAAGTGATAAACTATTTTTAGTGCTCACCCACACAGATATCGTACCAATCAAACACTTCAGTAGTAATAGTGTCAATCAGAACAAATTCACACCCCCCTGGAGTACATTAATGTAGGGGGTGCTGTCACTGCAGAAAAATAAACAAGATTTTAATTTCACCTTTTTGGTTATTACAATTTGACCAAATAAGTACACAAGTCAAAACATACACCAAGGATAAATATACTGACATCTGACAAAAATGTATTTGAATTTCAGTTGACTTCAGACTTTGATTGTATGTTTGGAGCAAGCACACCTAAACCAGTAACTATGTGTCTTACTCATTACAGATACACTATTATTTGTGCTCCTACAGGACATTCCCATAAGAAATCCACGTGGTAGATCCACTGTTTCTCAACATATGCCATTGTTTTAAATATTTAACAAACGTGTTTGTGTGACAGAGAGAGAAATGATAATGACCCGAGGCATCAGGTGTCCCCCTCGGTGGCCCTGTGAGCAACATCTGGAACCCGTCCCTTCATGGTGACATCACACAACCAGCCTAACCTTTGACTCCAAACCGGCTAATTAGCAGCATGTCCCTCCATAACTGCCAGGGTCCCCTCTTTTTTTCTCTCTCCATCTTTCTAACTTACCCCCCCCCCACCTGTTGCCTCATGTCACTGTGTGTATGACCGAGGCTCTGAGAGGGAAAAACGATCACAGAGAAGGTTTCCCAAATACCCGCGGTACATTGTTTTGTCATTCACATGTAGGGCCGTTAGCCTTTCCAAGTACAAAATGATTATGTTGGTTATGTTAGTTATGATGGTATTACATCAGGGTCTGTGTTTTATTGACACACAGGGGAGAGAAAAAGGGCTGTGCTCTGTTTCATGAGCTATTTTAGTTCATCTCCCTCTCCCTGACTCTCTCTGTTACTCTCTGGTGGATCCATGTATCTCAGAGGTGATCATCAATCTAGCAGACTCTATTATTACTTTTCCACAGAGTGCTTTGATTTCCAGCCCACCCAGGAGATTAAGCCCCCTCTTTCCTCTCATTCCTCTCCCTCCGTCCCCTCACCTATCTATTCCTTTCTCCATTTTCTCTTTCTGTCTGCTCCATGTAGCGCCACCTCTCTTTCCTTGCAGTATCAGTCCTGTGAACTTTTTTCCAACATGTCTTCTTCTCTCTCAGATTTGTCATATCCGTTCGTATCTTTTCAAGATATTACTTATTTCCATCCAAAATGCAGCTCCACATTAAGTGTGTTTCTGTATTGCATCAATTCTAGTGGATAAAACATGGTGGCAGTACCTGTTTAGTGAACTGTGACACCGGAAGCAAAGGGGTTAAAGGTCGGCTCTCAAGAGACACGCCTCTCATCCTTGCACACACTTCAGCTGTGCAAAGGCGTTGTGTTCACACATACACACTCTCTCTCTCTCTCTCTCTCTCTCTCTCTCTCTCTCTCTCACACACACACACACACACACACACACACACACACAACCCTGCATCCCAGCAAGAACGATCTGCAGCTTCATACAAATGTGCTGCTTTAGGCACACATGTGCACACAACATTTCAGTCACTCAAACTCACACCACACCAATCAGCAAGATGCACACGACTAGCATCAGTGTTCTCCTGGAGCAACCCCACGATTCACACTTTGTTGCTCCAGAGACTTGTTGTTTGGACTTGGCCCTGAGTGGACCAGTGCAAGGAGCATCGGTGTGGAATGATGTGGAAGGCCAAACAGGGGATTGAGGGTGCCGGGTATCCATTACATCAGAGGGGACCAAGGCGCCAGTTTGCCATCTGAGACATGACACCCCCCCTGTTCTTGCACTTTATCCTGTTAACTGGCAAGATGTGCTGAAAGTTACATGGACCCTGTGAGTGGAGCAGGCTAACACCAAATACTTAGAAATTTTAATTATAAGGTAAAGTCTAAAATATTATTATATAAGAATCAAATGTATTGATTTATGATTCATTTAATAGCAAAAATAGCACATTTAATACAATATATTAGATTTACAACTATGGATTTAAGAAGCAACACGACCTCTTTAAGATAACATAGTATAGAAAACAAAATACTCAAATGTATGACCTAATTTCTAGGGTTTGAGAATAAATATCTTTATACCAATTTTCATCTACAAGATGATGCATGAAGAATTTGAAAAAAATGTGGTGGTCAACTTGATCTCCTTTACATGTGTGCTCCAGATTGCAGGTAATTTTTCTTCAGGTATTGAATGCGCAACAAAAATGGGCCTTGCCACTAAATCAAAACACATCATTAGAACCTGCTATCACTCCCTAATTGATAGATTTTTTTTAATATCAGTAGTATTTGTAACCACCTGAGTGTTCAATAAGGATGGACAAAGGTTAAAAGCTTAACATCTTGACACATATGTGAATATTTCAGCTTGAGTTTATAACTGTTTCTAATCATAGGTCCCAAACTTGTTTACAGGCAGGTCATTAATACTCTGTAGTATTTTAGCCAACCTTAGAAGTTCTTAAAAAAAGCTCAAGGGGTTCCAAAAAGAAATTTCAGGAATGAATAATTGTGAGTTAAATTGCTGTTAAAATAAACTATACATTCTACATGTTACTGGGGATCCATCCAGGGTCCCTTGGGGTCCTGGAATCCTTTGGGAACCAGCATGTTTGATCAGCACCAGTGTCTCCTCCCAACATGAGGTAACGCCCTCTCTCGCCATGGAGATAAAAACTCTGTTCCTTTCTGCTCTGGTCACGCACAGTTAGCAGTTCATGAACTCACCTCCAAGGCGTGTGTTTGTCCACCCTCTTCATTTCTGTCCAGCCGAAGCTTCCTGCTCCCATGTTTTGAGCCCGCTCCGGTCGGAGACAGTTCACCATGTCCACCGGGTCTCTCAGCGATGTCGACGACGAGCTCCTGGACGGCATCCTGAAGTTTGGCTCCTCCGGTAAAGACTCCAACGAGAGCACCGAGGAGAGCTCCAACTGCGAGGGCACTTGCGCAAACGACGCGCCGGGCAAGAAACGGAAGACAGCGTCCAGGAAAACTGCACCAAAGGGTGTGGCACAGCAGGAGGGCAAGCACGTGCAGAGGAACGCGGCCAACGCCCGGGAGAGAGCCAGGATGCGCGTCCTGTCTAAAGCCTTCTCCCGGCTGAAGACCACCTTACCCTGGGTACCACCGGACACCAAGCTCTCCAAACTGGACACTCTGCGCCTGGCGTCCAGCTACATCGCGCACCTCCGGCAGATACTGGCCAACGACAAATACGAAAACGGATTTATCCACCCCGTTAACCTGGTGAGACTGGGGGATAGAGTGGAGGGGAAACCCAGCTGAAAGTTTATTTATATTATAGGCCTAAAAAAAAAATCTGAGTTAAAATTTAAAAGGTATGCCTAAATTCTGAAAATGTGGGCCGAAGTGAATTTTGTTAAAACCATAATGATGGTTTGTGTGCCTAATAATATTGACTCAGTCACGGTTTTTATTAAAGGCTATCCACTGGAATTTAGGCCCTTACACTTATTAGGATTTTAACCTGGGTTGCAGACTCATGCTGGGCCTCATATGCTTTGTAAGAGCACCGAGGTGACAAATAAGGGTGATAGCTTTGTGAAGCAGGTGCATGAGAGGGGGAAAAGCAACCATTTATGTTGACTGTTTTTTAGGCAAAAATCTGACTCATGAAGCACGTTACGATCAATTCACAGACCAGAAATTATGTAGGCCCATAATCTTTCTCAGAGAATAATTTCGAAATAATGCAGCTGATGCAGTACAACACTGGGAATTCAATTATTACCTGAAAATAACTTCAATAACTGTGCAATATCTCAAATATCATAGCAGATCTCCAAATAGGCTTTTGGAATATTTAATCGTGATATAAGCCTAGGAGACAAAAATAGTATTCAGTTATATATATATATATATATATATATATATATATATATATATCGGAGCCAAAACTTTGTTTTTATTCAGTGCATGAACATCTGGTGATTCCTGCATGGAATTCATTACGTTCACGCGATCCTTGCAGGTGATTAATTGACACATAATTGGTCTGAATTTTTGTTTGACGTCTATTTAATTATTTGATGAATTCATATTCTAGGAAACTATTTGTCCTAATTGGCTGTATTTTCTTCCGCAGACGTGGCCTTTCATGGTTGCAGGTAAGCCGGAGAACGATTTGAAGGAGATGCTGAACACAACAAGGTTATGTGGAACAACGGCGTCCTGACATAACCAAGCGGACACCTCTATACGTTTTCAAAGGAACAATGATTTTCCAAGAAAAAAAAAAGATTATGACTGAAATGCACGTCTCATCTCCGCAGACTTTGAGTGGGAATAACGGAGAGAGAATCTCCTCTCTCCTTCGTTCCCGTAAAGACAAGTTGAATTTTATTTAAATGCATTCTGTCACCTGTTGTTGTCTTTGCTGGTTCAAAGATAAACTGCGTGCTTTAAATTGCTTTTTTTATACCCAGCAGATGCATTTTTACTTATGCAGGCCTTTTTTGGCGGCTGCAGTATGATGGATGGATGTGCACATGGAAATTCAAGTGTTCACTATCTCAAATGGTTGTACAGATTACATGTATATAAAATATATTTGTATCACTTTTACACCTTGTGTACTGAATATTATTTTCTATTTCATTTAATTATGTTTTATTCCCGCGTGTGGGCCAATGCTTTGACCTAGTAACCCCTCTTATCACTCCACTCCTTCAGAATAGCAGAACCTGAGCACCAACGCAGCGTCAGTGCAGATAAGTCTCTCTCTGTTGTTTCTAAAAGATAACCGTGGACGCTGTCACTACATAAACAAACCTTCAAAGATTATTTGGGACCCTGAAAGCAGTTAATGCTCTTGTAGTTTAAACAAGTCAAATTACGTTTATCTTCTTGCCAATTTCATTGATAAATGTACGAAAACTTCAAGAAACAGTATTTATAATTTGATACTGGTATAGGCCTGTAACTTTAAGTTAGTTGACTTTAACAACAACTTCATACATTTATTTCTGAAACAATATTACGATTTGAGTGTCAAATGTGAATAGTAATATATATTTTTCTTTTTTTAAATTATAATTATATTTAGGCTAATTAACCGTCGAGCGCTCACAGGTGTGCACTGATTGGATAGACTATTTGGGATCCAGCCAATCAGGAGCGGAGCGGCGCGAGTTGCCGCAGGTCAGAGGACATTTCAGCCATTTTTGAAAGTAGTAGAAAACCTGCGCGCTGAGCTTTAATCCCGCTCAGACCAGTTGTTTTAATTCGCTCGGGTTATGACCGCTATGTTTACATCATGCTGACAGTTATTTATGCAGTCTGACACGCGCCCCCCTCCCTCTCTCTCTCTCTCTCTCTCTTCCAGCAGAAATACTCCGTGCATTCACTGGTTAAATGCCAAGAAAGCATAACCTACCAAAAACTGCATATAACGCCACTCACATTTAGAGGCCATGATAATGAAACACAAATTTGCACTATTTTAAAGACAAGCGAAATTGCATTTCTTTGCATGTTTAAAGAGCGTGTGCACATTACTGACAGGAGCATAACCTTTACTTGAGTCTTTTCCTTAGGCTACAATTTAGAGGTATGTAGCCTACTTACTTGGTATTTTTAGTTTTATGCTATCTCCACTCCACTATATTTCAGAGGCAAATATTTGCAGCCTAAGCCTACATTTATCTGACAACTATGGTTACTTTACAGATATAGCTACTGGTTACATTTTACATACAAAAGCTGTGTTGTGTTAATAAGATATGATACATTGCTATAGATCAAACTGTCCAACAAAAGAAACTAACTTGAACATGACCAACTACAATTAGGCCTATAGTTAGTAAATATTATTAGCCAAGATTACAGAAATTAGAAATGCTGAGAATCTTTGTTTTTTATCTAAAAGTGGTCCAATTGAAATATGTTCCATCTATATTCCATCTAGGAATCAGCCTAAATACCCCAGTGTGTTATTTTAATTGTACAGTGCAAACTTCCTTTGGGTCACTTCAGTAAAACCCAGTACAAATACAGTTCTTCTGCTTTTGATACTATTTTGGCAATAATTCTTCTGTACTTTTACTTAAGAAAAGTTTGAATGCTGGACTTTCACTTGTATTGAAGTATTTTTAGATTGAGATATTGCCGCTTTTACTAAGTAAAAGATTTGAATAAGTCTGCCACCAATGGTAAGCACAAAAAAAGTTTAACTGAATGAATATTTCTGTAGTTAATGTTTAATATTTCAATTATATTTAAATTGAGCGTGAAATTTCATTCTTCACCTAGTGGAAAATAGAGGTTTTACAAAATAATGCTAACTCAAGGTCCACTTATTAGCTTTTGCTCAGCTTTGAGCTCATGGTCTTCACCATAGACTGTATATTAAGATGGACGACACGACAGCTCCCCAAAGTGAAGCCAAAACATCTCGATCGCCCCCTGGTGGCTGGCTGCAGTGTAGGTCATAAACCCCGCCCCCTCCATGTTAGCAGATGGGACACGAGCCAAACTAAAAACTCAAATACATTTTTCCCAAAGATGGTTTCTGTCATTTTAGCTAGTTCTTATCACGCTGATGTATGTTCAAGTGTTCATTTTTCTAATAAGTTTGGTTTTAATTAGTTATTTGGTGCTATAAAAACGGGATTACACGTCATGATTGACAGCTGAGCCAGGCTCACGAATGAGTTGGACGGGACCTCGATACCGCTGCTCCAACTCCGATCACTACTGCGCAGACTCTGGCTCCAAATGACGTCACCAGTGGAAGATGACAGCTCCCGTATCCGGGATATTTTGGCTTCATTTTTGTACAGTGGGAGGAAGTGGAGACGCGTCGTCCATCTTTATATACAGTCTATGGTCTTCACCGACAGATGGAGTTTTCTGATTTGCCATGGAGATATTTACATTATTAGTGAGGCTAATATGCTAATTTTGCTTTATTCGTCATTAGGACTACTTCTCAGTGACTAGCACAGGGATGCGGCTGTCTTTAATCGCACATATTCATTCACTTTACTTTGCCCATGCAAAAAGGACAGTACAAACTATCCTTTAATAGGAATAATAAGATTGAGTGCCGTAGTAATAAAAGAGTCCCACCGACAACTCTTCAAGGACCCTCACCTAATACATCAGCGGCGGCGTGGCAGGGGCCTCGCCACCACCTCAAAGGGACCACCGTGGAGAAAATAAACTTGGCCGCCTCTCTCCTCAGGCCAGCTGCAGAAAGCAAGAGAGGAAGAGCGATACAGAAGGGGGGAGGGGTCTGCATGAGAGCAGGGCCGGGATTCCCATACTTGCTAATTGTTTTGTTGGACGCCTGCCCAAACTGTGATGTGAAAAAGTTCCACGGGCTGAGAGGGGAGGAAAGGAATCACATTGTGTTCCAGCTGATCCCATCATGTTTCCCAGCTGCCCTTATGGTTCCTTCAGATCACTGACTTTATATTGGCATGACTGTTTGCCAGTGGTAATATGGCCAATGCAGCATAATAGTGTGAAGCCTATATAGTCAACAGTTTATACTGTACATTCCAACATCTCTCTCTGTCTGTCGATACATACATATTGGACAGATGTGTTAGCCAGTGGAGAGACATACAGCTGGTTTATGATGTTTTTTTCCATTATATCTGAAGATGTGATTCTGTGATTCTCATCAAGCCCTCTGCAGACAACAACACCTCCAAATCACTCCTTCTCTTATGTTACATCATTATATACATATGTCATTACTATCCCAAAACTCTCCACAGGCCCCACCCTACCACATCGCTCTATGCCTGCAGTATCCCAAGACTGCCATCTTCTGGACAAAACAGAAGGTGTTTTGGGGGACATTTTGGGGCCTGACAATCATCTCCATGCATCCCTGTTATACCCATAGGAGTGTTATACTAACATGTAATTTCATACTGTGAAACATATAACAGTTCATAGTAACACGTGTTATAAATATACTGAAAGACACTTGTTGCTTGTTGGATAAAACAAAAATGGCATCCACAATGTATAAGAAGAATATGAAGAATATTAATTTATTTGGATCATTACAGTATAAAGACATGCTGACAACTGCAGCACATGGTAAATATTTGACATTGACTGAGTAGGCTTCACAAAACATAAATTATTTATTTTATTTTTCATTTATTCAATTTAAGATTATATATTATACATATTCCCTTTCAGGGGTCGCCATAGCGAATCATGTGCCTCCATCTAACCCTGTCCTCTGCATCCTCTTCACTCACACCAATTAACTTCATGTCCTCTCTCACTACATCCATGAATCTCCTCTTTGCTCTTCCTCTAGACCTCCTGCCTGGCAGCTCCAACCTCAGCATCCTTCTACCAATATATTCACAGTCTCTCCTCTGAACATGTCAAAACCACCTCAATCTGGCCTCTCTGACTTTATCTCCGAAACATCTAACATGAGCTGTCCCTCTGATGTACTCATTCCTGATCCTGTCCATCCTCATCACTCCCAAAGAGAACCTCAACATCTTAAGCTCTGCTACCTCCAGCTCTGCCTCTTGTCTTTTCTTCAGTGCCACTGTCTCTAAGCTGTACAACATCGCTGGTCTCACCACCGTCTTGAACACCTTTCCTTTCATTCTTGCTGATACTCTTTTATCACACAACACACCTGACACTTTTCTCCACCCGTTCCAACCTGCTTGCACTCGCCTCTTCACCTCTTTTCCACAGTCTCCATTGCTCTGAACCATTGACCCTAAGTACTTAAAGTCCTGCACCTTCTTCACATCTGCTCCCTGTGACCTCACCGTTCCACCTGGGTCCCTCTCATTGACACACATGTATTCTGTCTTACTGCGGCTAAGCTTCATTCCTCTGTTTTCCAGAGCAGACCTCCATCTCTCTAGATTTTCCTCCACCTGCTCCCTGCTCTCACTACAAATCACAATGTCATCCGCAAACATCATCGTCCATGGGGATTCCTGTCTAACCTCATCTGTCAGCCCGTCCATCACCAGAGCAAACAAGAAAGGGCTCAGAGCCGATCCTTGATGCAAACCCACCTCCACCTTGAACTCCTCTGTCACATCTACAGCACACCTCACCACGGTCTTACAGCTCTCATACATGTCCTGCACCACTCTAACATACTTCTCTGCCACTCCAGACTTCCTCATACAATACCACAGCTCCTCTCTCGGCACCCTGTCATACGCTTTCTCTAAATCTACGAAGACACAATGCAACTCCCTATGACCTTCTCTGTACTTCTCCATCAGCATCCTCAAAGCAAATACTGCATCTGTTGTACTCTTTCTAGGCATGAAACCATATTGCTGCTCACAAATGCTCACCTCTGCCCTTAGCCTAGCTTCCACTACTCTTTCCCACAACTTCATTGTATGGCTCATCAGCTTTATTCCTCTGTAGTTGCCACAGCTCTGCACATCTCCCTTGTTCGTAAAAATTGGCACCAGTACACTTCTCCTCCATTCCTCGGGCATCCACTCACTGTCCAAGATCTTGTTAAACAAACTAGTCAGAAACTCTACTGCCACCTCTCCTAGACACTTCCATACCTCCACAGGTATGTCATCAGGACCAACTGCCTTTCCACTCTTCATCCTCTTCAACGTCCTCCTCACTTCACTCTTGCTAATCTTGGCTACTTCCTGCTCCACACCAGTCACTTCTTGTACTCTTCGTTCCCTTTCATTTTCCTCATTCATCAACTCTTCAAAGTACTCCTTCCATCTTCCCATCACACTCCTGGCACCTGTCAATACATTTCCATCCTTATCATTAATCACCCTAACCTGCTGCACATCCTTCCCATCTCTAACGCTTTGTCTGGCCAACCTGTACAAATCCACCTCTCCCTCTTTAGTGTCCAACCTAGCATACAAGTCCTCATATGCTCTTTGTTTGGCCTTTGCCACCTCTACCTTCACCTTACGCTGCATCTCCCTGTGCTCCTGTCTACTCTCTTCAGTCCTCTCAGTGTCCCACTTCTTCTTAGCTAACCTCTTTCTCTGTATACACTCCTGAACTTCCTGGTTCCACCACCAAGTCTCCTTGTCCGCTTTCCTCTTTCCAGATGACACACCGAGTACCCTCCTACCTGTCTCCCTGATCACAGTAGCTGTAGTGGTCCAGTCATGTGGGAGCACTTCCTGACCACCCAGAGTCTGTCTCAGCTCCTCCCTGAAAACTACATGACATTCTTCCTTTTTCAACTTCCACCACTTCGTCCTCTGCTCTGCCTTTGTCCTCTTCATCTTCCTCACCACCAGAGTCATTTTACACACTACCATCCTGTGTTGCCTGGCTACACTCTCCCCTACCACTACTTTACAGTCACCGGTCTCTTTCAGATTACAACATCTACACAATATGTAGTCCACCTGAGTGCTTCTACCTCCGCTCTTATATGTCACCCTATGTTCCTGCCTCTTCTGGAAGAAAGTGTTCACTACAGCCATTTCCATCCTCTTTGCAAAGTCTACCACCATCTGTCCTTCTGCGTTCCTGTCCTGAAGACCAAATCTGTCCATCACATTCTCATCACCTCTGTTCCCTTCACCTACATGCCCATTGAAATCTGCACCAATCACCACTCTCTCACCTCTGGGGATGCTCTGCATCACTTCATCTAACTCACTCCAGAATTTCTCCTTCTCTTCTAACTCACATCCTACCTGTGGGGCATAACCACTCACAACATTGAACATCACCCCTTCAATTTCCAGCTTCAGACTCATCAACCTGTCTGATACTCTTTTCACCTCTAGAACATTCCTCACAAACTCCTCTTTCAGGATAACTCCTACTCCATTTCTCTTCCTATCTGACCCATGGTAGAACAACTTTAACCCTGCTCCTAAGCTTCTAGCCTTGCTACCTTTCCACCTGGTCTCCTGGACACAGTATGTCCACCTTCCTTCTCTGCATCATGTCAATCAACTCTCTAGCCTTCTCTGTCATAGTTCCAACATTCAAAGTCCCTACTGTCAGTCCTACATTCTTAGCTTTCCTCTTCTCTCTCTGCCTACGAACACACCTTCCTCCTCTCCTTCTTCGTCTTTGACCAACAGTAGTCCAACTTCCACCGATACCCTGTAGGTCAACAGCACCGGTGGCGGTCGTTGTTAACCCGGGCCCTGACCGATTCAGTATGGAAGTCATTTTCACGATTCGCATTTTTAATTTGGCATGTGTTTTACGTCGGATGCCCTTCCTGACACAACCCTCTGCATTTATCCAGACTTGGGACTGGCACAAGAAGACACTGGCTTGTGCCCCCTTGCGGTTGCATTATATATATTAAGATATAATTTTGATGGATTGTTCCAAATTTTATTGGATTGACATCACATATTGAAAAGCAAGAAGGCAGTAAATGTGCTGTGATTGTTTTCATTATGGCAGATTGCATTCTCTTCTGGGAGGATCAAATGTAACTCATCACCAACATTCAGCTCTAGAATAACAGCATTTGACAGGTACTCAAAATGCTCCAGATGCTTGCTCTGCAAATTAAATATTATGGCTTTCCCATTATGAAATACTTGCACTTCCATGCTGCCTGTGATCGTGTGACCACATATTGTAAATCTAAAATAGTACACTCCATTCACAGGCACAGTGAAGAAGACAGTGGTTGCATTGTAGGCGTTACCAACATTGGTGAAGACCTTGCTGAACCTTAGAACTGTTGTAAGGCCCTAAACCTTCTGCTGAGTTTGTCAAAGCAACATGAAATGCCACCTTTGCTAATCTGTTGGATTAGACTATCCACTCGGCACTCAGTAGTGCTCATCCTGTCAATTAAAGATGTAAACTCAACTTCTTGAGCTGTGCAGCTTCTGCAGCTGACGGTCACTGACTGTCACTCTGGCTTCTTTGGACAAAAGTTCAGCTGCTTGGTTTTCAAGATCAACCCTCAGCTCCATGTTTACTTTCTTCAGCTCTTTCACTTGCCTCTCACTGGCACCAAGCCTCGCTCTGAGATCTGACAGCTCTTCTGACTGCTCTGTGTTTACTTTCTTCAGGTCTTCCACTTGTTTTTCACTGGCTCTCAGTCTCTCCTCCATGGCGGCGTGGTCTGTCTTCAGCTCCTCCAAGCTGGTTTTAGTGATCTGCCTGCATCTCTGTCTCCCTCAGCCGGCCTTCATTGTTCCTCAGCTCTACCTTCTGTTCTTTTTATAAAACATATTTAAAAATGTTTGTAAATTCTTTATATTGTTAATTGCATATATTATTTTATTTTAAATAAATAAATAAGTGGTAGTAGTATCTTTCTGAGTTCTGCTGCCAGTTTTGAGGGCTGCAAGACATCAACAGGAAAAAAATCTTGTCCGCAAAAGTGAAAATGAAAAAGAGTAGCTGAGTCCACCGGGCTTCATGAAAAAAACAATGAAGTCTCATTTTTGCTGTGTCATTTTCTGCGTGAGAGAAGAGAAAGGTTTTGCTGCCTGTTTCTGGTTGTTGAACTGTTCTGCCTCAGCATTAAGTGCAACCATGTCTGCCTTTTGGTGTTCTAAGTTAATGACATTAATGCCAGAAAGTGTGTCTTCTTAAACAACATTAATAGGAGAATGTTGGAAGCTAACAGGACACAAAGACAACACATTTTGCCTTCTGTCTGTTATTGTGTTCACATCATCAATTTAATATACTGTATAGTCATTGATTAAGAAGGTGCTCTCACCCATATATTGGCCTTGGCCTCTGAATTGAGGTGGGGTTCATAGTATTTATGCAAATGTATGAAAAATGCAAGATTTAAATGTTCCATTTCTTCTGTTTGCATAATGTAGCTGAAAATCTCTAAATTCTACCAGCACCATTTGGGATTTCTCCCCTTCTCTTTATCAATCTGTGTGACAACTTGTATTGTTTAATTAGAGAGACCCTGCCAAATCGTCTATTAGAAACACATGCTGCTGCTCTCATGACAAATGTCATGTCATGTTAACACTTTGCTTTATGGAAAGAAGATAACCAAGCCCCTTACGTCTCTATTTTAGGTATGTCGAGAAGAATATCATTATTGTTTTAAATAACAGTAAGCCTTTATTATAATGACTTGACGTGGAAAAGTCAATCAGATATTTTGACCAGAAGATGGGAGTCTTACAATACTTGTGACACATAATTTCTAAAAGTTGGGCAGTGGTTGGAGGGATGAAGTGAAATAGATGAACAATGGATATGTAGCTTTAGATCATTTAATATGGCACACAGATGTCTATCACTTATCATTTACTATGTATGTTTCAAAAAGAGAAAAAGGATTTAAAAATACTTTTCAGGGAACTGCCAACAGTATCTATTCAAACCAGTAGATGGCAGCAGATGATCCCCTATAATGAAAAGTTGTGAATTTCAAGAAAAGCAATAAGGGCAAGAAATAGAGGGGTGGTTGAAGTAAGAAATAAAGACACATTGCATGGATCTTTAAGGATTTAGGGACATTGTAAGATGATGACAGGGTGCAGCAACAAAATGAAGCACAGCAAGTGAAGAAACTGGAGATGAGGTTGGGGTCAGGGTTGTGGAGGATGACAGTGGAGGAGCGAGAAAGCGTCTGAGTAAAAACATTCAAATTATGTAAATGTTTTGGTAAAAGACTGCTGACTGCTGTGACTGGTTTTCCTGTTGTGCCTTATGAACATTAGATATAGTGAGTGCTGGACATCAGTGTGTCACGCTCATCATGCTCACCATGCTCACCATGCATGTAAAGAATTGCCAGATATACTAACATGACTGAGGTTAGGGAACAGCTGGTGGTGGTGTCAATTTGTATCAGATGGCATGGCAGCCTGGCACAGCAGCCACCAGAGCGGAGCAGATACCATAGATAGCTGGGGCCTGCCCAGATCGCCTAACCATTTTTATTGGCATGCTCTCACTCATGTGTGTGTGTGTGTGATTGTTGGCACCAGTTTGTGATTATTAAAATGAGCACAACAGGTGTCTGCCATGAGCCACCTATGCAGTAAACTATCTATCTTTATCTCTCACATTCTTCTCAGAAACTGCCTTTTGCCCCAAAACTTGACTTAAAGTGGCAATCCTTAAGATTTCAGTCCTGGTTGATTTGGCGACACCTAGTTACTGGTGCTAACAGCAAATGCAGTTTAATACTACAGGTCACAGAATTCTGAGGACAACAAAACAAACTATTGTTGTTTTGATAAATAAGTCAGGTAATAAATGGCCTTTTTCCATCATTCTGTGAGCAACCGTGATCTGATTTTATGCTGCACATGACATGAGTCTGCAGGGCACAGTGAAAGGAGTTGGTTACCTCGCTGAAAAGTTGGAGATGTGCAAACCTGTCGCCTGCAGCTCTTCATCTAACAGCTCACTGTGGCTGCTCGTTCTTGTTCCATTACTCCCTGCAATATTTCAAACTGATCCGCTGTCAAAAAATGCCGAAAATGACGTTTGTCTTGTTTTGTAGACACATTTTTGATGAACAATAGCAGTAAGTACTAAGCTCACTGACAAACACATTGCATTTTCTGTGAGTACTTTATAATAAAAGTCAACTTGTGTTTTGCCAGTTAAATGCTTTTAATGTGAAGCTGCAGCAGTAGGTTCGGTTTGCATTAGTAACTTAATACAGCATTTTTTTTTCAGGAATGTCGCAACAGACACCCAGTTTGCAATGCTGCAAATGCAAGGACTTTTAGTAGCGGACCATAGACTCAATCACCACTGTGTTCGCTCATTTGGCTATAGATAGTGATTTTACAGACATTTATGTAAATTAATATCTTTGAGATTGCCACTTTAAAGGATCAGTTCAGTTGGAATCCAACAGCAACATCTTTTTTCATGTCCCAGTTACTCAGGATAATCCACAAACCTCACCACTAACCTTTTTTCACTGAACTACTTTCTACTGGAGAAATAGAGCCCAAGAAAACAGTTGCTCCCATAGGAAGAACAATTTTAATTTTGTTGACCCCCTGATCCCCCCACTCACAAGATTAGGTGTCAAAGAAAAACATCAGTATATCATGGTATGCTTGTACAAATACCTTGAAACTTTATTCATTTGACTTAATATGTAGAAGGTATGTTTTCTCTGTTTACCACAGATATTATACCTATTCTGCTGTCTGTCAATTTGACCCTTTACCAGTTTATGGTCTATCACTGAGGTGGCTAACAACTGCACTACACTGTGTATAGACAGGGGACAGAAATTAATTAATTAAAAATGAATAATAATGCCATCTTAGAGTGGAAGAGGCACTGAAATGCCATGAGGTATCAGAGTCACTGATGCGTGTTTAAAGGAATATTTTGACATTTTGGGAAATAATAATGACTCTGCTGTTGCCTGACAACCTTGTGGTGACAACAAGTCTCCAGGAAGTCACTGCACCGGGCCAAGAAACAGACCGGCTCATAATTCACGTAAAACCACAACTTGTTGTTTTTACACTTCAGTTTTTATATGGATTTAAAAAACAAGATATAGCGTGTAAATTAGTGAGCTTTAGAGGTGCTGTTAGGTGGATTTTATTACCTTTGGAGCGCACCAGGCAAGCCATTTCCCCCTGTTCCCAGTCTTTATGCTAAACTAAGCTAACTGGGCTGCAGTTTTTTTTTCTTCTCATCTAACTCATAACAAGAAAGCAAATATGCATATTTCCCAAAATGTCGAACTACTGCTTTAATTATGTAATCTTGCCACATATTGCCATAGCACTAGTTGATAAAAAGATACAAAGAACATTTTTTGGAAACATAAGTGATGCCACAACCTGTCACTCATCATAGTCAGATCAAAGCTCAGAAAACATGACTTTACTCACTCACCCTCTCTCTCTCTCACACACACACACACAAAGCTGTCAGGTAGAACAGATGAATTTCCATCCCTGCTTTCAAGCATTCTCCTCCTCCTGAGCCATTATACAGCACATAAGTGAAAAACAATACATTTCACCGTGAAACCCAAACATAAGCTCAAAGATGTGTTTGCATCTCAAGCCTTCAAGTACTTGCTTGCGCACACAGATTTATGTAGCCTAAAGTACTTCACAGTCAGCAGACTGTGAAGGAATTTGACCTAAACATGGAGGTTGTCAGCCCATGCTTTGGTGATTACGTTACAATAATTAAAATCATACAAGGTAGGAGACAGGAAAACAACTGAAACAACAAAAGGCTATTTTATTTTTGTTATTTTTTTTGTTATGTGTAGGACTGAGGATAGGCGGTCAACTTTACTACACCATGGATGGTTGTTAGGCCTGCATAGAGAAGCACAGTCATTTTCCAAAGCCTTGAACTGCTAAGCTTATAAAATACAGTATATTCTAATTGGATGGTTTAGGGCTTAGGGAGTGTTGATAGTCAAATGCAATTTGGGATCAAAGAGCAAGCAAAGGGTAAACGAGGTCACTCTTACACACACACACACACACACACACACACGTATCCATGCTGTAAGAGCAGTGTTAGTAGAAGGAAGGGGCGCCTGACTAAATGATGTTTTCCCAGGTGGGCACAATTAACTGTGTGTGGAGTGTGTGTGTGTTTCTGTAGGTGCATGCACACAAGCCTCTGTATGTGTGTGTCCACATGTGTGCGTGTGTGTCTGTGTGTGCATAAGAATTATCCACATGTTGTTTTTAGAGGATTCAGGTCTATTACAATTAGGAAGACATGAATCAAAGTCAGACTCCCACAGTCCTCCGCAGACCACTCATAGGTAGAGAATCCTCAGCTGTGCAGTGCAGAGTCAGACAGTGTCCTGATGCTTTTCTTATTATTACCACTTAGAATAATACCGTGCAGACAACTATGATATCTAAGCAGCGTCCCAGGTTTATTTAACAAGTGGCTATTCATTCCCGGTTAGAGCAGAGCACTCACAAAGCCAGAGAGAGCAGGATGATGATGGGTCACTGCATAGGGGAGCAGAACACAAGCTCTCACTGTTGAGTCATGGAGTTCATGAGAAGCCGAGGCTAATCCTTGGTGAGTGTTTATGTGCGTGTGTGTATTTGGACAAAAAGCTAGTGCCACTATGTTTGTGTGGCGGCATATAGCATGTGCAGGATTTCGCTGAGGGAGTGATACACCCACCTGCTTTAGTGCTTATCAAATTGAGGGGGCGAGTGTGTACATGCGTGTGCGGCCTTGTGTGTGCACATTTGAACCAACGAACATGTGTCTCATTATAAGTTGAAATCACTCACAGGTGACTTTGTTTATTTGATCTCAATTAAGCCTCCGCCTCTTCCCACATGGAAATCTGAGCAAGAGCAAAATCCCCTTCTTCTATTAATTTCAAACAACGTTCCAAGGATTTTGGTGAAAACCTAGACAAAGAAGAAGAAGAAGAGGAATTAAAAAAAACCCAGATTTGTTAAAACTGTGGCCGCCCTGATGGCTGTTACAATGTGCCATTTTTATCCACACCCCACCAAAACAGGAACACCTCGGAATACTGAGCACACATGGGCTCAATTATTATCCCATGGAATTCGGCAAAAGTAAAGTCGGCAATAAGGAAAATATTCCTCTAATCTGGGGTCTTCCTCAAGCTGGGTGTGAAGGAAATTTAGGGGGTCCCCGTTTTAATTGGGTCCAGATTCGACCACCCTACTGAAACAGCGCCAGGACAGTTTTTTCAGTGGGGTTATTTTGTTGAAAAAAGGGATTATTTTGGTTGTATGTGAATAAATGTCTGACTTTTCAGAGGGGGTTTCTGCAAACCAGATCAGACTGCCCCGGTGTTATAGGAAGCAGATGGACAAGACCAAGGAAAGAAAACAGTGAGTCCCATAAGAGAGGAAGAGAGAAGTCCAGAATGAAATGTAGAGTTATGTGTTATGTGAATATGAGAAAAAAGACAAAATGTTCTTAAGTTCAACCTTATTGATCAAAATGTGTGAATGCAAGAATTAATCTACAGTATATAGGACAGTAACAGTATATTCAAATCTGATCAACCACTTTCTTAATGAGTTTAGCATGCAAGGCCACAAGTTTGACACCATAAAAAAAACACTAAACTCCAAACACTCTCACACTCTCACACACAGTCACACACACACACACACACACACACACACACACACACACACACACACACACACCTGTATTTTGACAGATTTATCTGGTGAGTAGAGTGACACAACTCACAACAGCACTTTTCTTCCAGTGACAGCTCTGAGAGGCCACTGAGAAAGGAGAAATGTAATACTACTGTACATTAAGTGAGGGAAGGGAGAAAATTGAAAGACTGGCAGATATAAAAAGTAGGAAAGACATTAAATTCACTCACATCTTAATTGTTCCTGTTTAAAAATAGGCAAAAGAGGCAATACAATACACCTGGAAAAATGACGCAAAATATAAAACAACACTCAAGTACTAACAAACTAACAAAAGTACAACAAATGTTGCAGTAATAAAAAACATCAACTAATAAGTGCAGGCATAGCATCTCTAGAGTGCAACAAAAGTTCACACATGCTGCCTCATTTCATGTGCAAAATAAGTGATCGAATACCTTTGTGAATAATTGATCCTTTGGTTCTGTTACTGCAGAGTTTAGGCAGTAAAAAGCAGCGCAGAGAAGGCATCAACTCAAACACTGACGAGGACGTCAGGAACGGCCTTGGTTTTCCTCGCTATTATCAAGGTTTTTACTGTGCCTTGCTCAAAACTCATTGGCTTTTCCAGTTCTACAGTATATTTTTGTTGCCCAACCAGATGTAGTTCCAAAAGTTAAAACAGATTCAATAAAACTTAACTGAAAGGTCAAACACTAAAAGGGTTTTTTTGGAGGAAAAACACATATTGCTATGCCTTCATGCAGATTACATCTGTATTTCTCTCAAAATTTCCTTTCAGTGACATTTTGATATTTATAGCTGTCCACCAACTCCCTTGCCTCCTCTTACAGTGAGTGCAGAGTGGATTACAAGCTAATGTCAGCCATAAGCTTAGGCTAACATATAATTTAAAAAAATCTGCAAAAGACTAAAGGCCCAGTCTCACCCTCATTCAAAACAGCAAAATTTGGTGACCAAATAAATTTGTTAATGAAATTATCAAATAAAATTGTTGTGTTGAGTGATTCACTTGCGGGGACAAAGTAGATAGGAGTCAGTGGTACAAATATAGCTTTTGAATATGACTGTGTGAATTTATCATTAGTGACTGAGCTAACAAACTTGCTAGCTAGCCACTGTATAGCTAGAGAGCTTTTTCCCCTTCAATAATTTTTATTTAATGAAATGATGTACAATCCTGGGGAGTAAATGACCTAGTACAGAAAGCTCATGTGACTAGCACTAGTATGTTCCCAGCTTGCTAGTATATTAGCCGTTGACTCGCCAGATGAGAGTAGTCCTTATGTCACCAAACCTTTAGCAGTTGAATTTTGTTGAATTTTGCTGTGTCACTTTCTGGTGTGACCAGGCCTTAAGAGCAGGGAAGAAAGACATCTCTGAGGTGAGACAGTAAAATAGATTTATTAGTAATACTATCAACTACAAATGTAAAGAGCTTTGGAAATGTGAGGGTTTCTTTTCCACATGATTATACTCTAAACAAGGAGGCATTTTCTCCTGTATCCCTGCCTTAAATCCACACTGTGATAGATCTATGGATTTATAGGTTTTGAATATTTTTATGCATTTCATTTCAGGGTCAGTGAGAGAGAGAGAAAGAGGCACTTTTACTAGACCCCACAAGTTGAGAGTTTCATCAGCATGTTAAGAGTGCGCTGACAACACCCACCTACTCACCCATTCACTTCACCCTCGCTCTCCTTCTCCATCCCGTTCTTTCTCTCTAGATGCCATTTGTCCACCTTGGTACTCTGATGCCCTTCCGGAGAACCGAGTATCAGCTTTCTTCCCCAGCGGCCCCCAGCTCCCTCCACCATGCATTTTTAATGGACACACTCGTGCAGTGGACAAATGATTTTTATTTTTGACAGGGGAGGGCTGGCTCTAGTTACATACGGATGGGGAGTGAGCAGGCGTGCATGCACCCGAGTGAGCACGGTGAAGAATGCACACACACACACACACCATGGACACAACCAAGAGAGAAAGTCAAGAGCTATCCTCTAAGTGCTTAAAGACCAGATCTTTCCAAAAATTCATATAGACAACCTTATTAGACCATGTATTTACTTCTCATGTGGTTTACAAAACACACACACACACACATCCTACACTTACCATAAAGTGGTTGATTAATTCACCACTTGGATTATGATGGGCTGAAGTCCAGGATGATGAAAGGGGCAAGAAGCCCACCAAGGCCTTCATTAAACCAGGATTAGAGCCAGTCTAAACCCATTAACTCTGGCTTAAAACCACTTTAATTCCAATCAAATAGAATTAAAATGTACACTATGAGACTATGTGCACCCTGCATATTGTGACAGCAGCATGCTGTGTGCTAAACTGTCTAACCGTGTGTGTGTGTGTGTGTGTGTGTGTGTGTGAGTGGTAACTTTACATTATAATCTCTCCTGTACTGGCTTTGCCCCTGGATGGTGTAATCCGTTCATTGAAGGAGGAGAGATATTACTGAGTGCTCTTAATGGAAATGATAGTATTACCAATAAAGGGATATTCCCTTTAATTTGAGCTGTAGGGAGGAGGGGAAGAATGATGAGTTAAGACTTAAGCAAAGATCATACAGATACAAGGCAAGATTAATTGTTTGGCAAGATTACAAAATTAAAGGAGTAGCTTGACATTTTGGGAAATATGCTTATTGGCTGTCTTGCAGAGAGTTAGATGAGAATATTGATACCACTCTCATGTTATTCTTGTCAATATGAGGCTGGAGCCAGCAGTTGGTTAGCTTAGCTTAGCATAAAAATTGGAAACGGGGAAACAGCTAACCGCACTCTGTCTTCCACCAACCAAGAAATAGCTCTGCACTCTTTAAACATAATTTTTTCCCAAAATGTCAAACATAATAATAAGAACCACATACACATGCTGTGATTTGAGCAAGATTTTACTGAAAATAAATTTTGAGAAAATGTTTGTAAAATGAAAGTTCACAAGAAGCTGTCACATTTCAGAGCAAATATGTGTATTCTGTATGTATTATGTACTCTGACACGGCTTTTATAAAGACGTTGATGATTGGTTTTATGGCCAGTGTTTGAAAATCAACCGTTTTTGATCCTATCAAAAAGCTACACTATTCCTATAACTAAAGCCTGCTTAAAAGCAGAAGTAAACATAAGTTAAGTAAATGTAATTTGTTACTTTCCACCTCTCGAGAGAGGAAATGATGGAGAGAGAGAAAACGTTAGGCAGGTTAGCTGAAAGAGCATTCCCAGGTGTGACCACAGCATTCCCTCCATACACTTTAACAAACCACTGTGTGTGTGTGTACGTGTGTGTGTGTGTAGGTCTGAGGTTAGTAGCTCGTAGCCAAACTGGAGCTGAACCTCACTCCTGCAGCCAATAACAACAACTTCTAACTCAAGCGCACACACATACACGCAAACGCAGACTTGGTTAAACACATTTGCACTCAGAGAGGTGACAAGTGAGGATAAAATGATTTTCATTTGAACACACATTTAAAAAAGTATTTGATGAAAAAGTCACTTAATCCAGGGTGACAAAATTAACGTGTCCTTAAAATAACTTTGTCAATGTGTATTGTTGAAAATTGAATGTGTGTTTTGGGTTATGAGAGTGAGTGTGTTGCAATAAATGTGTGTGAGTCCTTAAAGCTTTCCTGTCGGTATGTAAGGACATTAGCTCAGTTTCACTTTTTTCCCGTTCTCCTAATCCTCTTTCTCGCTCATTATAAGCTTCCATTAGGAGCTGTGAATGAAAGAGACTTGGCTTGATAACTGCTGAAAGTGTGTGTGTGCATACGTATGATCAACTGTATTTAGAAGCCTAAATATTGAGTATGTGCTTATGTATCTGAATGAGCCTGTGTTTAATTATGTGAACGAGTATGTGTGTGTGTGTGTGTGTGTGTGTGTGTGCGCGTGTAAATCGAGCCTCTTTGTGACACAGCAGTTGGCAGATAAAGGGGACTAAGTTACCCAAGCTCCCTTGGGGCATCCACATTGTGGAGGGCTGTCTGGGGCACCACAGTGGTATGTATAGGTGAGTGTGTGTGTGTTTGTGTGTGTGTGTCTATGTGTACGTCCCCTGGCAAGGAAACATGATGGTTTAGGGAGGACAGGGAAGGAGGATGACTGCCTGAGGCAGAAAAAGAGGTAAAATGAAATTGTGAAGAGATGATGAGAAGGACAGAAAAACAGCTGGAGAGAAAGAACAGGAAACATGATGTGTCAACTATAAAACAGGAACAGATTAGAAAAAGGAGACAGCACAGTGGATCTGAAAATGAAAACCTCAGAAACAGAGTGTCCTACTACTACTGCACCAACACTTATAGAATAACAGATATCAAAGTAATTCATTAAGTCATCATTAAGTTTCTTTTTTTCACATTTTTTTTCTCTGGATAAGAACAATAGTTGCTATTATGTTTTGAAAATAATTCTCAAAGGGGTATTTATTGAATTAATTTGAAGACTTATGGCATATGATCTTGGAAAAGTAAACTATTTAAAAATAACTTTAAAGCTGCACTAATCAATATTTTTATAATAACAATGGATCAAATGACTATGTGTAATGTGTAAGAAGTTGCTGGTAGTGATGTGCCCAAAGAGACTTATCACCTGACTGGTGACACATATATGGAGCGTTTTAGCATCTTTGAGCTCATTGTTTTGGTTTTGCAGCCCACAACTTCAATGTTTTGATTCATTCTCATCACTTTTATCAACCCCATTTCCAGGCAGCTGTTTTTTATCAGAAACAACTCTGATAAAACGCTGTACACTAGCTGCCCAGCACCAACAGTATGCAGACAAAGTCAGCAAATAGATGGTGAACATAGTGAAGCATTTAACAGCTAAAGATGCAGATATTTTCCTCAGGAGCTGGTGGAGACCAAAACAGAGCTAAAAGAGAGTTAATATTGGACTTATATTCGTCAGGAGGCCAGAAACATGACTCCAAACGAATACTAATGTAACTCTGTGTCTGCTGGATGTTGAAATAGGAAACTGTTTGCTAAAGGTGATGACATGTCACTGTAGTGTTTTCAGTTGCCCAAAAAATAAATGAATGCTGCTTTAAGCAAATCACTAAAAATACCTCTTTGAAAACATTGAATATACAGCTCTCCCTGTCACAAATACAGCTTTTGATAATATATGTTTTTGAATAAAAGTAAAGTAGATTTGAATGAATATGCTGCTTTGTGGTGATATTGTTACTGTAGGCTGAACACAGTAGCAGCTGCTGGATGTGACCAAACAGATGGTACAGGTACGATACTAACACACACACACACACAGAATCCACTCACCTGATGTGATGCATTAGATATGCACGCCCTACTTGTCGGTGTAAGATATGAATGAACAAGGATGATATTTAATGGCTGTTTTACATACCCATTATCTTACTTTCTCTCCATCTCCCCTCTCATCGCCAGCTCCATTCAGCCCGAGCTTGTTGTTTGAATGAGAGGAGCGGACCACCCTGGGGAGAAATGGGGGGATCACATTACCCCCAAAAATGTAGAGGGCCTACAAAAGGGCCATGAGACATCAGGGTGAGGGAGAGAGGGCGGCAGAGAGAGGGAGAAATCGGAGAGCACATGAAAGAGTGCATTAGTGAGGGGGGAGGGAGAGATTGATTGGGATGGAGAGATGAGGGAATGGATAAAGAGAGGTGGAGGTGAGAGAAAGAAGGGGCGGAATGGGGTAAAACACTTTTTCTTTTTTATTATAATGACCTGCACTCTTGTATTCAGCATTGTGTGTACTTACACCTGCCTACTGAATTTCAAGCTCTCTGTTCTTGTCTGACCTCCATCTCTTCCACTTTCTGGATTCCGAACCTTTTTGTTTAAATCATTTACATTTAAAGGGAAATTACAGTGTCATAAAACCTGGGTCTCAATTTTGTAGTTTTGGTCATCATTCCTATCAGTAATAATTAGATTCACTGAGAGACTGATAGGCAGTGTGGTGACATTGCTACACCAAAGTCAGACGAGACAAGAAACACAAGAAGTCAGACGATCATAAAGGTTTTAATCAAAACCCCAGGGTAGCCAAACTTATTTGGAAGAAAAAACTAAAGAAAATGCTGAGATTACTCCCCAAATTGTAAACATCCATCACAGTTTGCAGACCAACTTTGTGGTCAACCCTGTCCACTAAAAATTATCTTTATATACATTATTATACTATGTTTATATACTCCTAACAGCAAATACATTGAGTAAAAAATGTAATGATGCACAGATTTTGTTTTTTTTATCAACATGAGGAAATGTTTTATGGGACATATTTGTAAAGTTGCTTGTACTGAACGTATCTGCAAAATGCTGACAGTCAACATATTTAATTTGCTTTCCCTACAATATCCACTCTTATAGGAACAAAAGCATGATAAAATGTTTTTATGGTTATGATTATGCACTCACTTGGTTAAGGTTGGGGAAAGAGTGTGGCCTTGATTAAATATTGAATGAGTCATCGTTGACTTGAAGCACGAGACACAACATTTTTCAGTTTACTGTTATAATATTCAATCAAACCACAATGTTTCCATAACCTTAACCAAGGTCATTTAATAGCCCAAACCCCTGAACCACGGGTTGTTGTTCAACGCTGACTTACCGTACTTCGTTCTTTCCCACTACATTGCCCAGATCTCGACAATTACTTTGGTGAGCACAATGTTGTCATAACGCATAGAAATGATGGCCAAAACTATGAAAATAAGAGCCAAGTTGTAATAAAATGGAATGTTCCTTTAAGTGAGTGCTGGCATGAATGTGACTCATACACACATTTTTAAATCCTGCAAACCACTAACCATACTGATCGCTATCGACAGTATCTGTTCAAGTTAATGTATACCTGTTGATTCAGCAAGACAGACATATATTATTAATGTGTTAACCATCCTGTATGACTCAGCAACATAATTGTAGATGTGAAATAGTAGCTGAATGGAGGCAGATAAATAGACGGGGGGTATATGAGGTAAAGGCCTTCTTCTCATTAAAGTTACACGTTGCATGTCAAAAGGTAGTGATTCACACACATATGGTCATAGCTTTTTCACATTACTGAATGCATCTTCTCTCTCTCACAGAAGCAAATCCTTTACTGAAGCTGCAGTTTCTAATAAATGTCCTTAGGAGGCGCTGTGAGTCAGGGCTTTGGGATTTATCTGTAGTCTAACTCTTCCTATCGCATTCATTGACATTTAATGATAATTATAACTTGGGTCACTCCAGGGGCAGATGCACACACATACACACAGGCTCACTAACAACAACACACACACAACGCACACACTGGCTCACTAACAATGCACACACACACTGCCTGGTTAAAAACATGAAGACATTAGCGGTAACTTGATGCTGAGTGAGTATTGATCTACTCTCAGGGGGCTTAGAGAGTGAGAGAACACTAGACATCACTTTATCACAGCACTTGACCATCTAGGCTGGCCAGTACAAGTGTGTGTGTACGTGTGTATGTGTCTGTCTGTGTGTTAGAGAGAGGAAGAGGGAGCTTTAACAAAAAAAAAATTATGTAGATATTTTTTTGTCTTGGAAATCCAGCCTCATTTTACTCATCTTCCTTCCTTTCCTCCTTCCTTCCTTCACCATCTCTCCCAATATCATCCTGTGAGGTCCTGACTGACACATTCAATCTGCATCTATAACATTATACAGACCAGACTGAGTAGCAATCAGGTCTGTGTGTGTGTGTGTGTGTGTGTGAGAGACCAGTAGGGACTTCATGATTATGATTGCCGAGGACACGTGCTGCTCAAATTCTTCAATGATTGCCTCCAAACGCAACATAAATGCCAAACAAAACAATAAACCCTTCGAGATAGAGAGAAATGACAACATCATATACTTGGAGTCTGTTTCCTGAAGATATCCAGACCACAATAACATGAGCAAAAAGTGACCAAAAGGGACCTCAAAACAAGGAGCAGATGGGAAAAAAAAACACATAAAAGTGCACGTGTGTTTCCATGTGTGTTCTTGTATCTATACATTACATTATGTACACTGCAATAATTTAGGCAATAATTATGATGTGCTATGATGTAGCTTACCTTTGATCACATTCTCATTGTATGTTCCCCAACACCTCAAAACACAAACACACACACACACACACACACACACACACACACACACACACACACACACACACACACACACACACACACACACTGTCCTCTCCTCAGAAGCCAAGCCAAGTCAAACTACATAGGTGCTGGTCCAGACAGACAGAGTTACTGTATGCCTTCTGTCTCAAACCTTCGGGCCATTGGCACATCTCTCCCTCTTCTGTTTGTCTCTCTTGTATTCTTTCTAACTGTGTCTTAACTAGATATCTGCTTACTGTTTTGGCTCCAGTTCAGAGCCATGTTGTCACTCTGATCACCAGGAGATGGTCTACCTTTGATCTCTCTATCCTGATTCATTCATTTTCAGCATCTTTGTCTCTCACACGTTTGAGTAGCTCACAAATAGCTTTATTATTATGCCTTTTAGTTCATGAAATTAAAATCATTGATGTTAAATGTGATTGATTCTCTCTGTAATGTTTTGGGACAAAACTAATTTCCTCACAGTTACAAAAACAATGCCCAGCGCTTTGAAATTCCTCAGATTAATGTGTTTATTTCAACTGATTAGTAGAAAAATGGGACTTTCAGTAAAATAACATCTGACGTATTCTACTCAGTGGCTCCTTGGTGCTCTCTGGTCAACATCGAATGATTGATCATTCAAAGGGGATTTTGAGAAAAAAAAAAGTTGGATACGCTGGTTTGCCGTCATTCCTTTCAGCTAAAGTAATGGTTTATACAGGAAGAATGATGATTTGTAGAGAGAAGAGTAAAATATGAAATAGCAAAGAGGGTTTTTATTCCAAAAGGTGAAATCTGCCACATCATCACTCAGCTACATTCAAGTTAGCACACTTAGGGATTAGTTTTGACTTGATAGCTATGAACCCTATAAAGATGCCCACTTATAAAATGACGTATTGATGTCAAGCCACCAAACTTTTGGATAAAAGTATGAAAACATGATATTGTCCAAATGTCCAATTCTGAATGTCAAACCTGAAAAGTACACTTTGCCTAATTAAATTAATGGATGAGTAATTACTCAAGCTGACGCTCTTTCTCTTCTAGCTTTCTCTAATGACAGACTTATAAAGTTTGAAATTTATCTTGTGTAATCAGGGGGAAAAAATCCCCTCTTGACCACATTTGAGCAAATGTGTGTGTCAGTCAGTGCCTGATCTCCAGGCTTCATTAGTCCTGAGAAAACTGGACTCAGAATCATCATCATGTAAAACATGCAGAGGGATACAATATGAATAAGCAGAATTTCTCCCTCTATTTCCTTTTCTCCCTCAGTGTGTTCTCTTCTCTCAATCCTTTTTTTCCTCTTTTAATTTGGCCCCTCTGTTTGTTTTTCTTCATTCTTTCATTAGTTAAAAAAACATAGCAGGCATTCCAGCTGTAATACCACTGAGATTCAGTATCAGTGTGAGGATTCGGACTCATGTGTGTGAGTGTGTCAGCGAACAGAGAGAGAGAGAAAGACAGAGAGATGGCAGTACACTAGAGACGTTAGGCATTGCCTCATGATGATTCATCCCTGTGCTATGTGTGCATGTAGGCAGACGTATCAGTCACACAGGGGCATTATGGGAATACTGGAGATTTCTAATGAAGACATTCAGGCTGGCTGAGAGCTGCATTTTGGTTTATTTGGTTTGTTTTTAGCGTTTTTTCCTCAACCGCATTCACCAAGAATGAAGAAGAGCCATGTTACTGCAGACACCCTGGACTCCATGCATGGCACAATAGCACACTAGATAATAGCATCAGATAACTTTGACTATTTCCTTAATTGTAGTTAAGCTGACATGAACCTAAAAAACAACTAGAGCTTTCTAAAATACATTAGACTTGATTTACATTTTGACTGATATGGAAGCATGTACAAGTTAAGTCACTTTCATGTATATAGCCCAAAATCACACATTTGCCTCAAAGGGGGTTTTCAATCTGTCCACCCTCTATCCTTAGACCCTCAGTTCAGATAAGGAAAAACTCCCCAAAAACACTGAAACATTATGACAACATGAAAATTGTCTTAATCTTAGTCTGATCAAAAATATTTGCATGATTAAACTCTAAAAGTCTAGTTGATACATTTGCAGTACATCATAAAATGAAACTAGAAATTATTTTTTTTTAAACTCAAAATTTCAACAGGTACATGTATTTGGCCTTACCTCTACCGACCTGTAAATAATTAAAACATACAATGAATTATGTTAAGCAGATACTCCAGCAGTTTAGTATTGTACTTCCATAAAGTTGGGGTACTCACATGAGCTAGTTTAAAATAAGAAGACTTTTAGTGCCTAGCACAGGTCAACCTTCAAAAGCAAAAACCACTGTGGACTGTTAAAAACTGTTAAAAAGTCTAAAGCCCAAGCTGAGGTAACCTTAATGACATCAGGGTTAATTTTTCAAACTTTTGGAAGTTCCTCCAGAGCCACAGCAAACATTATGCTTTTTTTATATACGCTGTGTAGTACTCCTCATGAGTAAACCAAACTGTAAAATCAGTGGATCACCCCTTTAAGGCGGACTAAATAAAAAATAATACAGGGAAAGCCTGTGTGGTGATCGACAACACTTAAACTAAATATAGAAAAGAAAAAAACCCACAAAAAATTATTTAACAGTAATAAAAAGTGACATACTTAATGTGGCAACAAGTCCAGGATTTGCTAAGGTAGGTGATATCGTAAGCACTTAAGTCACCTAAATAAGGCAGTTTCAAGGCCTCCTCTTGTTGTTTGACCTCTGCAGTAATGCAGAATGTCTATCTGGGTTGTTTTATTCTCACTGACAATTCAGCTGGGAGGATTTTTGCATTCTCACAAAAATACGGAAAGACCGTTCCTGTGAAAGTGTATTTGATGGTGTGTACAGGTGTTTTCCTATCAAGGTCAAAAAATGATAATATTCCTTTGTCATAATCTAGCTGCACTCTGACCTTTTGGGGAAATGAGTCTTCAGATACAATTTTCACATAATCCTCTGGAGTACGTTCACGCAGAATGTTAGTGCAAACACACACGTAGATGCCCCAGCTGCGTTCATTGATTGGATCCTTGGTTCTAGCAGCCACACCAACAGCCCAATAACCCCCCCCCACCTCCACATCCCAGCTGTGTTTTCCAGAGCTGAAGCCTTCAGAGCCAAGAACATCTAAGATGCCCAGCCTTTCTGGGTTTTTAGGAAGCTGCTGAATCTTGTCGCTTTTTTTGTTGAACGGGTCATGTGTTCTGATATAACTAAAAGCGAGTCACCAGTGTTGGGATCCAGAGTTACAGGAGCTGCAGAGAAAAAAAGTAGAGAAAGAAAAGAGAAAGTTTATTGAGATGTTTATTAAAGTAAAAGGTAAAGGTTCTACTGAAGGCATTACAGTGTATTCATAGAACAGCCTGATGTTGCTGTGGTGATAAAGTTCAGCAGTTACCGGTACATGCTACAACAGATTAAAATGTCAAAATATGGCGAGGCAGAAACAACATAACATTACTGACTATATTGGATTATATTCGTCATCTTCCTCCAGACTGCAAACAGCAGGTTTCCCAGGTGTTTGGCCTCATCGATCAGGGCTCCTGATGGAGTCTCTGGTTGTTGCAGGTTGCATTGGGATCTGAAAGAATATTAGGCAGCCACAGATTACCAGTCAAATAGTTTTAAATATTCCACATTGGTAGCATTTTTGTTTGGTGCAAAGGAGGAAGTTATAATCTTCATGATATTCATAATATCAAATCCATTTATCTGTATTATTCATGGCTGGTATTTATTCTTCTATAGCCATAAAATGCATTTACACTCATTAGTTACCTGCATATACTGCAACTGACATTGAGCTAGATCATGATATTTGAACGTTCGACAGATGATCTATTAATCAGTTCTATGACTTAATATACAGTTGATTCATACCACTAACCAGATTTAACTGTACAAGCGTATCAGTTAGCTAGTTAAAGTAATGATACAGCTTAGGTGTAACAATGTTTAACTAAGTAGTTGATGTCATCAAGATTCAAGCTGAGACATTACAGTGTATGTAATAGATGAGGTATGTAAAATGCAGGTTATTCAACAGAATTACGTTATGCAGACGTATCTAACGAAAACGACTAGTTAATGATTTTCGATATCCTACAGTCTCAATGATTTCCAGTGTTCCTCAGTGACTCGATCAGTCCAGATTAGTCTATCAGTACTTGGATCACTGATTTAGTTTACATGATTTACATAAAGTTTAGACTACTTCACTAGCATATGTTTGTAAATGGCAAGTATTGATAATTCAGTATAATCCATTTCATATTAAACTTCATCTGTATTATTGTATTATGCAAATAGTTCACCTTCATTACTTCTATTATCGTCATTACTTAGTCAACTGATCACTCTTCAATGCTGATTAACGTTTATCAGTTTACATCACATCAGCAACATCAACCTAGAATTAACTTATTTTAATTATCAAGTTCTAGTACAGCTTCAATTTACTTCAATTTTGACGGTAACTTGCACTTAATGGCCTCTAGCATTCTCAAATGATGACTCACTTATCAATCCAGATGCTGCAGCTTATCACGCTCTCACCTGTACTCAATCATTCGATTCAATCATGTTCTGATTGCATTGATGTAAAGCATATGCGAATGATCTTACAATATATAAGACAAATATCAAATACAATCAAATGTGGTTAATATCTACAGTATTAGATCCTTATTGCTATCGTTGAGACATGTTCAAGTATTCGAGCCCATTCTCCTACATTGAGCTTGATCTTGGTGTCACAGTCAAGTCAGTCTCAGCTTCTCCTTTTTATCTAGCTCTTGTGAGTAACAAGAGCTAGATAAAAATAAGAAGACTTTTAGTCCCTAGCATGGGTCAACCTCTAAAAGCACTGGATCCTATTTCCCATAATGCAACTCAATAGCATCTTTCATTAGACCCTCTCTGCCTCCTAAATGTCTTTCAAACCCAACTCTTTCAGTTTGTAACGCAGATTATTAAAACTTGAGTAAACCAAACTGTAAAATCAGTGGAGTCACCTTTTAAGGAGGACTAAATAAAAAATAATACAGGAAAAACCTGCATGGGGACTGACAACACTTAAACTAAATATAGAAATGTTTTTTTAAAGATGAAAAAATATATTTAACAGTAATAAAAAGTGACATACTTAATGTGGCAACAAGTCCAGGATTTGCTAAGGTAGGTGATATCGTAAGCACTTAAGTCACCTAAATAAGGCAGTTTCAAGGCCTCCTCTTGTTGTTTGACCTCTGCAGTAATGCAGAATGTCTATCTGGGTTGTTTTATTCTCACTGACAATTCAGCTGGGAGGATTTTTGCATTCTCACAAAAATACGGAAAGACCGTTCCTGTGAAAGTGTATTTGATGGTGTGTACAGGTGTTTTCCTATCAAGGTCAAAAATGATAATATTCCTTTGTCATAATCTAGCTGCACTCTGACCTTTTGGGAAATGAGTCTTCAGATACAATTTCCACATAATTCTCTGGAGTACGTTCATGCAGCCAGTTAGTGCAAACACACACGTAGATGCCCCAGCTGCGTTCATTGATTGGATCCTTGGTTCTAGCAGTCACACCAACAGCCCAATAACCCCCACCTCCACATCCCAGCTGTGTTTTCCAGAGCTGAAGCCCTCAGAGCCAAGAACATCTAAGATGCCCAGCCTTTCTGGGTTTTTAGGAAGCTGCTGACTCTTGTCGCTTTTTGTTGAACGGGTCATGTGTTCTGATATAACTAAAAGCGAGTCACCAGTGTTGGGATCCAGAGTTACAGGAGCTGCAGAGAAAAAGTAGAGAAAGAAAAGAGAAAGTTTATTGAGATGTTTATTAAAGTAAAAGGTAAAGGTTCTACTGAAGGCATTACAGTGTATTCATAGAACAGCCTGATGTTGCTGTGGTGATAAAGTTCAGCAGTTACCGGTACATGCTACAACAGATTAAAATGTCAAAATATGGCGAGGCAGAAACAACATAACATTACTGACTATATTGGATTATATTCGTCATCTTCCTCCAGACTGCAAACAGCAGGTTTCCCAGGTGTTTGGCCTCATCGATCAGGGCTCCTGATGGAGTCTCTGGTTGTTGCAGGTTGCATTGGGATCTGAAAGAATATTAGGCAGCCACAGATTACCAGTCAAATAGTTTTAAATATTCCACATTGGTAGCATTTTTGTTTGGTGCAAAGGAGGAAGTTATAATCTTCATGATATTCATAATATCAAATCCATTTATCTGTATTATTCATGGCTGGTATTTATTCTTCTATAGCCATAAAATGCATTTACACTCATTAGTTACCTCTCTATGTAGTAGTTTGACTTGTCAGTGGCAGAGTTCATCATTTCCACGCTGGATTCAAATGGCTTGTATTATTAACACGTTCTTAGCATCACCACCAATAACCACAAAATTAACAAGAACTTCACCTTTAACGTTAGTTTTAATGTAAAATTGAAAGAGCTTTCAAACAGCGTGTTTCACTTTTTCAAATTTGTGTCAGGTTAACTTTCCCACGGTAAGCTCGGAGCGGCTCCCCTCTCCCCTAAACTTTTTAATGGGATGCCTCCAGGACGTTTCCCCACACAGTGAATGAGACAGTCCCCAACTACCATCAGCCCTGCTTCAGCAATGCTGAAGTCGATACTTTCAAATGCTGACTATCATTTTCCTGTGCTTTGACAGATAGTGTACAGGAAGCAACTTACCGCTCCATAGTGGATTTGACATTCTGTCAAATAAAGAGAAAACATCAATACATCAAATTTAGTTAAATATTCAATATTAAGATCAGAATATTAATTAATGCAGCTAATCACTGAGTACCAGCATAAATGAGATATCCTCAGCCTTCATCTCCTCTCTATGGTTGTGATTCTGGTTGTGAGGAGGAGATCTCAGCAGTCAAATTAACAGTCCTGATGTTCATTGCCTCACTCTTGAGCGTCGCCTCTTTCCTCACAGCATCAATCCTAGCAGCCTCCTCTGCTCGCAGGAAATGGTAAAGCTTCTGAAACTCCTCTTTGATTGTCTTCTCCGTCTGCTGAGCCTGGAGCTGAGGAGAAACACCTTTTTGATGAAAGTAGACAACACATGTTGCTTTCTGCATCTATAACCATTATGTCTGTGACTTACCTTGATGTGGCCGGCCATTTTATCACAGTTGTGTTTTTCTGTTTTAAATGAACCCAGTTTGCTTTTTAAGTGCATCATTTCAACCTTGAGTTTGGCCTAAAAGTAAATGTAAACATAGTAAACAGTGGATTAGTTACACAACACATTTTACTTAAAAAAAAAACTACCAAAGACAAAACCTCTCCGTTGTTATATATTTGCTCACCCTATGGGCTTCTGCTGCTTCACTGAGGGGGACGCAGTTGTGTTTCTTATGTTTTGTGCATCCCTACATATCACACAGATGAGCTGTTGATCATTCTCACAGAAGAGTTTGAGTTTCTCACTGTGCAGACTGCAAAACTCCTTAGATCCTGAGTAAGATCTCTGACTCCTCTCTCGTCTAAAAGTGTCAGACAGGTTTCTCAGTGCCAGATTACGTGGAGGCTGCGCCATTGGAAATATTTCCTTACAGACCGGGCATGTCTGCAGTCTGCTCTGTCTCCACCACTCCTGAAGGCAGTGCTTACAGAAGCTGTGGCCGCACAACAAGACAACGGGATCCTTAAATATATCACAGCACACAGGGCAGGTGCAATCCACTTCAGATGCTGATTCGTTGGCAGCCATTCTGTTGATTTCTCCTGTGGTTGTCTCCCGCTTGTCTCAGACAGCCAACTTACTTTCACTTTCATAGATTCACTTGTATTTGCTCAGCCAGAGCTCAGGTTCAGTACTTTTAGTTCCAAGCAGTTTCAACAAACACTCATAAATTCCCAGTCACATAAATAAACGTCCTATTTACAGGATTGTCTTCGTTATTTTGGTTTACAAATACATTAGCACGAGCAGTTTTAGGCGCTGACTTCCTGTTTTTGCGTAAAAGGGAGGAGTTTTAGCTTCTTTTTATCTGCAGTTCTGTCCTGTCCTGCGCAGTAGATAGTAACAGCAGTAAATTATTCTGCCAAATTTACATCATAATTTAACAGTGTACCAGTAGGACTACACTACGCACCGATACATACATTTAGGTACAAAGTAATATGATGTGACGTTAGGGAATAAGGGGGTAACAATCTGGCAATTTAAGACTTTATACTGAAGGTATTTTTAACTGACGGATACATATTCTAAAATTACGGGTTCATTAGCCTGACCGTCCTTGAGAGTCGCATAGGTCATAAACGAGCGTCCACCATCGACATTTGCTGGTGAAGTGAGTGACAGCTGAGACTGTCTTCCATGGAGCTGTTGTTGAGGGACACTATAGAGATATTTTGTACAGAGAGATGTTTGCCTATGGATTTGACTTTAGATCTGCTTTGGTTTTTGTTAGAAGAGACATGCTGAGTTTGAAAGTTATGAAATGACTCACAGCTCTTTTCTACTTACTGTACTCCATAACAACAATGAACAGCATCCTGTGCAACAACAGTGTCATTCCACATAAACCTGAACCACCTCAGGCTGCATAAGTCCCCTGTAAGTACAATGTTGTTCCACATAAGTAGGCCTACTTTACAACATGCACTGTAACATGTAGGCTATAGGCCTACTCTGTTTGTTCCACAGTAAAAACACAAATGTACTCAGCAGTTATTTAGGAACTACAGTTTGCCTATCCTCATTTTGTTATCATCTGTACTCCTCCAGTGTAGGTAAGTACTATAATGGTAATTTTGAAATAAATCACAGCAGATTTATGAAGTGATTCAGAAGTAATTACATTTGACTTGATTTACATTTTGACTGATATGTACAAGTTAAGTCACTTTCATTTATGTAGTTCAAAATCACACATTTTCCTCAAAGGGGTTTTCAATCTGTCCACCCTCTATCCTTAGACCCTCAGTTCAGATAAGGAAAAACGTCTTCTTATTTTTATCTAGCTCTTGTGAGTAACAAGAGCTAGATAAAAATAAGAAGACTTTAGTCCCTAGCATGGGTCAACCTCTAAAAGCACTGGATCCTATTTCCCATAATGCAACTCAATAGCATCTTTCATTAGACCCTCTCTGCCTCCTAAATGTCTTTCAAACCCAACTCTTTCAGTTTGTAACGCAGATTATTAAAAATTTTAAGTCTAAAGCCCAAGCTGAGGTAACTCTGGCATCAGGGTTGTTTTTTCAAACTTGAGTAAACCAAATGGTAAAATCAGTGGAGTGCCCTTTTAAGGAGGACTAAATAAAAAGAATACAGGAAAAACCTGCATGGGGACTGACAACACTTAAACTAAATATAGAAATGTTTTTTAAAGATGAAAAAATATATTTAACAGTAATAAAAAGTGACATACTTAATGTGGCAACAAGTCCAGGATTTGCTAAGGTAGGTGATATCGTAAAGCACTTAAGTCACCTAAATAAGGCAGTTTCAAGGCCTCCTCTTGTTGTTTGACCTCTGCAGTAATGCAGAATGTCTATCTGGGTTGTTTTATTCTCACTGACAATTCAGCTGGGAGGATTTTTGCATTCTCACAAAAATACGGAAAGACCGTTCCTGTGAAAGTGTATTTGATGGTGTGTACAGGTGTTTTCCTATCAAGGTCAAAAAATGATAATATTCCTTTGTCATAATCTAGCTGCACTCTGACCTTTTGGGGAAATGAGTCTTCAGATACAACTTCCGAATCATTCTCTGGAGTACGTTCATGCAGCCAGACATGGCAAGTACACACGTAGATGCCCCAGCTGCGTTCATTGATTGGATCCTTGGTTCTAGCAGTCACACCAACAGCCCAATAACCCCCCACCTCCACATCCCAGCTGTGTTTTCCAGAGCTGAAGCCCTCAGAGCCAAGTATGGAGGACGTGCCCAGCCTTTCTGGGTTTTCAGGAAGCTGCTGACTCTTGTCGCTTTTTGTTGAACGGGTCATGTGTTCTGATATAACCAAAAGCGAGTCACCAGTGTTGGGATCCAGAGTTACAGGAGCTGCAGAGAAAAAAAGTAGAGAAAGAAAAGAGAAAGTTTATTGAGATGTTTATTAAAGTAAAAGGTAAAGGTTCTACTGAAGGCATTACAGTGTATTCATAGAACAGCCTGATGTTGCTGTGGTGATAAAGTTCAGCAGTTACCGGTACATGCTACAACAGATTAAAATGTCAAAATATGGCGAGGCAGAAACAACATAACATTACTGACTATATTGGATTATATTCGTCATCTTCCTCCAGACTGCAAACAGCAGGTTTCCCAGGTGTTTGGCCTCATCGATCAGGGCTCCTGATGGAGTCTCTGGTTGTTGCAGGTTGCATTGGGATCTGAAAGAATATTAGGCAGCCACAGATTACCAGTCAAATAGTTTTAAATATTCCACATTGGTAGCATTTTTGTTTGGTGCAAAGGAGGAAGTTATAATCTTCATGATATTCATAATATCAAATCCATTTATCTGTATTATTCATGGCTGGTATTTATTCTTCTATAGCCATAAAATGCATTTACACTCATTAGTTACCTCTCTATGTAGTAGTTTGACTTGTCAGTGGCAGAGTTCATCATTTCCACGCTGGATTCAAATGGCTTGTATTATTAACACGTTCTTAGCATCACCACCAATAACCACAAAATTAACAAGAACTTCACCTTTAACGTTAGTTTTAATGTAAAATTGAAAGAGCTTTCAAACAGCGTGTTTCACTTTTTCAAATTTGTGTCAGGTTAACTTTCCCACGGTAAGCTCGGAGCGGCTCCTCCCCTAAACTTTTAATGGGATGCCTCCAGGACGTTTCCCCACACAGTGAATGAGACAGTCCCCAACTACTATCAGCCCTGCTTCAGCAATGCTGAAGTCGATACTTTCAAATGCTGACTATCATTTTCCTGTGCTTTGACAGATAGTGTACAGGAAGCAACTTACCGCTCCATAGTGGATTTGACATTCTGTCAAATAAAGAGAAAACATCAATACATCAAATTTAGTTAAATATTCAATATTAAGATCAGAATATTAATTAATGCAGCTAATCACTGAGTACCAGCATAAATGAGATATCCTCAGCCTTCATCTCCCTCTCTATGGTTGTGATTCTGGTTGTGAGGGAGGAGATCTCAGCAGTCAAATTAACAGTCCTGATGTTCATTGCCTCACTCTTGAGCGCGCCTCTTTCCTCACAGCATCAATCCTAGCAGCCTCCTCTGCTCGCAGGAAATGGTAAAGCTTCTGAAACTCCTCTTTGATTGTCTTCTCCGTCTGCTGAGCCTGGAGCTGAGGAGAAACACCTTTTTGATGAAAGTAGACAACACATGTTGCTTTCTGCATCTATAACCATTATGTCTGTGACTTACCTTGATGTGGCCGGCCATTTTATCACAGTTGTGTTTTTCTGTTTTAAATGAACCCAGTTTGCTTTTTAAGTGCATCATTTCAACCTTGAGTTTGGCCTAAAAGTAAATGTAAACATAGTAAACAGTGGATTAGTTACACAACACATTTTACTTAAAAAAAAACCAAAGACAAAACCTCTCCGTTGTTATATATTTGCTCACCCTATGGGCTTCTGCTGCTTCACTGAGGGGGACGCAGTTGTGTTTCTTATGTTTTTGTGCATCCCTACATATCACACAGATGAGCTGTTGATCATTCTCACAGAAGAGTTTGAGTTTCTCACTGTGCAGACTGCAAAACTCCTTAGATCCTGAGTAAGATCTCTGACTCCTCTCTCGTCTAAAAGTGTCAGACAGGTTTCTCAGTGCCAGATTACGTGGAGGCTGCGCCATTGGAAATATTTCCTTACAGACCGGGCATGTCTGCAGTCTGCTCTGTCTCCACCACTCCTGAAGGCAGTGCTTACAGAAGCTGTGGCCGCACAACAAGACAACGGGATCCTTAAATATATCACAGCACACAGGGCAGGTGCAATCCACTTCAGATGCTGATTCGTTGGCAGCCATTCTGTTGATTTCTCCTGTGGTTGTCTCCCGCTTGTCTCAGACAGCCAACTTACTTTCACTTTCATAGATTCACTTGTATTTGCTCAGCCAGAGCTCAGGTTCAGTACTTTTAGTTCCAAGCAGTTTCAACAAACACTCATAAATTCCCAGTCACATAAATAAACGTCCTATTTACAGGATTGTCTTCGTTATTTTGGTTTACAAATACATTAGCACGAGCAGTTTTAGGCGCTGACTTCCTGTTTTTTATGCGTAAAAGGGAGGAGTTTTAGCTTCTTTTTATCTGCAGTTCTGTCCTGTCCTGCGCAGTAGATAGTAACAGCAGTAAATTATTCTGCCAAATTTACATCATAATTTAACAGTGTACCAGTAGGACTACACTACGCACCGATACATACATTTAGGTACAAAGTAATATGATGTGACGTTAGGGAATAAGGGGGTAACAATCTGGCAATTTAAGACTTTATACTGAAGGTATTTTTAACTGACGGATACATATTCTAAAAATTACGGGGTTCATTAGCCTGACCGTCCTTGAGAGTCGCATAGGTCATAAACGAGCGCCCACCATCGACATTTGCTGGTGAAGTGAGTGACAGCTGAGACTGTCTTCCATGGAGCTGTTGTTGAGGGACACTATAGAGATATTTTGTACAGAGAGATGTTTGCCTATGGATTTGACTTTAGATCTGCTTTGGTTTTTGTTAGAAGAGACATGCTGAGTTTGAAAGTTATGAAATGACTCACAGCTCTTTTCTACTTACTGTACTCCATAACAACAATGAACAGCATCCTGTGCAACAACAGTGTCATTCCACATAAACCTGAACCACCTCAGGCTGCATAAGTCCCCTGTAAGTACAATGTTGTTCCACATAAGTAGGCCTACTTTACAACATGCACTGTAACATGTAGGCTATAGGCCTACTCTGTTTGTTCCACAGTAAAAACACAAATGTACTCAGCAGTTATTTAGGAACTACAGTTTGCCTATCCTCATTTTGTTATCATCTGTACTCCTCCAGTGTAGGTAAGTACTATAATGGTAATTTTGAAATAAATCACAGCAGATTTATGAAGTGATTCAGAAGTAATTACATTTGACTTGATTTACATTTTGACTGATATGTACAAGTTAAGTCACTTTCATTTATGTAGTTCAAAATCACACATTTTCCTCAAAGGGGGTTTTCAATCTGTCCACCCTCTATCCTTAGACCCTCAGTTCAGATAAGGAAAAACGTCTTCTTATTTTTATCTAGCTCTTGTGAGTAACAAGAGCTAGATAAAAATAAGAAGACTTTTAGTCCCTAGCATGGGTCAACCTCTAAAAGCACTGGATCCTATTTCCCATAATGCAACTCAATAGCATCTTTCATTAGACCCTCTCTGCCTCCTAAATGTCTTTCAAACCCAACTCTTTCAGTTTGTAACGCAGATTATTAAAAATTTTAAGTCTAAAGCCCAAGCTGAGGTAACTCTGGCATCAGGGTTGTTTTTTCAAACTTGAGTAAACCAAATGGTAAAATCAGTGGAGTGCCCTTTTAAGGAGGACTAAATAAAAAAGAATACAGGAAAAACCTGCATGGGGACTGACAACACTTAAACTAAATATAGAAATGTTTTTTAAAGATGAAAAAATATATTTAACAGTAATAAAAAGTGACATACTTAATGTGGCAACAAGTCCAGGATTTGCTAAGGTAGGTGATATCGTAAGCACTTAAGTCACCTAAATAAGGCAGTTTCAAGGCCTCCTCTTGTTGTTTGACCTCTGCAGTAATGCAGAATGTCTATCTGGGTTGTTTTATTCTCACTGACAATTCAGCTGGGAGGATTTTTGCATTCTCACAAAAATACGGAAAGACCGTTCCTGTGAAAGTGTATTTGATGGTGTGTACAGGTGTTTTCCTATCAAGGTCAAAAAATGATAATATTCCTTTGTCATAATCTAGCTGCACTCTGACCTTTTGGGGAAATGAGTCTTCAGATACAATTTTCACATAATCCTCTGGAGTACGTTCACGCAGAATGTTAGTGCAAACACACACGTAGATGCCCCAGCTGCGTTCATTGATTGGATCCTTGGTTCTAGCAGCCACACCAACAGCCCAATAACCCCCCACCTCCACATCCCAGCTGTGTTTTCCAGAGCTGAAGCCTTCAGAGCCAAGAACATCTAAGATGCCCAGCCTTTCTGGGTTTTTAGGAAGCTGCTGAATCTTGTCGCTTTTTGTTGAACGGGTCATGTGTTCTGATATAACTAAAAGCGAGTCACCAGTGTTGGGATCCAGAGTTACAGGAGCTGCAGAGAAAAAAGTAGAGAAAGAAAAGAGAAAGTTTATTGAGATGTTTATTAAAGTAAAAGGTAAAGGTTCTACTGAAGGCATTACAGTGTATTCATAGAACAGCCTGATGTTGCTGTGGTGATAAAGTTCAGCAGTTACCGGTACATGCTACAACAGATTAAAATGTCAAAATATGGCGAGGCAGAAACAACATAACATTACTGACTATATTGGATTATATTCGTCATCTTCCTCCAGACTGCAAACAGCAGGTTTCCCAGGTGTTTGGCCTCATCGATCAGGGCTCCTGATGGAGTCTCTGGTTGTTGCAGGTTGCATTGGGATCTGAAAGAATATTAGGCAGCCACAGATTACCAGTCAAATAGTTTTAAATATTCCACATTGGTAGCATTTTTGTTTGGTGCAAAGGAGGAAGTTATAATCTTCATGATATTCATAATATCAAATCCATTTATCTGTATTATTCATGGCTGGTATTTATTCTTCTATAGCCATAAAATGCATTTACACTCATTAGTTACCTCTCTATGTAGTAGTTTGACTTGTCAGTGGCAGAGTTCATCATTTCCACGCTGGATTCAAATGGCTTGTATTATTAACACGTTCTTAGCATCACCACCAATAACCACAAAATTAACAAGAACTTCACCTTTAACGTTAGTTTTAATGTAAAATTGAAAGAGCTTTCAAACAGCGTGTTTCACTTTTTCAAATTTGTGTCAGGTTAACTTTCCCACGGTAAGCTCGGAGCGGCTCCTCTCCCCTAAACTTTTAATGGGATGCCTCCAGGACGTTTCCCCACACAGTGAATGAGACAGTCCCCAACTACCATCAGCCCTGCTTCAGCAATGCTGAAGTCGATACTTTCAAATGCTGACTATCATTTTCCTGTGCTTTGACAGATAGTGTACAGGAAGCAACTTACCGCTCCATAGTGGATTTGACATTCTGTCAAATAAAGAGAAAACATCAATACATCAAATTTAGTTAAATATTCAATATTAAGATCAGAATATTAATTAATGCAGCTAATCACTGAGTACCAGCATAAATGAGATATCCTCAGCCTTCATCTCCCTCTCTATGGTTGTGATTCTGGTTGTGAGGGAGGAGATCTCAGCAGTCAAATTAACAGTCCTGATGTTCATTGCCTCACTCTTGAGCGTCGCCTCTTTCCTCACAGCATCAATCCTAGCAGCCTCCTCTGCTCGCAGGAAATGGTAAAGCTTCTGAAACTCCTCTTTGATTGTCTTCTCCGTCTGCTGAGCCTGGAGCTGAGGAGAAACACCTTTTTGATGAAAGTAGACAACACATGTTGCTTTCTGCATCTATAACCATTATGTCTGTGACTTACCTTGATGTGGCCGGCCATTTTATCACAGTTGTGTTTTTCTGTTTTAAATGAACCCAGTTTGCTTTTTAAGTGCATCATTTCAACCTTGAGTTTGGCCTAAAAGTAAATGTAAACATAGTAAACAGTGGATTAGTTACACAACACATTTTACTTAAAAAAAAAACTACCAAAGACAAAACCTCTCCGTTGTTATATATTTGCTCACCCTATGGGCTTCTGCTGCTTCACTGAGGGGGACGCAGTTGTGTTTCTTATGTTTTTGTGCATCCCTACATATCACACAGATGAGCTGTTGATCATTCTCACAGAAGAGTTTGAGTTTCTCACTGTGCAGACTGCAAAACTCCTTAGATCCTGAGTAAGATCTCTGACTCCTCTCTCGTCTAAAAGTGTCAGACAGGTTTCTCAGTGCCAGATTACGTGGAGGCTGCGCCATTGGAAATATTTCCTTACAGACCGGGCATGTCTGCAGTCTGCTCTGTCTCCACCACTCCTGAAGGCAGTGCTTACAGAAGCTGTGGCCGCACAACAAGACAACGGGATCCTTAAATATATCACAGCACACAGGGCAGGTGCAATCCACTTCAGATGCTGATTCGTTGGCAGCCATTCTGTTGATTTCTCCTGTGGTTGTCTCCCGCTTGTCTCAGACAGCCAACTTACTTTCACTTTCATAGATTCACTTGTATTTGCTCAGCCAGAGCTCAGGTTCAGTACTTTTAGTTCCAAGCAGTTTCAACAAACACTCATAAATTCCCAGTCACATAAATAAACGTCCTATTTACAGGATTGTCTTCGTTATTTTGGTTTACAAATACATTAGCACGAGCAGTTTTAGGCGCTGACTTCCTGTTTTTTGCGTAAAAAGGGAGGAGTTTTAGCTTCTTTTTTATCTGCAGTTCTGTCCTGTCCTGCGCAGTAGATAGTAACAGCAGTAAATTATTCTGCCAAATTTACATCATAATTTAACAGTGTACCAGTAGGACTACACTACGCACCGATACATACATTTAGGTACAAAGTAATATGATGTGACGTTAGGGAATAAGGGGGTAACAATCTGGCAATTTAAGACTTTATACTGAAGGTATTTTTAACTGACGGATACATATTCTAAAATTACGGGGTTCATTAGCCTGACCGTCCTTGAGAGTCGCATAGGTCATAAACGAGCGTCCACCATCGACATTTGCTGGTGAAGTGAGTGACAGCTGAGACTGTCTTCCATGGAGCTGTTGTTGAGGGACACTATAGAGATATTTTGTACAGAGAGATGTTTGCCTATGGATTTGACTTTAGATCTGCTTTGGTTTTTGTTAGAAGAGACATGCTGAGTTTGAAAGTTATGAAATGACTCACAGCTCTTTTCTACTTACTGTACTCCATAACAACAATGAACAGCATCCTGTGCAACAACAGTGTCATTCCACATAAACCTGAACCACCTCAGGCTGCATAAGTCCCCTGTAAGTACAATGTTGTTCCACATAAGTAGGCCTACTTTACAACATGCACTGTAACATGTAGGCTATAGGCCTACTCTGTTTGTTCCACAGTAAAAACACAAATGTACTCAGCAGTTATTTAGGAACTACAGTTTGCCTATCCTCATTTTGTTATCATCTGTACTCCTCCAGTGTAGGTAAGTACTATAATGGTAATTTTGAAATAAATCACAGCAGATTTATGAAGTGATTCAGAAGTAATTACATTTGACTTGATTTACATTTTGACTGATATGTACAAGTTAAGTCACTTTCATTTATGTAGTTCAAAATCACACATTTTCCTCAAAGGGGGTTTTCAATCTGTCCACCCTCTATCCTTAGACCCTCAGTTCAGATAAGGAAAAACGTCTTCTTATTTTTATCTAGCTCTTGTGAGTAACAAGAGCTAGATAAAAATAAGAAGACTTTTAGTCCCTAGCATGGGTCAACCTCTAAAAGCACTGGATCCTATTTCCCATAATGCAACTCAATAGCATCTTTCATTAGACCCTCTCTGCCTCCTAAATGTCTTTCAAACCCAACTCTTTCAGTTTGTAACGCAGATTATTAAAAATTTTAAGTCTAAAGCCCAAGCTGAGGTAACTCTGGCATCAGGGTTGTTTTTTCAAACTTGAGTAAACCAAATGGTAAAATCAGTGGAGTGCCCTTTTAAGGAGGACTAAATAAAAAAGAATACAGGAAAAACCTGCATGGGGACTGACAACACTTAAACTAAATATAGAAATGTTTTTTTAAAGATGAAAAAATATATTTAACAGTAATAAAAAGTGACATACTTAATGTGGCAACAAGTCCAGGATTTGCTAAGGTAGGTGATATCGTAAGCACTTAAGTCACCTAAATAAGGCAGTTTCAAGGCCTCCTCTTGTTGTTTGACCTCTGCAGTAATGCAGAATGTCTATCTGGGTTGTTTTATTCTCACTGACAATTCAGCTGGGAGGATTTTTGCATTCTCACAAAAATACGGAAAGACCGTTCCTGTGAAAGTGTATTTGATGGTGTGTACAGGTGTTTTCCTATCAAGGTCAAAAAATGATAATATTCCTTTGTCATAATCTAGCTGCACTCTGACCTTTTGGGAAATGAGTCTTCAGATACAACTTCCGAATCATTCTCTGGAGTACGTTCATGCAGCCAGACATGGCAAGTACACACGTAGATGCCCCAGCTGCGTTCATTGATTGGATCCTTGGTTCTAGCAGTCACACCAACAGCCCAATAACCCCCACCTCCACATCCCAGCTGTGTTTTCCAGAGCACAAGCCCTCAGAGCCAAGTATGGAGGACGTGCCCAGCCTTTCTGGGTTTTCAGGAAGCTGCTGACTCTTGTCGCTTTTTGTTGAACGGGTCATGTGTTCTGATATAACCAAAAGCGAGTCACCAGTGTTGGGATCCAGAGTTACAGGAGCTGCAGAGAAAAAAAGTAGAGAAAGAAAAGAGAAAGTTTATTGAGATGTTTATTAAAGTAAAAGGTAAAGGTTCTACTGAAGGCATTACAGTGTATTCATAGAACAGCCTGATGTTGCTGTGGTGATAAAGTTCAGCAGTTACCGGTACATGCTACAACAGATTAAAATGTCAAAATATGGCGAGGCAGAAACAACATAACATTACTGACTATATTGGATTATATTCGTCATCTTCCTCCAGACTGCAAACAGCAGGTTTCCCAGGTGTTTGGCCTCATCGATCAGGGCTCCTGATGGAGTCTCTGGTTGTTGCAGGTTGCATTGGGATCTGAAAGAATATTAGGCAGCCACAGATTACCAGTCAAATAGTTTTAAATATTCCACATTGGTAGCATTTTTGTTTGGTGCAAAGGAGGAAGTTATAATCTTCATGATATTCATAATATCAAATCCATTTATCTGTATTATTCATGGCTGGTATTTATTCTTCTATAGCCATAAAATGCATTTACACTCATTAGTTACCTCTCTATGTAGTAGTTTGACTTGTCAGTGGCAGAGTTCATCATTTCCACGCTGGATTCAAATGGCTTGTATTATTAACACGTTCTTAGCATCACCACCAATAACCACAAAATTAACAAGAACTTCACCTTTAACGTTAGTTTTAATGTAAAATTGAAAGAGCTTTCAAACAGCGTGTTTCACTTTTTCAAATTTGTGTCAGGTTAACTTTCCCACGGTAAGCTCGGAGCGGCTCCCTCCCCTAAACTTTTTAATGGGATGCCTCCAGGACGTTTCCCCACACAGTGAATGAGACAGTCCCCAACTACCATCAGCCCTGCTTCAGCAATGCTGAAGTCGATACTTTCAAATGCTGACTATCATTTTCCTGTGCTTTGACAGATAGTGTACAGGAAGCAACTTACCGCTCCATAGTGGATTTGACATTCTGTCAAATAAAGAGAAAACATCAATACATCAAATTTAGTTAAATATTCAATATTAAGATCAGAATATTAATTAATGCAGCTAATCACTGAGTACCAGCATAAATGAGATATCCTCAGCCTTCATCTCCTCTCTATGGTTGTGATTCTGGTTGTGAGGAGGAGATCTCAGCAGTCAAATTAACAGTCCTGATGTTCATTGCCTCACTCTTGAGCGTCGCCTCTTTCCTCACAGCATCAATCCTAGCAGCCTCCTCTGCTCGCAGGAAATGGTAAAGCTTCTGAAACTCCTCTTTGATTGTCTTCTCCGTCTGCTGAGCCTGGAGCTGAGGAGAAACACCTTTTTGATGAAAGTAGACAACACATGTTGCTTTCTGCATCTATAACCATTATGTCTGTGACTTACCTTGATGTGGCCGGCCATTTTATCACAGTTGTGTTTTTCTGTTTTAAATGAACCCAGTTTGCTTTTTAAGTGCATCATTTCAACCTTGAGTTTGGCCTAAAAGTAAATGTAAACATAGTAAACAGTGGATTAGTTACACAACACATTTTACTTAAAAAAAAAACTACCAAAGACAAAACCTCTCCGTTGTTATATATTTGCTCACCCTATGGGCTTCTGCTGCTTCACTGAGGGGGACGCAGTTGTGTTTCTTATGTTTTTGTGCATCCCTACATATCACACAGATGAGCTGTTGATCATTCTCACAGAAGAGTTTGAGTTTCTCACTGTGCAGACTGCAAAACTCCTTAGATCCTGAGTAAGATCTCTGACTCCTCTCTCGTCTAAAAGTGTCAGACAGGTTTCTCAGTGCCAGATTACGTGGAGGCTGCGCCATTGGAAATATTTCCTTACAGACCGGGCATGTCTGCAGTCTGCTCTGTCTCCACCACTCCTGAAGGCAGTGCTTACAGAAGCTGTGGCCGCACAACAAGACAACGGGATCCTTAAATATATCACAGCACACAGGGCAGGTGCAATCCACTTCAGATGCTGATTCGTTGGCAGCCATTCTGTTGATTTCTCCTGTGGTTGTCTCCCGCTTGTCTCAGACAGCCAACTTGTATTTGCTCAGCCAGAGCTCAGGTTCAGTACTTTTAGTTCCAAGCAGTTTCAACAAACACTGGTCCACCATCGACTTGTCCCTGTTTTCTGTGTAAAAAGGGAGGAGTTTTTGCTTTTTTATCTCTAGTTTGTCCTGTCCTGCGCAGTGAATAGTACGACTCATCTGGTTTATCTGATTGGTTTCTGTGTGACAAAATGGCAAGCCTATTGTAGACTGTATGCAACCTTTACATACCTCACAAGTGTAAGGGAGGAGTAACATTAAGCTGAAAATACAGATATGGGTAAAAGGTCATTCTTTGTGTAGGTGTGATAGTCCATTGATTCATACGAAGCTCAGACTTTAGCAACAGGTCTTAAAGGAAAACTATGATTTTTTTAATAATGTGGGTATTCTCTGGCTATCAGCTGTGATAACATTTTACTCACTATTTGGTGGCAACAAACATGAGTGGTCAATCAGACAGGTTGTAAACAAGCCGACAGTCAAATTAGCTACCACTTTAGTTAGAGGTCAAACCGTAAGTCAGCGCGACCAGTCGCTAATAATCCCTCATAGAACAGGAAACTGTGACTGCAGCAAACTGCTGCACTATGGTAGGTATGATAAGATTTCAAGACTCTCTGGGACTGCTGCAACCTGCAAGGCAAGGATCACGTGACTGACGAGGGTAGCTGAGCTAGCACTGTTACTAAATAGTTAATCTGCTAGCATGTTTACTGGGCTGTGTGAGCTATTATTACAATGTTATACAATGGCCACGCAAAATTCTTGATTCTGATTGGCTGAAAGGTGTGACACCTATGACACAGGTGTTTGTTTGCAGTTCTAAATTGATGTACCAGTATTATTTAGTATATAAACTGTAGGCAAGGATTGCAACAGTATATAACTTATATCAAAATATCAGATGTTTCTGAGGAGATAACTTAGAAAAGGGAAACGCACAGAGATTAAGTCACATTTTAACACACATGCTGAATTTATTTTACTTACTTTTTCTTTGCAGTACTGTCACTTCTCCCTCTTGCTCTCCAAGTCTGTCTCTCTTTCTCTCTATCTCATGCACACAGATTCACATTAAAGCACACACATAAGCTACATACATCAAATTCACAGCAGTGAAAATCACAAGTGATTTGCCCCTTGACCGCTGCAGCAATAGCTATCAAAGACTAACTGTTTTAACATGACAGCACGCACCGCCATGTGGCCAGCTAATGTGGCTACTCTTTACCTTCTTCTCTCTCTTTTTCTCTTTCTCACACAGACTTTAAAGGGGAAAAATTAAATAATCTGCCCCGCACTGTTAAAACGCTGTCCTCTCTTTTTCAGTCTCCTCTGCCACCACAACAAGAAGTCAATTTAAAAATAATTTGTTGATTTTTAAGCGGCTCCAATTAAGTGTCTTACATAAAAGCTTAATTATTTACTTGGAATATTATTTGTATCGTTTCAGCACCAAAATGAGTGAATTAGACACCCTTCTGTTTGCCTAATGAAAAGAAACTGCATTTTGTAGTTTTGCATATTTGTATTTTGTAATTTTCTGTACCCTTCAAGCGTATCCTTTTTTAAAAATTGGTGTAGTATGAAGTAGAGTTTAAGACTGATATTAAAGTAGTTTTTGACCAAAAAACCCAATTTTTTTTACTGTATGTTGCTAAAATTCAGCCTCAGTCATTTATGATTCAATGTGTGTCAGTGTGTAAAAACCTCCACCATCAGTATTGGGGTTGGCTATAAAACTGACAGTCTATCCATATCTCTCACAGAGGAAACACTTAACAGTTTGAGCTCAGTTACAAAACTTTGTGATAGTGTCTCTCCTACAGTATACAGACTTTTCCCACTTACCTTTCCTATGCTGGTGTAATTATTAGGGCTGGGGATAGTGGTGCGGGGGTGGATTCTTGTGAGACTGTTCCTATACTTAAATATTATGTCCATAACCATAAAACATTCAATCCACATAAAGCCAAGTGTTCTGGATCTGGCCACAGTAGCCTCCCCAGGGTGGTGCAGTAAAACTGCCCTGAGCTGCCATTAGGTGGAAGGAGCTGGAAGAAATACTGGACAGAGGCTGGGACCAAATGAGAGCCAGCACAGCTGATGGTAAACTAATTTTGTTGGCCAAATCCCCCCCCCCAAAAAAAAAAAAACCCACACATGCAGTACGGGTTGTGTTCACACACGTTTATGTGGAACACACATACTGTACTGTATCATACTTTCACACAAGTGAGGAGTCTCTTAGGACGCTCAATGTGGGACAAAATCACACTCTCTCTCTGTCTCTCTTTCCATCTCTTCCCCCAACTGCTCACGCACACTTGATCACCATCTCACCGAATAAGGCATATGCTCCATCATTTGCCTTGAGGGACAAAAGACTGGAAAGGAATTCAGCGAGGCACTGTAGCACTACTCTGCACACTCTTGGAGAGAAGTGTTAAATTTGTGTGTATTAACAGTGTTCAGCTGCATAGCTTTCCTGCCTGTGGAACAGAAGAAACACCAAGTCTAAATCTGGACTTGATATTCAATGCACACTGTTTCAAATGAAGAGAAGAAAACATCTTCATGTTCTTTACATGATAAATAGCTCCAATTATGCCTGAAAGGGGTTGCAGGTTAATGCCAGCAATCATTTTGTATAAACGTATGTCAAGCTTTTAAATGTTAAATGTCTTCATTTTAAATTGAAACAGTTTTTCCTGCCACATGAAGGTTAGAAGCACCTGAGACTGAAACCATCTGATGCCCCACAGCTATTTTATAAGCCTTTTCACCTTCTGAAGAATAGGGGGATAAGAGACAACTGATTGCAGGCCACACACAAAGAAACTTTAAACTTGCAGAAAAAGCCTAATTAATATTTTGCTTTAACTGTCTTTTACTGTATTACCTTTGTCTATTTCTGTCACCAGACACTAATAAAGAGTCAGCAAAAAAAAGTTGTAAGGGTAACCAGAGCGGCAGCTCCTTGGCAGGACATTACAGGAATTTACGATGTGTTAAATGTTTCCTTTGTTCCTCCCTGTGGCAGCTCACTCTGGCAATTAGGGAAGGCAGCGGCCAGCAATGAGCTCATTACCCCCACCCCCCACCCCCCATCACAGTGTCTTCATCTAACAGAATATTTGTGCAGAATTATTTGATTGATTGATTGAGTCTTTCATATGCGTAGCGATTCAGAACCATTAAATTAGACTTGCATCTTTGTCTTGCTGACAGAAACTTAATTACTAGAACAGATTAATTTAATATTGCTTTTGTTTTTCTTTCAATATTGTGGTAAAATCTGAAACCCAGCTGTGGCACTTTGCCAAAGTCTAAAATGCCAGCAGACTTTTTTTCTGTGCACTCGGCCCCTGAAATAAACCCCATGCGCCATTCCATTTGGCAAACCAATTTGGGATGGAGGGTGGGGGCAGGAAAGGGAGAGGTATAGGTTAGCTGTAGTAATAATCATAAATCACCTCTGAAATGCTGCCATGTCACATGCCAGACTGTGCCACTAATGACCAAGCCCATCTTTCACTGGGTATTTTTATCTGTGTGCCCTGACACTCGACTTCTGGAAGCATCCTCTCGTTTTACGTCGTCAGCACCTCAGCCCGGCCTGAGCACAAGTTCCTCACATATCTATAAATACCAGCCAGCTAAATGGCATTTTCTCTCACCCACCCCCTGCTTGGCAAGAACCAGAAGCTCTGTGACTTGGCAAATGGACCCACAGTCCTACGCCACTAAACATCTTGGGGCTTAGCCCCCCACCCCAGCGTCACCCTCCAGAGAACAGCTGGCTAAAAAAATAGTTCCATCTGCCACTGCCTTCAAATTCCAAAGTGGTTTCAGTTTAATTAAACAAGTTGAAATTGGTTTTACAAGATTTAGTAAAAAGTAGAAAGCGCATTGGTTCAGTTTAAGACCACCTGTAGGATTAATTTATGACATTGCAAGTGTAGTTTAAGTGCTTGTTGACTCATGTAAATACACACAGACACCTGTACATGCTTCATTTGTGCAGAATGTTCTGCCAAGTTTTTAAGCTTGCTGACATGCGGCACTAGAGACTGCAGGTCAGCGACAGCTTCCTGCTATTTTGGGCTCTGTCACAGCTTGAGGTTTTAATTTATTCTGCCAGAATGTGTCAATCACTGAGCGGGAGGGTTCAGGCCTTAGTCTGCTGTGGGAGAGGGAGAAGGCACAGCGGATAAGGCCTTATTGAAAGAGTCAAACAGGACTAAAAACAAACCGATATTATGACAGAAAGAAAAAACTCTGCTACTCAGAATTTCCCCAATCTTCCTGACCATGCCCACAAAATGTACAGTATGTGTCAAATGTTTTCGGACCACTCCACAACTCCAACTTTTTCAGATCTTTTTATAAAACTTTGCTGTCTACACCGAAAAGCAAGAAAAACTGACTTTCACTGGGGTGGGAAGCCAGAGAGGGATCATGTCCTTTTTGCTTCCCTATAGTGACTCCTATTAGTTTGGGGCATTTGCATGAAAGGGGGGTGGGACCTGTGGTGTGCAGCATATTATGCCTTCTCAGTGAATCCTTAAGCAAATACCATTCATATGAAAAGATTTGTTTTTAGGTGACACGTACGAGTAGTTTAACACAATGTCTACACAGGCTGCGCTCAGGCACTGTACTGTGTGCAGGTCACCTGTGTTTTGGCAGTGCTCAGAGCCCAATACATAATCACTGTAGTTATGCAACTATAAAATGTAAGAAAATAGATCTGATGCCTAAAATAATGCTTCAGATTGCGGTTCCACACGCAAACAAAAGTAAAATGCGACCTGTTATGCAGTGTAGACAGCTGCATTGATTAAAATAGAAACTGTTCCGTAAGATGTGCATGAAACAGACGACTGAAAAACGTGGCTGAAACACCTCCTGTGTTGACAAGTTGTAAGAGATATCTGCGCTTACAGTCCGTCGTGCAGATCCTCAAGGCCACGCATTACGTTACATTTACATTTATTGAAATGAGACTGATGTTTTCAGATGTATTCACATTAGAAGTTTTTGTTTTTAAGTCCAATCTTCAGTGGTCTGAGTGTGATGTGTTAAAGATGTGTCCCTGTGTTAGTGTGGACATTGAATGAGTCAGATATGTGTTGCTTTATACTAACTTACTCTTCCCCCAATGACTTTATGGAACAATTCCAGATGAGCATCTAGGGCCATCTTACCTTACTGATTTGATGAAGACAATTTCAACAACAATCTAATTGAATCTTCAATCAGTGGTCAGTGAATACAGTGATTAATATTCTCTCTCTCTCTCTTGGCGTCAGGCCACTGTTTGCCATGCCAGTGCCTGTCCACAGGCCATGCCAAGGGTTTGAATTTGACCCTCTCAATGCCGTGCCAAAACACACACACATCAGTCATCATGTGACGTCATACCTACTACGCATAGGATCATATGACTTTGCAGTGCTTACCCTGTGCAATTCCATGTAATAAATGACTAAAAAGCTCAGTTGTGAAGTAGTGTCACCTCGCAGGATGACAAACAAGGGCTCAATTCTCTGCTGATTCTGTTTGGAATTTGCATCCCTCCGTAGTTTCACTTGGGTCTTCTCTCAGGATGCAAAGGCAGCTGTGCATTGGAAAGTGATTCTGTCAGCCTGTGTTTTTGCTGATGAACTGATACCCTGTCTTTTGTCACCTTCCACCCAGTGTGGCAATCGGAAATCACTGTTAATGTATGTCATGAAAGCTGATACAGAAGTGTCTTCTGACATACTTTCTGTAGTGACTGCTGTATGCTGACTTCAACGAATGTCTTGCTGTTCTTGAACTGATGCAAAAATTCCCGCCTTTTATTTAGAAATACAAAGCAAATATTTATTTCCATTTCCATTTGAAGATATAGTTTTTGTAAATAATTTCACTTATGTGTGGCTTACTTGCAAATATGACAATCATTTCTCATGAGATATAGAGAGGTTAATTTGCTTGAATGTTAAGTTGCATTGTAAAACATTTTTTTTTAGAATTTAATCATCTTAAAGTGATCATCTTAATTGATTTTCAACTTGATTCTCTTTGATTTTATGTCCCATCACACACAGAAGCAAGAAAAATTTAATTTCTATGTGGTGGGAAGCCAGAGAGGGATTGTGTCTTTACAATTGCACTCCCTTGTCCTCTGCCAGAGAAACATCGGACTTTAGCAGAGGAAACCACTGTTTGTTTCCTGTTTCCACCCAACGGCCAATGTTGTTTTTTTAAAAGCATGACCACAATCGATGTCAAACCTAACCATCTATTTATTATTGTAACCATGACAACAAAGCTCCAATATCATTAACCCAAACCACAATGTTTCCCTAAACTTAACCAAGTCATTTTTGTGCCTAAACCTAACCAAACCTTAACCATAGCTTTGTCACATCATAAAACTGACTTATTTTTCAACATTGATTTGTAGCAGTTATAGAAAGGACAGACAAATTGTGTTGTACTGCCAATAGCTGCGTCGGATCAGAAAACTCTTGTACGTGTAGCTCCAGAGGGCATGGACAAACGACATATTAAATTGGAGGACTTGTTACACAATGCCATGGTGGTTGCCAGATCTTCACCCAGCCCCAGCTCCACCCACACTTGCATTTTCTTGCTCCTAATAAGTGATGAGATAATGACAAGTGATAAACCCAAAGTAGAGTCTTCTAAAAGTCCAGCCACTAATGTGTGGGTGACATCACTAATAGTGTATCCACATTTTCCTGCAGCCTGCAGCTGGGATGATCTCCAGCATCCAATTAAACAGACAAATGGAAAAAGAAAATGAATGGATAGAGAAGTGAAAAGAGTCAGGGTAAACGCTGCATTGAGGTAAGAATGACAGCCTCCTTTTCTTTGCTCCCCACTTTTTCATTTTTGCTTTGCCAGTATGTCAGTGGCTTTCTCTTTCTCTCTGGGTCTGCCAGCTGATGTGCCAGCCAATGCCACAAAGAACAGATCTTTTTTTTCAGTGTTTGTGTGTGTGATGCCAGAGAAATTTGGGCTCTTTTTGTTCTATATAATATTACCAAGAAACCTTTTGAATCATATAAACAAATTGCATGTGTATGCATGAGAGGGACAGAAAAGCAAGGGAAAGGATGCGTTTGTGTGTATAGTGTGTGTGTGTGTGTGTGCGTGTGTGTGTGTGTGTGTGTGTGGTTACAGGTTATAATTAGGTTAAGGTTAGGGTTAGGGTAAGGGTTAAGGTTAGGCATTTAGTTGTAATGGTTAAGGGTTAGGGTAAGGGGCTAGGGAAAGCATTATGTCAATGACTGTCCCCCACGGGGATAATGAAACAAACGTGTGTGTGTGTGTGTGTGTTTGTGCGTGTGAATGTCAGCAGGGTCTCTAGACCAACAATCAGGGATCAGTCAGAGAGCCTGCTGACATCATCATCCCAAATAAATGACAGCATGGTAAAAGAGCACTGGTCCGAGGCCAGTGGGATCCAACAGTCTCAGAATCCATAAGCCATAACAAACATTCAATTTTTCAAATAAACTACACTCCGTGGCCAAATCTGTCATCTTTTGGGGCCACTGTGGAACAGCGATGTCTGACTTTACTCTCACAAGATTTATTTGAGCCATGTTTGTTATTTTGTTTTGTGTACCCAGCATGTTTTCTGGCTTTTATTGGCACAATTGTTCTCCATTTCTCTGTTTATAACTGTATACAGATTAACCATTAACCAGCACCATGTCTTCCCACCATGTTTAAGTGGACTACGTCATCATCTGAGGTCGGAAGCTGCCTGTGTCTGCATCATCCATAGTACAGTGCATTTTGTAATGAAACCTTTTGAGAAATGTAAGGTGTGTGTCCCTGTGTTGAAGGGCAGTTCACGCAAATTACAAAGTCTGATTAATTCTGATTCTTAAATTTGCGCAGATTCTAAGTATCCTGTTGTTTATTAGGAAAACCATCTTTTCTGGTAAACCTGAATTCTTTCTGGCACAGCTTACAGTAAACTAGTAACTTACTAATAAAAAGCATGAGTATTTTCAATTATGTCTTCCAAGACTTAAAACTAATTATTTGAAAGACACAGTTCTAAACAAAGCTCGGAGCCTTTTACCAATTTACAACAAGTACATTTCTAAGTATTGTCCCATGTATCTTTGTGTGTATATATAATAAACAATAAATAATTTCACAGTTTTAGGCCAAAAAAAAAAGATTTATTGGATTAAAATAATGTAAATGCACATACAGTACAGGTTATCCACTAGAATTATAGACTATTCCTAACATATTGGCTTTGAAATAACATTAAGAAATAAAGTTGACATATATTTTAACAGTGTGAATCAAACAGAAAATGTGGGGGGGACTGAATGACTAAGGGGGATGTGGGGGGACACTTGACCTCAGTGTTCTTATTTCCTGCCTTTGCCCCTGGCATGAATACTTTGTTCCTTTGTGCACTATAAAGGCTTCTTGGGCTCATTAGAAAATAAATAAATAAATACTTTGACAAACAAATAAAATGGATTTTGATGTTTGTTGTGACTCCTGACTTTTTTAGATTGATAGATAGATAGATAGATAGATAGATAGATAGATAGATAGATAGATAGATAGATAGATAGATAGATAGATAGATAGATAGATAGATAGATAGATAGGTGCACGCTGGTCAGAGGGTGCGTGTTGTTTTTGCTCTGATGGGATAAATAAAACTGTGAGCACGTCATTTGGGCCAAACTATTAATAAGAATGTCATTTTGGTATCCCCCTCCCTCCCCTCTGAACCCCATTAGTCCTTTGGACACTTGCCCAATAGTGTCCGTATGGCAGCTGGACGCATGCGCAGCGGCACGGTTTTCAATAATGAAGTTGAGTCTAATGCCTCTGAACAGCCTAGTGCTCAAAGTTGGACGCGGACTGAAAATAATGTTTTTTTCCCGCAGAAGTGAGCGGTCCGGTCACCGAAACTGAGACCCGGGACTTGGCTTTGAGTTTGTAAATGTGTTTGATCGAGGCTGAATAAGTCCTCGGTCTTGTTTCTGGACTCTTGCTGGTAATGGCCAGCAGTGGCTGAAGTGTTTGATCCAGTCAGTGACAGCCTGCAAACAGCAGGGAGAGCTGTGCGGCGACCACACTGCATTTGATCATGAGCGTTTCTAAGAAGTGAAGGAAATCTGGGAGCTGATTTCTTACTGGGACGAAAATAATTTTGACACAGGTATGTTCTCTTTATTTCTTTATTTGCAGACAATTACAGATCTGTGGTTTTACTCTGCCAAATATCAGGCCAGTGACAGTTTAGGTGGCTGCAGTCCGACCATCATAACTCGATAACTGTCATAGTTATTGACTTTGATTCAGTCTGATTCGTTTAACGAATTCTTAAATATTAAACGAAGCACATGACACACAAATGATTAATTCTCCAACAACCAATAATAAACAATTTAATTTTCAATAATGACAAAATCATGAATATATTTGCGTAAATGATTGTTGTGAGGCAATTATATAGCCATTAATACATTTGTCTGAGGCGATGACTGTATTATTTAAGTTGGTGTCCATTTTTCACACGAGCCAGTTTGGGAGTCCAGACTTCATCCCATCCCGGACCCCGGCAAGTTAAACCCGTAGTTTATTTTATCCACCTCTTGATTTTCATGTACCTTATAGATTGATACAAACATAATTTAACAGTAAATTAACATGAATTTAATCAGCCCCCGTTCCTGTAAAACTGGTGTTACTTGAAGCTTTCCTTATGAAGATTTTCTTAAATGACTGATAAAAAATAAAATTAGCTTTTTTGCCATATGACAGTGTAGACCACTGACTGCAGGTCAGTGTGGTTTCTACATCTTTTTTATCCAGATTTCGAAATTTAGTCCCCTGAGTGTCCACTCGGTGCTCTGCCAGCATCTCTCCGCGTGTCCACGCTTTTTCTCCCCATCTCTCCTCTCATCCCACGTGGAGTTTGTGTTTATATTTGATATGTAGGAAATGGGAATCTTATACCACAGCCAGCTCTCAGGGCTTGAATGGCCCCTGGCCATTGGCCTGCCCCTAACAACATGACAGGTTACGCGCCGACTCAAAATCTGATAGGCCTACTGCGCCGTAATCCATACAGATTAGATTTCACATTAAGGACTCATATTTAACCAGTGCGCATTAATGCGCAAGAGATGGATGGACTGGATTTGGTATCTGGATTTTTGGGGGAAATGATAAAGTCCTGTACACATAGATGCTGAAAATCAATTATTGTTCTGGTCTATTTTTATTTGTGTGAACCAGCAGCAATAAAACCCGTATTATGCAATTAATTTGAAATAGTCGGTTTAGCATTATGACATTACGTAGCCTACTGGGGTTGTCCGTTTTATAGAATATATTAAACACGTTTTTTTAAATACAATATTTGTTTATAATTGGATATTTTTTGTACCGGTAAATTCTTTCTTTTTTGATGTCGTATTTATTTAATATTTTATGTTTTTTATGTCTATAGTTTATTTTATTTTTCTCTTGCACAATTAGTCTATCTGAAACACTCTATTTGAATATAAAAAGCCCCGCAGAATTTAGTGAAAATTGAATTTGTCATTGTGTGTCCAACAGTAAAGAAATAGCTTCACACTGTAAATTCCCTTAAACTGTGTTCGCCTTCGTGCTGAAAAATATATTAGGCTCATATAGTTATGGTAAAATTCGGCCCACATAAGACAGTTTTCATTTTTTCATTTTGACAATTATTCCTATGAATAAATGTTGTGTGTCTCCTCACTATTGCAGTGAAAATACTAAGTGTGGCCCATTTAAACTCAGAGTTACAGATATAAACGAGAAGAAGCCTGTCTGCATCTTCCGTGTAAAAAATAAAGACGTTTGGAAAGAAAATTCCTTAATTGGCTTTTTAAAAAGTAGCATCTAAATATGTCTGTGCGTAAAAAGGATTGCTAAGTCAAGATGATTTGAGTCGAACTGAATAAGTGAGTTTTCGCTACAACCTCTTCAGCCAGCAGCAGTCTGCGGTTTGTTCAACAGTCTCCTCTCTTCGGCTTTTATAGCGTGAAATTACCGCAGTGTAGTCCACTTTCTAATCCTCCGCCGTCCCATATGTGTTTCTTATGTCGCTGTCAATAGCCAGAGAGAAATATAATTCTCTCTTTAGGGACGCTGAAGGAAATGGCAGGCATTATTGATTCCCTGTGCAGTGTTTTAGGGCCATGCGAGGCAGTCATGTGTAGTGGGACATCCACATAAGAGGTAGGCAAACCAGTTGGTCATCAGCAATTAACAAAATGTAAGAAAATTTTAAAGCATCAGTTTATACAATATATCTAGAAAGTTTAGATAATCTTTACTTTATGTGGGTTTACTGTCCACTACATCCCTGCTAAAGAGGAATAAATAATGAAGGGCAGAGTGAACTGCAAACAGATAGAAGGCTGATTCTGTCCTCCACAAAGGTGAGAGGGAGGGAGGGAGAGGGAGAGAAAAAGAGATGGGCAGGGAGGGAGGGAGGGGTTGAGGGAGGCTTGGGCACAAATCACTTCACCTGAGAGACGCATTATTGTCTTGGGTTTCAGGCGAGGAGGAGCAGAACGCTATGAAAAATTAAAAGGATGCCAGTTAGTTTAAAGGATCGAGCCAGACAACTGCAGGGCAAGCGCACACGCACATACACACACACACACACACACACACACACACACACACACACTGAACAAACTGAAAAAAGCCTTATATTTCTCTAATTGATTGAGTTGGCATTCATAATACTGATTAGCCCTTGTAGAAGAGTAAACCCTTATCCCTGTACATGTTTTTTGTGTCAATGCATACACACCATTCACTGAGGTACACACATATATACTCTGATATATACCCTTATTCACTTGGTTGAACACACTGTGTGACACAAAGCCTTGGTGACACTGTGCAGAAAGGACAGCATTTGCAGCTCCTCTTGATACTGGCTCGAAGTGCAGGTGCAGTAAAATATTTATTTACTTAAACTGAAGTGAAATAGTGCAAATGCATAAAACATTTAAAAATAATTTTTTTTACAAGGAAAATTAGCTGGAAATGTTTCAGTGGCACTCCTTACCGCACTCACTGGGAACCACAGATCTAACGACAGGGAAGTACTTTTGTGTTTGCATGTCAGTGCGTGTCTTTGCAGCCTACTCTTTTGTTCAACTGTCAAACTTTTCTGACGTCCTTGGCACAATACAACAGAGAGGAGCCATTTTGTGGGGGTGATGGCATTGTTTTCCATTCTTTCAGCTGGCCTTTTGTTGCAGCGTCGCCCTCTGCTTGACAGTAACAAAAAAAAAAAAGACAAGGACAGAATGTAATTTCTGTGTTCGTTTTTTTTCTGATCGCAACATTTAATCTCACTTAAGTTGAAGACAATCAACCTCGTCCTCTCTGTCGCTCGAGACTCCTGCGCCAACCTGTCTCCTGTCTAGTATTAATAGGGTCACTCACTGTCTTCGCCTGCTAGCCAGCCACTGTGTCTGTGGTCCAGAGCCAGCCAAGCAGCCATATCATTTACACTTCTCCATTTTCATTGTTGATATTTACTTCTGCAATTATCTCTCCACAAGATGATATGCTGAAGTTAACGCTGCAGCTTCCCTCCTTCAGTCTCCTGTTGCTCACACATAAACACACTGACAGAAGGTCTAACCGACAGATGCACCAAGATGTGGAAAAAAAAAAAAGTACAGTTTGGTAGGTGGTTTCATCTATAATGTGAGTGTAAGTGATTCAATTTAGCAATCAAACCCCCAAGCAAGTGTTTAAGCAACATCCCTTGAAAACAATGTTAGCACAGTTGATGATTTGCCATTAAAGGTGTGCACAGGTAAATAGAAAAAGGTGACAATTTCATTTTATATCCATTGACTCACATTTTATTTTCTCATCTTTGCCCCTCAAGTGTGTGGCAGATCACAACCCCAAGAAGCCATGGAGGCCTCACAGGACCTCAACGAACAGATGGTGAGTTGAACGCTACTGTATGCATGCGAGTGTGTGCGTGTGTGCGTGTGTGTGTGTGTGTGTGTGTGTGTGTGTGTGTGTGTGTGTGTGTGTGTGTGTGTGTGTGTGTGGGGTGAGTATACCTTGTACTGGCCACACAAGTCTGAGGTATGGGTGCATTGGAGAGATGTGTGCGTTAACACACAGCAGATGTGGTTCAGTGAGTGTACAGTAACCATATGGCAGCATTCAGAGTGAATGAGACTTCATTAGAAACAATGCTGGATGTAGACATCAATTTAGAAACTGTGTGTGTGCAGGAGTATGTATGTGAATTTGTGAGCATAGGTGTGCATGTAATACAAGTGAATGCACAGTCATTTAAAATACTGATTAACTTAATTGAAAAAGTACATCTTTTTTAGCTCTACCATATCTTTTAGACCTCATTCACACACACACACACACACACACACACACACACCGAGCCTGAGGGTTTGTTGGTGTCTCAGCACAGCAGGCCGTCTCTGCGTCACGTCAGCGTCCCAGTTCTGCTTGTTTAAAGATCAGGCTGTATTGTTGGGAAAATGATTTTGGCGGCAACCGAGGTCCACTCACATTTCAAAGTCGTTAGTCAGCCACCAGAACAGGTGTAATTTCATCTCCTCCTCCACCTCCATCAAGTCCGGCTCTCTCTCCCTCACTCTCTCTCTGACCTGCCAGCCTCCACAGTAATAATAGCACAAAGTGGGACAGAGCACATGAACTATGTTGTTTTTCCCCCACTTTTTGTGTTGCTCTGTCAGATTCCCCTAGGTTAGATTACAAGCTCACCCCAGTGGAGTACTGTCACTCACATATACAGGGTAGTACATGCACACAACAAAAACACACAGAAAAAGATGAAGGAAGGAAGGAAGAAAGTAAGAAAGAGAAAGAGAGGAGCATCCATCTTGTCTTGCTGCCATCCAAATATTAAATATTGATGTCCATATTCCACAATTACTTCACCTGCTTTAAATAGGGCAGTGATATCATTTATAATGTGAATTTGAGCTGCGGCTCAAAGGCATTGATTAATTGTTCAGGTTGGAAATGAGACCTCAGAGCAAGGACAGAGATTTTAATCATATCACATAGAGCTATAGGCCTTTAGAGCTGATAATCGTGACTTCTGGAAATGTTTGGTCTTTCCCTTTTTTGCTAGAAATATTCAAGTTTATTTTACAAAGCTGGTAATTGGTGAATTAAAACTGTTTTGTTGTTGTGTATCTATTTTTGAATCACTATCTGGTATCACTGATTAAACTTTGTGTATACAATGTGTGATGTACATTCAGCTTATTAGCTAAAATGAATGCAGTCAACAACAAATGCTTTAGAGAGGTGTTGATTCAACTTCATTTTGGAAGTTGTAGTTTGTGGTGATGTTGAATTATATTGCATTAAACTGTGATGTTTTTCTAATTCTAATTTAGAAAACGACTAATCGATTAATCAACTAAATTCAGCTCTACTGTCACGCAGCCTTTATGATAACCAAATCCAAGATGATATTCATATCATATAACAATATCAGTATTGTACACAGCAGATACTGTATGTCTTCCTGCTTTCTTTCGAGGTTTGTCAAATTACTTTTTAGCTGAAACTTTATTTACAATTTATGCTTATTGTCTCACTTTGATAACAACTGAACCTCAAATTCTTGGTACGAATTTCACAAATTTAATTAGAATTGAAAATGAAGGTTTTAATTTGTAAATTGATTGTATAATCGTAATTAATTTCCTTGGAATGTTTTCCTCTTGTTTAATATTTAAACTGAGGCTAAAAGTGGCTAATTCTTTCCGCATACTACTTCATTGAAATAGGCGTGTCTCGGGTAACTAAGAAAACAGCGCAGACCTCACACACAAAGTTTCTGGGAGTTGTCTGTTGATACCTAATACCCCCACTCCTCCCCTCTACCCTTTAAAGTCCCCCTATCCCTTACTTCCTCCCCCACGCCCTTTTCCCACCACATCCATTGCGCGTCATCTGGGTTATGGTCAGGCGTCCTCTCTGGCCGCCCGCCTGCCGAGGGCCAGCCTGCTGTCTGGGGTCCTCGGGGAGCGCTGGAAAGAGCCTGAGGCAGGGCCGATAGTGGTTAGCCCCGTAATGCTACTTTTAGCTTGTTTAAGTGTCTCACTCCACCTGTTGTCACATACTTGTTTAGCTTTGGAGAAAAGGTGATAATTGTTTTTCTGTTGTTGTTTTTGAGGGATGCTCTGTTAGATGATGATGAAGAGACAACTACAATGCTGACTAGATCAAATGTGTTATAATGAATTTAGCTAAATCCTAAGTATGAATTTGTATAAGCATTAAGCGGATATTTAGCAAAGATAGACCAGCATGAGTCCTTAAGCATATACACACACACACACACACACACACTCTCCACTCACAGAACCGACAGAGCCCTGATTGAAGTCTTCAGTCTGTTGGCTAATGGGGGAAGCAGTGAGAGACGGGGGGGGTGTTTTTGACCCCGGGGAGCCTTGCAGAATTTAAATGTATAGCCACCAGAAGAAAAAAGTGAAGAGATGAAGGAGGAGGAAAAAAGGATGAAAAAAGAGGGGAAAAAAGGTTCTTTTAGCCATAGCCTTTTCCTCTGGTGCACTGGGAGAGGCCCAGAGTATGGCAGCTGTCCCAGTCTGTGTGTGTGTGTGTGTGTGAGACAGAAAGACTGAAGAGAGAGAGAGAGACCAACTTAGAGGAGGAAAGGGGTCAGGTTGCACCCCTCTTTCACCCCTACAACCCCATACAGACACATTCACACAAACTTACATGCAGCAGCAGTAGCTAAATACGAGCACGGCCCAACCCTGATTGCCAAGATTGCATTGGCGTCATAGACAGTGGTTTCAAAATCTGCCCGGTGACAAGGCATGAGGACAGATCACAGGAGTGTGGAGTGTAACAGCTACCCCCTGGCATCCCTCTAGTAGGCTGGCATCCTAGTTGTGGCACCGAGGTGCACTTCAATTTCAGCTTAGTGTACAGTGATTCTTGTAAGATTTATGTTTAGTTGACAGCTGAGTGTTGCTGAGAGAGTTTGCCATTCGGACTTATGGTCACCTCCGTCTGAGCTGTACTGAGAGAAGAAAACATTTAGGACACATAAATTATGCCATTATTCTTGATTGAATTATGGTTGCTAACTATGGCAAAGGAGGAGATGAAGTCAAAGAGAAGCAGAGAAGTTAAAAAAGGACACAAAATGTGGAGTTGGCAAAAAAAGCTGTAGCTCATCATCAGGAAGATGTTTTTACGTTAAACTTATTCACTGTCCTCCAGAGAGTGACGGCCAATCCACGTAGACAGGGTTTTGGAAGCGTTTTTTTTTATGCATATCACCCAAAGACGCCCCACGTTTTTTTTGTCTTTTTTTTTTCTGGTGCGCTTACTGAACCGTAATCCCCTCAGACAGCTGTTTATATTGCAGAAATATCTCACTGTTTATATGTTCTTAACTTATTAACAGTGTCCATAATGATTGAATAAGGCACAATGGGACACTGAGAGCCTCACTAAAATCAGTGCATCAATAAATAAAAACAATGCTGATTTTGTCCCGTGGAGCCTAGATCAAAGTATTTTTCATCAGTAAATTTCTGCTGTCAGTCAGCCTGGTGAAGACAGTTTGGCTGGCCGCTGTTCTTTCTGCTGCTGGACAGGAGAGCTGTTTCTGAGGACAGAGACAGCCGAACGGAGGTCTGAGTCGGTGTGGATTGAATGGACAGAACGCTTCAATAGCGCTTATGCGGCCCTCACACTCTCGTTTTGGTCCAAAGGTAGCAAAATCAGCCTACCACCACCTCTACAGCTTGATTAAGTCACTACCCCCAGCCAAGAAATAGTCCGGCATATAAAATTCATTTTTACACTTCGGATTTTGTACAGATTAAACAAATGAGATATAACATGTTAATTAGTTAGCTTTACGCGTGTAAGAAGGGAGATTTGTTACCTTTAGACAGAGCCAGGCTAGCTGTTTCCCCCTGCTTCCAGTCTTTATGGTAAGCTAAACTAACCAGCTGCTAGCTATATTTAGCAGACAGATATGAGAGTGGTATTGATCTTCTCATCTAACTCTCCTTAAGAGAGCAAATAAGAGTATTTGCCAACATGCTGAACTATTTCTTCAATATTTTGAATATTTACAGTGTAATGCTTTATGTAAAGTATTAGATTCATCCACAAAGTGAATTGGAGAGTTTTGTTCTTTTCAAGAACTATGCTGAATTTTGGGAACTATGTGAAATCAGCCCACATGAATACTGTAGATAAAGGATCCTACTTTCATGTCAAAAAATGGAAAAAGAACTTCTACAGCCTCTCTGTTTTGACATCACTTTTATCTAAGACACTTGAAACAACCAAGATGTCTGTGTCTCACCGAAACCTATTCAGTTCTTGCCTTGGTTCAGATAATTTATAACTCATATATAAGAGAGTTGAGTGAGAGTCTGGCCGGCCAAGGAAAGCCAGCTAGGTGTGAGGTGAGCAGGTCACAGACAGCCTGTGAGCCAATCACAGTCTGACATAGTCAAACCCCCTAAACAGACTGGAGAATCCATCTAGAAACCCAGAGCAACCGGCGTGGGCTTTCTAGAGGAACGCACCAGACAGGAAACCACATGATATGTGTGCTTGAGTGTCTGTGTGTGTCTGTGTGAGAGTATGTGTGTGTAGGTGTTTCTTTCTCTGTTATACACATATACTTTCTGTGGTGTGGGATGGCTGAGGTCATCCGAGTGGAGACGGCCTCATATTGTGACCATGCTTGTTTAATAGAAGTCAATCAGGGCACAGTATTTCATGCCAAGATTCCAAACTTTATTGATTACTCAAAGACTTTTCAAGGAATATCACATTATTGCCAGATGTTACATTTCTCTCTGTTGAACATTGGAAAATGATCAAAATAATTTGAAAAGAAGTTAATTCTTAAAGAAGCTATACCAGTAATGACACTGAATTTAAACTCTGAAAATGACATTACACGAACAGAAGTCCTTGGTAAAGTACTAAAACATTTAATTCTTTGTTTGCAGCAACTTCCATAAATAGAGCCCTTGATAACACAGCCCACCTTTTGTTCGGCCAGGTCTTCTGGAGAAATGCTCATCTGCCATTGGTTACCAAAAAAGGAGCATATTTCCTCATTTTGCTGGGAAGGAAATGAAATTGCAACAATTGTGCTTTGGTTACGCAGGAACCTGCCTGCCCTGCCTGCCGCGAGAGTTTCCTCTGCTGCTCTGCTGGGAGATTGTATTTCTCTCTGCAGCGTAGAACCAGAGAGGTAGCAGAGGGGTCGCCGAGGCCAGATGGGCTGTGACCTCGGTCTCTGTGCTGATTTACTAGGGCTGCAACTAAGGATTATTTTCATTATCGATCCCCCCTCAATCCATTGTTTAATTCTTCGATTCCTCCTTTCCTTTTGTTCACACATATATATATTTTGACTTTGACCATACATCATTGCTGTTCATTATCATCAGTGTGTTCTTGTGTGTCAGTGTGTTTAATGCCTAGCTGAAAACCAAATTTCCTTGAGATTATAACAAAGTTGAAGTAAAAGTTATGTTTTGAATAAGTCAAAAAAGCCCAAGGTAATGTTCTCAAAATTCCTGATTTGTCTGCGCATCAGTTTAAAACCCAAAGATATTCAGTTTTCATTTCATTCAGTTTTCAACTACATAACATAAGCAGCAAATCTTCACATTTGAGAAGCTGGAACGAGAAGAAGATTGGCATTTGTGCTTTATGAAATGAACAATTAACGATTAATGGATTATCAAAATTGTCTATGACTAATTCTCTGTGATTCAATTAATTAATTAATTGACACATTTTTAAGCACTACTCCAGACCTACATAAAATCGTCTTGATAGGACTTGCCAGGTATCTGAATAACATCGACCCTTTTTTGTCATAGTATTAGCAGTCTGTGAAAGTTCTACTACTCTGCAGGTGGAACAATGGGTGGTAAAAGGTTAAAAGCTACAGTACAACATGTAGTGTACTAGAACAAACAAAGCATGCTGCTTATCAGTGAGAGTATTTCAAATATTAAATTTTTTATTTTCAATTTGTGCTAGATTTATTTACTGATATGACCATGTTTGAACTGGATCTATTCAGCGTTGATACCAGAGAGAGACATTTTACTCCCCCTGTCCTTGATTCTTTCTGTCTGTCTATCTGTCTGTCCCACCTTTTCTTTCTCCACAGGCCTGCCCACCTCTTCGTCTCTCCCTGTGTCTCTCTGGCTAGAGTGATGATTCAGGGCCTATTGTGAAGTCAGCAATCCGATACAGAGCCAACCCGAGAGCAGGGGGGGAGGAAGGTGGATGATAGAGGGAGGGAGGGATAGAGAGAGTAGAGAGGGATGAGAAACAGAAGGGATTATGGGTGTTCTCATAGCCAGGTCTATGCTGTCTGGAGCCCGGGGCGCCTTGGCACCCTTGCCTGTCCTCTGCTTTACCTGTTGCTCTCATTCTCTAATTTGGCCTATGGTCTTTGTGTCTCTTTGTCTTCCTTTTATCTTTCTCTTTCTCACACCCCCAAGCTCTTCACTGTCACTTTTTGGACTCTCTGCCCTTCCCTCTTTTCTTTTTCACACAACCCCTTCTCCCTCAATCTGCCTTCCTTCTTCGCAGACATATGGTATTGTGAGTGATTTTATTAGGAAGATGATATGAAGTGTTTCAAGGGCTGGTATGATGGAACAGCTTGCGACTTTTGAGACATTGAACTCCTGTTCGCTCTCCTCAGCGCATAGGGCAGCAGTAACTTCTAATAATCGGCTGCACATTGAATCTGAGAGCAGATGGCATGTGTGTGTGGGTGGGTGTGAGAGAGAGAGAGCATACCTATCTGTCTGCTGAATGTCTCTCCGTGGGCCTTTTTTTTTAGGGATATCTACCTTATGTTGTACCTCTTGCACACCACACACACACTGTGATGTCATGAGCAGCATTATTTAACAGGCAGCTGGGAGGCCATTCATCATTTAATTAAAAGCGTCTGAAAGGGATCTGAGGCCTAATGAGATTAGCTTTAATTATTGATGCTGCTGCTGCTGCTGCCACAGGCACGCACTTAAACACACAGGCTCACAAACACACACACACACACACACACACACACACACACACACACACACAAACTCTAGTTACAACCACCACGGACACAAATTAGATTCTCAGTCTTAACACACAAACACTTGCATCTGCACTTTTTTGCTTTTCACTTCTTTGCTCTCTTACCCGATCTTTTTCCCGACACACACATCTCATTGATTTCGCGTCACGGTGGGTTGGTGGATTCAGAGGGGGGAGGCTTGCAGTATGAGGACCAAGCGGGGGGTGCAGTAGCTGCGGTCAGGTTGGGGATGAGGAAGGGTGAGGGGGGGATGCAGGAGGATGGTGTTGTGTTTCTTCAGGTCTCACACAGCAGCAGAGAAGGGCTCTTAGTATTCTAGTCCACTCACTCTAGTCTCAATTTCATCAAATTGAATTTTGCCAGAAAACATGGAGTCCATATAAATACCAGTGGATGTATTTAGTGTTAGTTACCCCTTTAATATCCTTTTCTCCCCTTTTATTTCCCCTTAAGTAGCTTTAAGGTTGTTAAAATCATCTTATTTCTAACAGTATCATATATATTCTTGTCGCAGCTCTTCATTTTTTATGGCTGCACCATTTCATCATTTTATCAAATAGAAATATTCTAGATGTCTTTTCTATCATTTTATATTAATTTCCCCAGAATTCAGCCTGACATACTTGGTTTATTTGCAAACCTCAGCTGCACTAGAATTTGAAATAAAGGTCTGTGGGTTTGACCTACGTTTGGCTGCACAGCATGAGTTTGTAACGACTGACACACCTGCGAGCTGCTTGTTGTACTTTAGAAATGCTCAAGTCAAAGATAGATTTATTCTAAATATTGAGATACTTCTTCTTTCTTCTTCTTCTTCTATCGTCTATCGGTATCGTTTCAGAGTGAGGACATATCTGTAATATTATATCCTAGATACTACATGGAGCTGGGAGTCATGTATTAACTCATGTATCGAGTCATTCAGATCAGTTATTTAGGGCTGCTGAATTTCAATTAATTGATTAATCATTTTCTCTATAAAATGTTATAGATAAATATTATAGAAATGTTAATGATTAATCAACTAATTATTTCCGCACAACACTTATCCGTTCAGTTCACTCTGCAGTTATCTGTCCCAGTGTCTGACTTTCTTTCTACTGGTGTGCATATTGTACCTTTAGACATTTCATATTGAGTTGTGTGTTCTTGAATATGTTTCTGTGCCACTGAGTAGAGTGATGGCCAGAGAGCTTGTGTGTGTGTGTGTGTGTGTGTGTGTGTGTGTCTTGTCAGCCATGGACTGCTTTAGGTTTCTTCCAGTTGTTTTTTTAATCACTCTCATCAGATTAGCTGAGCAGGGGCAGTCGAGGCCAAACGCTTCACAATTAACAGCGCAGAACCGGCCTGCACACACACACACACACACACACACACACACACACACACACACACATCCATCAGTGACTTTTCATTTGTCTCCATTGAGTAAAGCTGCATTAAATCATGTCTGTGATCCCCTCACTCTCTGAGACAATGAGGAGCCAATTTAAATGGCAGATATAAAGACCACCAGGACGGCGGGTACGATGGAGAGTAGCCTTAGTCACTGTTCTCCTCTTCCTCCCCAAACACGGGTATTCACTACAAGTCGATTAAATAAAATAATCTTTGGGATTCTAAAATTAGTAAAGTGCACTGACCACCCTTTGCTTGCTTTGTTCGTCCATAGTTACACAGAGATGAAAACACAAGACGTTGTTTTTAAAGATGACCCATTAAACCCAGTAGGAATGATTTGCTAGCTTATAATTGAAATCAGTAAACTCCATGATTCCTTGCCCTGTAATCAGAAGAAATGCATCATTTAATACAAATCGGAAATGATACTGTAAAAATAGAATCTCGTCCAGGCTAGCAAGAGATATGCAGAGTTGCGGCTCACTATTGGCTCTGTTTAGGTAGGCTGCTTGGTCTTTAGCAGTCCATGCCGAGTCCGTCCGGCAAGCAGCTAAGAATGCAAAACTGCAGGATCTAATAATGATTTAGGAAGGTAAAATTTATTACATGGAGCATTGGCGAGGCTTTAATCCCCCCTCCCCCAGTTTGTTGTTGCAGCAGCTGATAACAACACAGCCCACAAAAGCTGTCTAGCCATCTAAGCAAATAAGCATATTTCTCAAAATGTTGAACCATTCCTTTAAAGCAGAAATCTTGAATGCTTTTACTATTAGAGCCGCAACCAAGGATTATTTTCATTATAGATTAATCTGCCGATTATTTTCTTAATTGATTATTCGTTCTATTAAATGTCAGAAAATAGTAAAATACCTATCAAGGGAAGTCCTGGTACCCTAGTGGTTAAAGCTACATACTATATAACTGCCATGTCCCAAGTTTGACCGTGGCACGGGACCTTTGTTACATGTTATCTCCCTCTCCCGCCCCTCATGTCCTGCCTGTATCTCTTCTGTCACAGATTCAGTTCAGTTTACTATCACAGAAGACTAAAAAAACAGCAAATATTCACATTTGACAAGCTGGAGTGAATTTTTGGCATTTTTGTTTAAAAAATAACCGTTAACTAATCGATTAATTAACTTATCGTTACATAATCAGTTACATAATTGGATGTATGGTGAAATGTGGTGAAAACACCTAAAAATATTCACTGTGGTTGGAGACGCTGTCCATACTCTGCTGTGTAGAAATGCTGTCCAGCTTCATTACAAAAAAAACCTTCAGATTCACATAACCTGGTTGGCATTTTGCTGTAGTTTGAATGAAAATGAGAATTTACAGATTGCACATTTAAATTGTGGAGGTGTTTCCAAAGTTGTATTTTATGCTACAAAATCAGTGTTATTTTTTTGTTATCTGCACATTCATGAAACTTATTAAAATCTAAAAGTCTAAAATTAAATTTTACATGCAAGTTGTTGTTTCAAGCTGATGAACCCACACATCCAAGAAGCCTTTTTAAATTCACTGTAACTCCTTTCTCTGTCTTGAATGGCGTAACATCTCTGTGCTATATAGCTTGGAGCGACCGTGCTGCTTGTTGTTTTCTCATTTCTCAGATTGTTCGTATTGTTTTGGTTCAATATAGAAGCCAGCGTCTAGTTTTATCTCTACTGTTGTCTTTTTTTCTCTCCCTGGGCGATTCGAAGACAAAGGTTCAAAGACATGTGATACTTTAGGTGCAGAAACTGTGTGCGAATATACTTTAATTTATGTGTCCTTCACATTGTGAACCACACCAGGCAGCTCTTGGCAAATTCATGTGAGTATAGGCAGGTAAAGAGAGGTACACCTAGCCAGAGAGAGAGAGAGATGTTTTTGCAGAGTACCTTTTTACCCAAACACCTCCTCCTCCTCCTCTTCCGTGCTCCACAGACTCACCCTGTTCTTCCCTTTCACTCCCTCACTTCTTTTTTTTTCTTTTATAGCTTCCTACTACACCTGAAAAAGGGGCATTTTTGGAGGCATAAAGAGAGGGATAGTTTTACACCTCCCCAGGCTGGGGGAACTGGGGGGTTGTAGGAGGAGTGGTGGAGGAAGGGAGGGAGGCACAATGTATTTTACATGAAAGGAAGAGGATAGAATTACCACACCGATAACCACTCATACAAATGGGGAGAGCAGAGAGCTTTGAGCAGGGGACAGGTTAACGTGTGTGTGTGTGTGTGTGTGTGTGTGTGTGTGTGTGTGTGTGTGTGTGTGTGTGTGTGTGTGAGTGAGAGAGAGAGAGAGAGAGAGAGAATGTGGAGGATAGATAGAGATGGAGGTTGTGTTTGTGTGGTGTGTAACATCCTTCATGAGTGTGTTTTGTGGTCGACACACACCAGCCGATGTCAGGGATGGCTGAATGATCACGTTGCGCAGGTGTGTGTGTGTGTGTTTGTGCATGTGTGAAAGGCTTTGTCTTTTTTAAATGATTTCTCTCTATGAATCCTGTTAGGTATGTGTTAGGAAGTCTAAACGACTAAAGTCTTTCTTATCTCTCTATTCCTGACTTTTTTTGTTTATTTTTTTTAGTTAATAATAAATAATATTAAAGGAATATTTCAACATTTTGGGAAATGGGCTTATTTGCGTTCTTGCTGAGAGTTAAATGAGAAGATCGAAACCACTCTCTGTACGATTAATATTAATCTACAGCCAGTTAGCTTAGCTTAGCACAAAGGAAAACCGCTAGCCTGGCTCTGGTAAAACCACAAATTGTTGTTTTTACACTTTACAAATGAGATATAATGCATTAATTAGTGAAGTTTAAAGGTGCTGGTACGTGAATTTTGTTAGCTTTGAACAGAGCTAGGCTTGTTGTTTCCCCCGTTTCCAGTCTTTATGCTAAGCTAAAGTAACTAAGTTTGGCTAAGCTTCCTTTTTATCATACAGACATGAGAGTGGTATCAATCAAAATTAATCAGATTTAATTAATTAAATATATTAATTAATTATATTAATGAATTACAAAACATAGATAATAAATACAATTATTTAACAGACATAATAAATGCATTTGCAAGCCTGTCGAGATAAAAATAAAAAAATGTCTAAGGAGCTTATGAAAAAATCTCACTTCAAAATAAATGAAAAGAACCAACAACAACAAGACTGAAGAGATAAAGAGGAGCAGAGTCTGTCTCAGTTTGTCTTACTGTCTGCCGAGGGGAAGATAAACTGCTGTTGTTCCACTTAAAGAACAAAGTTATTCTCAAGGGCCTCTTAAAAGGGAGCGAGACACCTTTGTCAGACACTTTTAAAACACTCCTAAAGTCAACAAAAACCAAAGCCGATTCTTGTCAAAAGCTGTTTAATATATTACCTGCTTCCTTTGCTCAGTTCACTGCTCTGATGTGCCCATGCCATGCTACTGTTTTTTTTTCTGTCTTTTTTTTTGTTTTTTGTATTTTGTATTTCATCAGGCGTGTTTTGGGACACCTCCCCAGCTCCCTTCTCCACTTGCTGTGAAAATATTTCATCGGGGATGTTTTTGGACGACCCCCTCCCGATGGCGTCCTGTCTGGCTAATAATAAAGTGCTTGAGTTGTCAAGCGCTTCGGCAACACCCTAATCTGTTCTGACAGCTAGTCCTCCACATACACTCTCAAACGTCCAGCACACGCACACATGCGCATGTCGGCATGCACATATAACACACTTTCAACAGACATTTGCCCTGATGTATGCACACGAGTCCACAGACAGTCTATCAATCAAGGTGTTTATTGGGGTTGGGGGATAAATGCTGTGGGACAGGGCTGCATGCTGTCACCATGGTGACCGAACTAAAGGTGGCTGGAACACAGTTGGAGACACTGGTCCTATTCCATATTCATCTGTTGTTGCAGCTCCACCTTTGAACAATGCATATATATTCTATTAATTCTATAATTAATTAACACACTATGATAGTATGATGAAGTGTAATTTCAGATGGAAAACTAACATTGAAAGGAAACACATATTGTTATAAATATTTAAATATTTGCTGATTCACATGTAAGTGACTTGGCAATATGACCAAATTTTAATCAGTACACCTCAGTGACCAAGCCATTTACCAGCACAAAGATCACCAAGTTGAATACTAGAGTGGTGCTAATGAACTAAGATCATCAGAACTTACAGACAAACTTTCACTGAAGTTTGGAACAGCAAATCATGTCTGTACAAGACGCCTTCTGTCAGGTAACTGCCTAATAGCCTAAGAAATTTTATTTTGAGTGGGGTGAGGTGAGATGTGAGTCGAGTCAGATACTAACCACATACGCGGGGGTTCTCTTTGAAATGATAAGTAGCCTTTAGAAAGATGATGAAATGCATGGGTGAAGGTCTGAATGATAACTTCAAGATAATTTCCACAACTAGTAACAGTCAGAGTCTAGCCTTGACTAACAGACGGTCAACAATTTTCATAGGTAGAAAGTAGTTCCAATGAAAACTGTTCACAGTGAGGTCTGTGGATTATCCAGAGTAATGGTAAAGACAAGCTGCTGTTGAATTTTTTAAATGTAAAGTTTCAAAGCTGTGAGTACCACAACTGAGAACACTGGTATTTTGGATGAGAAGGGTCAGAACTAGGCACTGGTTTAAGCCTGATTTAAATGTGTGTATGAGTGTGTGACCATTTTCTTGTCTGTGTCTGACTCATGTGCGTATGTGTGTTTGTGTGTTTGGTGTGTTTGGGCATGTGCCTCACCTGATAACACCTTGACGACAACAGTGAAAGAGTGCCATCTTCAGACCAAGGCAGCTGGGAGTCCACCGACCCCTCCAGCACAGCTATACACTTCACATATGACACACACGTGCAGCCCGTGTGGTTCCAATTAACACAGATTGAATGTGTGTGGTCAGGTGTACATGTGAGTCTCTGTGCGGTGTGGGTGAGATGGGGGTGGGTGTGTGTGTATGTGTGTATGTGTGTGTGTGTGGGTGTGGGGGGGTCAATTGCGTAGTGTGAAGTTTATGGTCTGGCCTGTACTTTCTACTGCACAGCAAGACATTGACATTACATCCACACCAGGTCTCCATTTACCGCCTTCGTAATCACTCTAGAGCTACCATCAGCAGGATTTACTTCAGCAAAGACTCATACACATGGATGTTTTTCATTTTAGGGACTCAGACTTTAAGAAATTCTTCACTATACTTCATACACGGGCTAGTTACAATGTGGAATTCAATTTATTTGTGTCTATATTAGAAATGGACCTACACCAAAAAAAAGCTACATCTGTTACATTTAAAAAGTTCTTTGGCTTTAAATGCAAGCTTGAGTGAGTCTGTAGCGAGTGACAGCTGAGAGAGAGAGAGAGAGAGAGAGGAGGGGGAAGAGGAGGAGGAGAAGAGAAAAAGAGGGGGAGGAGGCAGACGAGGAGGGAAACAGGACGAGAGAAATGTTCCCCACTACTAGAGTCGAGGAAGACAGGAGCTGTGCATGAATTGACCTTAGAGACAGAGAGAAAAGTATAGTTTACATGCAGTTTGCGTCTTTTCTCCAGTTGCTACATGTTTGCTCAGAGTGAAAGAGAGAGGCACAAAGAGAAAGAGAAAAAGAATGCATTTTCTCCTGTAGAGCAAAAACAAGAAAAACGTGATACCTGGAGTACAAAGTGAGAGGCAGGTAGATAGAGACGAATTGAAGTGTGTTCGTGTTGAAGTAGTGTGTGTGTGTGTGTGTGTGTGTGTTTCTATTTGTGTGCGAGACCAGCAAGCCTGCGTCTGCAGGGAAGCGAGTGGATCATACAGCTCTGTAATGCTTTGTGGAAGTATAGGACTGCTAACTGACCTGATTACACCCTGAGGTAAGAATGCATCTCTAACGCTGTGTGTGTGTGTGTGTGTGTGTGTGTGTGTGTGTGTGTGTGTGTGTGTGTGTGTGTGTGTGTGTTGTTTCATGCTCTAACTAATGCTATAGTTTTTTTAATCAATCAATTGTAGCGTTTTCTGTAACATTAGTATATTTATATTGTATTTTGCTACTCCCACTTCTGAATGAATAAATGCTGCTGTATGTAAAGTAAAGATGAAAATTGCTATTTCATTTTTAATATAACATTAATATTCAGAGCAAAATAAGGTTAGTAGGTAATGGTGACAGCACTGTAATTGTTTTAGGGTATCATTCAAGTTAATCTAAGTTAAATAAATGTACACTATGAATAGTAAATATTTTTTAAAACAGCAAAATGGATTCTTTTTCTTAATGCCTTTTTTATATGTAAATGGACAGGTTTTTGTTTTAGATACTATTTCTGAATTGTCATTATTAAATATTCTTAGATATTCTCCTTTCTTATTTTTGCAACAGTTGAGGTGAAGGATTACAGCTCTGTTCTTGAGTTTATCTAATAAAAATCTCTCTCATAAAAATTAACAATTTATAGCAATACACAGTCATTTGAATTTCTTTAAAAGTGGAATTGCTACATTTAAAGCAAAGAGATTATTTAAAATTTTTTTTTTGAAATTTGGTTATGAATCAAAATGTTCCTTACACACAAGCGTAAAAACTATTTTCTTAAATCCTTCATATACCATTTTGTGTGTGTGTGTGTGTGTGTGTGTGTGTGTGTGTGTGTGTGTGTGTGTGTCTGTGTGTGCAACTCAATGGATAGTATCAGATGACCCATTGCAGATGGGTTGGGTTATTACCAGAAACACATAGCGCTATTCTTCTTTCTCTCTCCCTCTTTACCCCCTTTTCTCTTCCTGTGCAGTTTGCCAGAAACAATAACACAAATCGTGTTGATGCACTTTTTGTGTCAAATTTTAGATTCTCTAAGAGTGAGCTTGTTAAAAGCAAAATACACCGGGGGGGGGGAGAACAAAACAAGGAAACACATCTAGGACCAGAACCAGGACTGCTTCTGCTTTTGTCTGACTTACACATACTGTTTCTTATTACTGCCTTTTAAGGTCAAATCAGGCATTCACGTCACGTCATTCAAATCACGTCCATTAGATGATAAATTAATTATAATTAATAAGTAACAACACAAACATAGCAGTGTGTAATTCCCTTAAATAAATCATTGTTATTAGTGCTAATTACCTGGGGTACTTGTATTTATCCCTCAGGGAGTCCCTGAACCGGGCAGGTTGTGTTCCAGACCGGTCACCCAGCCGACCAGGTCAAAGGTCACCTATTTAAGTGGCTCAGATGACACAAATGGGTCCTTCAGGCATCGTGGCCACCTAAGAGTATGAGGCCCTTGGTTTTGTTATTAGAGATGAAATTGGGTGAGTTTTACTGCAAGATACAGAAAGAGAAAGAATGACAGTGAATACCTGAATGCAGGACTTAGTGAGCACTTGGATTTTTGTAGCTTTATTATTGTACAACAGGTTTTCATCAATAGTGTAGTTTTAATGGGTCTCGATTGGATCATAAACACTTTGTATACTGGATATGATTAAGTGTCTATTGATGAAATTTAAAACAAGTGAAAAAAGTTTTAGCACTGAGCAGAAAAAAAAGTACTTGTGATAGACAAAGATAAAAGTGGTGAGATATTGAGAGATGTGAGAGACTCAGAGAGGTCAACACTGAGAGAAAGTGTGCAGTGGATAAAGCACAGTGATAAAAGCTTTTCAGGATCAAAGCCCGCGTGTGCTTGTGTTTTCACAGATCATGTTGAGACAGAAACAGTCAGGGTTGTGTGTTTCCACGTGTGTGTGTGTGTGTGTGTGTATGTACGCGCACATGCGGGGCCGCGTGTGCCCCCGCGTTTGAACGAAGTCCTGTGTGTGCGTTACATGTCCATTGCAGTTTCTCACGGCCATGCTGTTGATGTCGTGACTGGCAGCCTTGTTAAATTTCAGTAAAGCATGAAACGTGACATGAAAGTGGCTTGTGTGTGTGTGTGTGTAAAGTGATCCATACGAGGGCACCAGCTAACCTTTGAACTCTGTCTTAAACAGCTAAGTGCTGCTTCTTATTTGCTCTCAGCAGGATCCTCTAATCAAAACCATAACACCACAAACGCACACACACGCAGAAATGTCCTAGTTTCCAAATACCTGGAGTTTAGTGTCTGCTTGGCCAAGCACTTTCTCTGTATACTTACCTGTGATTGCGATAATGTGCAAATGACTTGAATATACGCTGCCGGAGTGAATTTGGCCACGCGCGTGTGTGTGCGTGCGTTTGTATGTGCATTTCCATGTGCGGGTGTGTGTATTTGGCACCTCGCGCGTGCCCTACACCTCGACAGTGTGTTGACACAGTGATTATAGGGCAGCTGGTACACATTGGCCCTCGCTCCGCCCTGCATTTACTGTTCTAATTAGTTCCTGTTCCAAATAAGAGAGAGGAATTTTAATAGAGAACCGCTGGTCTGCCGTCTAGCTCTGCATACCCTCACACACAGCCACACACATAAAACCAGCCTGTGTGCGAGTGCAGTGAGTGTACGCTGCGGTGGAAAGGCGCTGAGGCTAAAGTGTGTTTTCTTAAATCATTTTTTTTCTTCCATGATGAAGGGAAAGTTCCAGCACACAGTGATTGACGTGACCAAATGTCTCCAATACCCCCCAAAGTCAAGGCTCGATTTAGTGTCTACGGTGACCCGTTTAAGGTTGAAGAATGAGCCCTGTTACCTAACATGACCCCGCCGTGACCTTTCAACTCTTTAAGGGTTGAGGAAGGGGCTTGAGCTCCGGATGGAGCAGGGTTACGGGTGAACAAGGGAAACTTACTATCTGTCACTTAGACGCTAGTTAGCACTTCTGTCACGGTGGTGGCTACAACTACAGACCCCGGCTCTTGATTTATTATGATTTCTTCATTTTTGTAACATTTTAAGAATCAGAAAATGTAAAGTCAAATGCAGTTTGTTGCAATTTTCTGTTTACTTTAAGGTAATTTTCTCTTCCTTTCTTAGAGGGCGGGATTTTATTTTGTTGTTATTCACAACAGTTCATGATACTAATATCATTTGTCTGATTTATAAACACTGGTTTATGAGGTTGGTTTATGGCACACTAAACACTGGTTCTTATGAACTGTGTGTGTGTGATGTAATGTGTGTGTTTAGTTAACATTTCCTCTGCTCTGGTTTCTCCACAGGTGAAGAAATCACACAGTGAATCTCATGTTTCAGACCCTTCAGACGCCAGGTACGCTGATATGTGTCTTTTTGTATAATACGACAAACAACATTAGGTTTTTCAGAACTCTATGTGTGTGTGTGTGTCCTAGTTCTCTGGTCATGGTGCAGAGAGGTGAGGTTTCACTGCAGGAGCGAGCTGTGATGAGGTCATCAACACTTTCCCAAGACCTCAGTGCCTGACACACACACACACACACACACACACACACACACACACACACACTCACACAGAGGAAAAGATATACTGATCCAAATGAAGGACAAGGGAGCATGCTGTACACAATCATTTATGTAGAGCTGAAACTGGCAGTCGATTAGTTGATCGACAGAAAAATTATTGCAGCTATTTTGATCATCGATTAATTGTTTCAGTCATTTTTCAAGCTAAAAAAGTGCAAAAATGCCAAGTTCCTGCTTCTCAAATAAGAGGATTAGCTGCTTTTCTTTGTCATATATCATCGTAAACCGAATATCTTTGGGTTTTGAACTTTTGGTCGGAGAAAACAAGACACTTAAAGACGTTGCATTGGGCTCTGGGAAGTTGTGATGGCCGTTTTTTCACATTATTTTGACATTTCATACACTAAAATATTACTCGATTCATTGAAAAAATAATAGCAGATGAATCAATAATGAAAATAATCATTAGTTGCTGGCTCTAAAACTATTTATTTTACATAATACACCGTACACTGTACATTGCACTGAGATGCAGCATATTTTTTCAATGACCAGACATAATGTGAAAACCAGAAAAGAGTTTATGAAACACCAACTCCTGCCATCGCCTCCCGAGAGGAGCGAAAGAAAGAAGGGGGGGGGAAAGGACAAGGAGGGGAGACAGAATCATTTCCTGCTGTTGAGAGACAAAAGAAAAGGATGGATGAAGAGTGTTGAAGCACACAAGAGGGAGAGAGAAAAAGAGAGTGAAAAGCGAAAAAGCACCATAATCTGTGAAAGTTCTTAGCTGTTATTGCCATGTATAGCAGAGATATTTTAGGCTTTTGTTTGAAGTTGGGGTTTGGCTCAATGTCTCGTCCACCATCACGCTGATGTTGATGTTAAAACAGTGATCAGTGTTTTCAGTTTAAAATGTACAGGAGAGTAGAATGAATGTTTAGCTGTAAATAGAAAAAAGAGTTGACAGAGAGAGTTGATTTAGAGTGTTTATCTTTCATACGTACTCTCTTTTGCGCCCTCAAGCTGTGTCTTTCTCGTCTGCTGAAAGCTATGTGTTTATACCTGTCAGTCTGACTATGGGTTGCAGTCATGTGTGGTGATGCTATCTGCCCATAGCATTGAGATGGCCTGCTTCCAGACCACGCACACAGATGTATCATACACACTCTCTTTTAGTACGCACACACACACACGCACAGTGGTAGAACGGCAGCCCGCATTTGTTTAATTCTCCCTCCATCTCTGTCATTTCTCGCTTTGATGTGTCACACAAAAGCACAAGTGTGACCAACCTGCGGGCAGCATGAGTCATGGCTCTCTCACACACACACACACACATACACACACATACACACACACACACAGACATGTTCATATGTACTGTCCGTACACACACTGACTCAACATTAAACTATGTCTTGCACCAAAGAACATGTCAGAATGTGGGTTTGTGGCAACAGTGATGAAGAGTCATAAGCGAGTGTTTTATGTTGCTTTTCTTTTAGTGTGCATGCATGAAAATTTATTAAAAACACTTACACCTCTCACTGGGGGATATGGACCCCAGGGAGAGTAGTTGTTGCCAGGGTAACAACTAATAGGGATCCAAATATACAATAAACACTGATACTGTATATGAAAGACTTCTACTCCACCATAAATATGCATCTTCATTCTGTTCATGTCTCTGTTTACTTCCACTTCCAACCTTCCACACACACACACACACACACACACACACACACACACACACACACACACACAGTCATAAACTTCATGCTTCTTCGTACCAGTTAGCTTACATGAGCATGTGTTCAGAGGCGTTGGACATTGTCTGCCGGCCTGCTGCCTCTTTTATAGAGAGAGAGAGGGTGTGTGTGTGTGTGTGTGTGTGTGTGTGTGTGTGTGTGTGTGTGCGTGCGTGCGTGCATTTCTGGGCTCCAATACAAACCCACAGCCTGCCAGCATGCTTTAGTTTTACAATGTGTTCCACATGCATGACTGGGACGAACCAGCACACAAGGTGGTAATGGCAAAGTGAGAGTGTGTGTGTGTGTGTGTGTGTGTGTGTGTGTGTGTGTGGTTCCTGTGTGGATAATACATACAGACGGGAGATTCTCAGCTGTGAGAGCATATTGATGTTGATCTGTTATTCATTCAAAAATCGCAGTTCATCTAATTTTCTCCTTCTCCCTCCTGTAGGTCTATGGAAATGCAGGACCTAGCCAGTCCTCATAACCGCGTGGGAGGTGGAGATTCAACGGGCTCCAAGCTGGACAAGAACAACCTTGGCAGCCCCTCCATCACCACCAATGGAACAGGAGGTGAGAAGGCAGAAAGTGCTTGGTGCTGCAGTAATAAATGGGCAGTTGTGTCTATGGTAGAGAGGTTAGTTTTAGTGTACAAAAAATTGTTTTAACCTTCATTTTTTTTTATCATGGTCTCATTTATTTTAAGCCAATTCTGTTTTTAATTTGTAGTCAGTCATCAATGAGAATCCTAAACATTAAAAAAACTAAATGTGCTGTTCCGCATTCCACTTGAAAGGAATAGTTCATTTTATAGACATTTTGGCAAATACAATTATTCACTTTAGATGTTAGATAAGAAGATTGATAGCACTTTCATATCTGTATAATAAACATGAATCTCCAGCCAGTAGTCAATTAGGTTAGCTTAGCACAAAGACTGTAAACAGCACAAAAAACAGCTACCTTGGCTCTGTTCAAATGTAACAAAATATGTACAAAGTGTTTACTTTTTTGTGCTGATTAAACAAATGAGACATAACGTGTTAATTATTGAGCTTTAAAAGGTGCTGGTAGGTGGATTTTGTTACGTATGGACAGAGCCAGGCTAGCTGTTTCCCCCTGTTTCCAATCTTTATGCTAAGATCAGCTAACCGTCTACTGGCTGTAGCTTCATATTTATGATACAGATGTGAAAGTGGTAACAATCTTCTCATCTAACTCTTGAAAAGAAAGCAAAAAAGCGTATTTCCCAAAATGTCGAATTATTATTATTATTATTATAAGTGATACGTAGATCAATCTGCTTTTTCATCTGAAATGAAGACTAGTAAAAGATGAAATGATCTTTGAAGTCAGTACATCAGCGTCACTGAGAAAACCCACTGTTTCAGACCGCACCTGGACACGTCATGCTAGCACTTATTGATATCTCATTTCTTAAACTAAATGAGAAAATATGTAAAGTTTGAGCACCTCTACTGTAAATGCTGCTCGTTGTTTGTTTTGGAGAGATGCACTTACAGTTTTTAAAGACATCTAGCTCTTGCTTTAACAGAGGCTGAATGCGCATATCGTAAATCGCTTTGGGCAAAAGCATCTGATGAGTGTAATGTAATGTAATGAAATCTATTGCAAAATCATCAGTCAGACAGATTTTCAACATGCAGAGATAAGAACTTTATAGAGACGGAAGGAGACGCACACATGCAAACGCACGCATACGCACACACACCCCATGCTGCCATGGACTTGAGTAAACCACTGGAGAATGTGTGTAAACACACGGTGAAGCACTTCTACTCTCCTCCACTAACTGCTTGGCAAAGTGTGTGTGTGTATGTGTGTGTTTGAGTGTATATACAGTATGTGAGTGCAAGCCCAAAATCCCACTGGAAACTATTTCCTCTACAAGAGCATTAAAGCATCACCGCTCTCTTAGATGTCAACACCAGTGAGCCCTCTCCTCTCTTTCTTTTTCTTCCTTATCTTTTCCTCTGTCTGTCTGTGTTTCTCTGTCCTTCTTCTCGTCTTTTTCTTCTTTCACCCTTCATCTCCCCCTCTCTCGTTGCCTGTCTTCTGCAATAATTTTTGACAGAGCAGTTTGATGTAATAGCACTGGATGTAAGTGCTTTTGTTAAGAGTGATCCTTTGATCTATTGCTGATTTAACAGGCAATGGAAACCACTTTTAATAGCAATGTAATGGAAAAAGTGAGATACTGCATTTTAGTCAACTTGATGTGTCAACACACACAGTCACATAAATAGCTGTGCTCAGAGTGGACTTAACAGCAAATTCAGACCATATTAGAGCACATTAAATCATTTTTGATGAGCTCACAGTTAATGGTTTAAGCAGACAGAGCCGGGACTATACGCTCACAGCCAAAACAAACTACATACCCAACATTCCCCTCACCTGACATCAGCCAGGGTTCGGGCCCGCGGACCATCTCCATAGCAACTCATTTGTCTTCATCAGGGCTTGTCCGATGGGTCGTATTGCTCCCCGAGGGGATTAATGAAGTTGTCCTGAATAAAATGGAGTACTCAGATGGTCACTGATGAGTTTTATGTTCAGAGAGAAACAAGAAAAGTAACTGAAAAACATCATGTAGGATGTTAAGGTGGTTAACAGGCGTGCTTCTCTTTTAAAAAATTGTTTGGGAAATAAGCTTGTTTGTTGTGTTGAGAGTTAGATGAGAGTATTGATACCACTCTAATATCTCTGTTAAAGCAGCTATAATCAAAAATGTTTATATTAACAATGAATCACATGACTACTTGTACTCGTGAAATGTGTCGCTGGCAGTGACTAACCCACAGATCATGTAAAGATAATGGAGCATTCTTTCTGCTCATTGTTTTGGTTTTACGGCCCACAACTTTCCTGTTTTGCTTCACTCTCATCAGCATAGTTTCCAGCCTCAGCAGGCAGCTGTTTTCAGTGAAAAAGCTATAAAACCCACTGTACTACCTGCCCAGCACCAAATGGCAGACAATGACAGACAAAGTCGGCGACTAGCTGGTGAACATAACAGAGCATTTAGCAGCTAAAGAGCCAGATCCTGTAATCCCCTCAGGAGTTGGTGGAGCTAAAAGGAGAGTGAATATTGGACGAACATTTATCAGGTGGCCATAAATATGACATCAAATGAATGCTAATGTTGCTTGTAATATGCTGGATGTGTAAATAGACATCAGTTTGCTGACAAAGTCTGCCATTTCAACATCATAAAGTAACAATATGTTGTGTTTACTGTTTTTTTTCTGCTGCCCCCAATTGGCCAAAAAATAATTAATTGCAGGTTTAAATATGAAGCTACAGCCAAGAGACGATTTGCTTTAGCTTAGCATGAAGACTGGAAACAGGGTAAGAGGTAGCCTGGCTCTGTCTGAAAGTAACTAAATCTGCCTGCCAGCACCTCTAAAGCTCACTAATTAACACACTATATCCTGTTGGTTTATTCTGTACCAAAACCGAAGTGAAAAAACGTTGTGGTTTTACTATTTCTTGGCCAGAGTGACTTTCTGTAGTCTCTGCTGGTTGCCTGGCAACCTCATAGTGATGATGTGTGATGAGCTTAAAAGGTGGCTGATGGTTGACCTTTGGATCGAGCCATGCAGGCTTGCTGTTTCTCCATCCCTCCTATTTTGATGCTAAGCTAAAAACGGCTCTAGCCTCATATTTAACATAAAAACATGAGAGTGGTATTGACCCTCTCATATGATTCTCGGCAAGAAAGCGAATACGCGTATTTCCCAAAATGTTGAATTTTTTCTTTAAAAATAACTTTTACAACACAAATGACGTCTGGTTCTCAGAGCCTCACCACCTTCCCACCTTGCACCCCTTTAGGTGAAAACATGACAGTTCTAAACACGGCTGATTGGCTGTTGGGCTGCAGCAGCCCGCCCCCTGCCCCAGGCTCCAAGGACTATGGTACAGAGGTGCATGTGTGTGAATCCACGGCCAGAAGTCATACAGTATTATCTTAAATGCAAAAGGAATGGGTTTCTATAGTTTAGGCTGGTGCTAGATCTGATGTTTTTTGTGCCAGAATTGCAGTGATTTTCATTTGCTGTGCAGTGTTCCCTGCTGTTTGGATCCCATTGTGAAATTTTCACAACGTGTGTGGAGTTGTTATATATCTGCAGGGTTCCCACCAGTCAACATATTTATGAAAAGTTGGGGAATTTGATGAATTTGCTGGGGAAGTAAGCAAATATCAGGGGATTTTGCTAAAGGGTCACCTTGTATGATTATATTTTCAAAACGTAATCATTAAAAAAACAAGAAGGAATCAAACCTTTAGGTCATGGTGGTGTTTTGACTTGGTTATAGAAACTCTTAAAAGCTGTAAAATTAATTATAGTGGGAACCCTGCACACAGTATTCGCTCCCATACTGAAACTGCATGGTAGTTTCCTGCTCTTTACTCAGTAAGGTTTTCTTTGTGTGTGTGTGTGTGTGTGTGAGTGTGAGTGTGAGTGTGATGGTACTTCCTTACTGGCTTCCCCTAACACCGATCTTTTCCATCTTCCTTAAGTGAAAACAGAGCCTATGAACAACAGCGATACAGTCACTACGACAGGCGACACAATATTGGACACATACGCAGGCTCAGGTAACACACACATCTGCCCACAGAAATGCACCCATGTACAATTTTCTCCTCTATAGGAAAAACCTAATTCACATGTCTCTGTACTAGTCAGCTCTGTATCACTCTGTTTTACACTCAGAGTAGTAGAAGTAGAAGTATTGCCTGTCCTTGGATTGCGTCATCAAAGGCTGGCAGGGGAATGAGAGAGAGGGAGAGACATTTTTACACTGCCCTTTTTTTTTTTAGACTCGCACACGACCCCGTGCTCCTTCACGCTGCAAAACACACACACACACACACACACACACACACACATACACAAAACCATTAAGCAACACACACAGTGAGGGTTTAGAAGCAGCAGGGTGTTTGTCAGTATTGAGCTCTGACATCTCAATGACTACAAACAGACATTGTGTTTTACTATGAGGCCCGCTGTAAGGGTTTCATGGACTATGGTGCTCTCTAAAGTGGGAGAACTTGGCTCCTCTCCATTCATGCTTCAAATTATGTTTACTGGAACAGCATTTAAACTCAAACAAGCCAGAGGCCTTGAATTGTGCTGTTCAGGAGTGGTTTTGTTGAATGTGAAAGGAAACAGAAGATTTGAGTTGACACCATTCATAACCCAGTGTTGCCTTGTTGTTTCTGATTATTGTGCTGTTTTTAGTAATCACCAGCAGCGGGTACAGCCCTCGTTCAGCTCACCAGTACTCCCCTCCCCTCTACCCATCGAAGTAAGTCTGACTTTTTACACAGAAGCTGCTTTCTAACAATCCTTGTCAGCATAGCTTCTCCTATACTTCTGCAGCACAGCTATTTGTACTAAATATTACCCATCTACCTACCAAAATAGGTAATTTTTCTTCACAACTCAGTCCTTCAGTCATTATCACCCTTATTGTCCTTATCTCACCTGTCATTCCTCTCCTGTCCCAGGCCCTACCCTCACATTCTCTCCACACCGGCAGCCCCTCCCATGCCGACGTACGCCGGTCAACCCCAGTTCGGCAGCATGCAGCAGTCGACCGTCTACACTGCTTACTCCCAGACAGGACAGGCATATGGACTGTCCACTTATGGTATCAATAAACACACACCTACAAAGACAGACTAACTAACACATTTAAGCAGGGGCTTATTTTGTAATCCACACTGAAAAAAAGTGTCCAACAGAAGTAGAAGAACTGTTACTTTACAAAGATTTACTGTAATGGAAACTACGGGTCTTGTGTCAGAGAAGAAAAAACATGTACTCAGAGTGAACCTTAGTGGGATACTTTTAGAGAGGAGAATATTGTTGGATGTTTTCTGTGATTATAAATGGACAAAGCCACAGAATTCAAAGTAAGTTGTTATAGGAAAAAGATAAGTGCACAAATTAAAATTAGATTACTTTTCTCTTTTTGATTTGCTGTTGTGATTGGCTCTATAATTAGCAAGTAAACCAAACTTGGTACTAAGAAGGCCTAAAAGATGTCATTTAAACTGTAGTGAAGTAAACTTTTTCAGTTAAAACTTACTGAAGAAAAGTAAAAATTGACTAAAAATTGTCAACTGCGAACAAAAAAATTGTCAAATAAAAAAATATTTCCACCCTTACAATCATGACATAGTGAGATCTTTTAAAGCCAAACCAGAGAGTGACATGAATGGAACTTATTGCAAGTAAAGCCAGAATGACAGCATTATTATATACATTGATGATGGCCTATAATATGTAGTTGTTCCAGTTTGATGTTGTAACATATGCAATAATATCCCATAAAAGTTTTCTTTTTTCTTGTCACAGACCTCGGTGTGATGCTGCCGGGCATTAAGACAGAGAGCGGCCTGGCTCAGAGTCAGTCTCCTCTGCAGACAGGCCTCAGCTACAGCCCCGGCTTCACCACACCTCAGCCCGGACAGACTGCATACTCACCCTATCAGATGCCAGGTCAGTTTTGAAACCTATACTATCAAACACCTCAGTGTTTAATGCTTCACTTGTCATGCCATCCTCAGTTTAATAACATAATCATGCATTCTTTTCCTGTTACAAAAATTAGGGAAATATCCTCAGTATTTTATATTCTTGCTGAAAATGGTGACAGAAAAATTATCTTACCTTTCAATGTGCTATGACACTGCACACAGTTAAAGTGTGTAAAATATTTCTGTCTCCATTTTTCTTTTCTGTGGTCTCTCTGTCTAATTCCTCTGCTTCTTTTTGCCCCAAGGTTCCAGTTTCACTCCTTCCTCAGGCCTCTACGCCACCAACAACTCAGTGTCCAACCCCGCCAACTACACTGCCACACAGCAGGTACCTATATACTGTGTGTGTGTGTCTGTGTGTGTGTGTGTGCAGGCTTGTGCTTTAGCTTAAACCTGGACAGCTGCTACAGTCCGGCTGAAAGGTAGCTTAAGTAGCATACATACATTTTCCCAGGCCAAAAACAAAGCCCATATCCTAAGGGAGTTCTTGCCAGAGTAGATCAACCATGCTACATGTTGGCTCTGAGTGGTCAAGTGAATGTCATTGTCCTCATTATGCTGGCTACAAACTAAAGATGAGGATTTTGTATGGCACATTTGCGATAGTATTTGAGACCAGAAGTGGTTTTACAGTCACGCTCCCACACAACTTTCCTCATTCAGAGCCGCTTCGAGAAACAAAATCTAATTACACCGTGACCTTGCAGAAAGGACAACTTTGGAGAGAAACAGACAATTAGTCTTTGTGAAAGAGTGTTTTGTTCTGAATATTTCTCTATGTCCATATGATGAATTGTATTGTGGTAGTAAAATGCTTAAAGGGGGATTTTAATGTCCCACTATGATAGATGTGGCTGTTTACAGGAAGAAAGTCAAGGTTTGGCTTGTGTGGGTGGATTAAGGGGAATATCGTGTGTGTGTGTGTGTGTGTGTGTGTGTGTGTGTGTGTGTGTGTGTGTGTGTGTGTGTTTAACAGAAAAAGAGAAAGCAAGCAAGAGACGAAAAGGTAGAGAGAGAGACTGATAGAAAGCAAGTCAGTGTGTATACAGTACGTGTGAATATGCACGTTTGCATGCACACATTGTGACTACACACCAAATGTGCATGTGTGTGTGTGCATTCATGTGGTGTGCTCCAGTTTATAAGGACTTGTAGAGATGGACATAGTGACAGGTTTAGAGAGCTGACTCATAAAAGCGCCCATCTCCACTGGGTCAGTAAAAAGCAGCGACACAAGGTTTTAATTGTTTTGGAGATATTACACACAGAATCGAGGGAATAAAAGATTAGAGAAATAAGAGGGAACACTTGTAAAATCTCTCTTCAGAAGTCAGTCTGAACCTTTCCAGAAAAGTAAAACATCTCAATTTCCCAGATTTTTTTCTTGTTTTTGGTCTTTTTGTCTCTGCTCTTTGTCTTTGTGTGCTCATACTTCATGTTATTCTTTGCAGGATTATCCCTCATATACAACGTTTGGCCAAAACCAGTATGCCCAGTATTATTCCGCCTCTAATTACGGGACTTATATGACCTCCAACAGCGTGGATGGCACAGGTTCCACGGCAGCCTACCAGCTTCAAGATCCTGCCCCTGCCATGACCGGACAAGCTGCTGAACTTCACCCAGGTTTGTATTAAAAAAGAAACACACCAGTTAAATCACCAACACTCCACCACACTTCTAACTTCATAAATATGCAACAACAAAAAAAAACATTCCTTGATACTGGCTCCATAATCTTGTTTCCAGTAGAAAAATACCACAGTTTGGGTAACTGAGTTCAAAACTCTCTTTCAGCCATGATGAAGCACAGGAAGTAACTTCAGACTGTAGCCATAGCTACCTGGCATCACACTCACTAATTGGGGAATCGGCATATGTTTACATTAGCCTCAGAGACTTTGATTAGAGTGAATTTATGTTAAATATTGCACTTTTGCAGACAAGTCAGAGAAATGAGAAGAGAAGACAAAATAAGAAAGAGCAGAAATATGGCTTGGTATTCAATTCAAAAGTTTTTTTTTTCACATTTGTCTTTGGTTTATCTTGGCTGTAATTCAGGAAGCCTGATTAAAGGAGCTTATCATTCTTCCTGTCACTGGCACTTTCCCTCTCGCTGCTTTTCTCACTATTTCTCTTTTTTCTCTTCTCTTGGAGTCACAGTTTGGATCTGTTTTTTGTTTTGTTTTTTTGTCTCTTACATGCTCTTTGTGTCTTTTCGTGTCTTTATCCACCCCCTCTCTCGGTCTCTCCCTCTCTCCCTGATTGAGACATAACAATATGAGAGCCGAAGCTTAGAGTCTGGTTCTAGTTACCACACAGCAGTGGGAGCATATGGCATTAGGAGGGTGTGTGTGCTCACAAGAATGTGTGTGTGTGTGTGTGTGTGTGTGTGTGTGTGTGTGTGTGTGCGCTCATGTACGCTCTTGCAGAATTTTGTATGTACAGTATCTTTGCGAGAAGCATCAGATTACCTAGCTTTTCTAATTTATTGCACAGTTCCATCTTTCCTCTCCTCTGTTAAATCTTTACATTGCATGTTATCATGAATCAGTCAGAATACATTTGTTTAGGCTCCTTGGTAGTCTTTAAGTTGATCTGTCGTGCCAATTACCTTGAATTATTAAACCTGACAAGATGGCTTATTACTGTACAAAGTCTGAGTTATTGCTTTTCCTGAAGTGGATACAACTCCAGAACACCTGTGGGATCAGCTCAAACCACGTCATTACTGTTGCTTTAATGCAGCGAATTATAGTTTGTGATCGCTTGTGCAGCTTGAGACAGACATTTGATCATTTGTAAATTTTAAATGTTTAGCCCTGTCTGTGTTTGCATACACTCTCAGGGGACTTTGATACAGTGCAGAGCCCCTCCACACCCATCAAAGAGCTGGATGACCGAGCCTGCCGGAGTGGGGGGTCCAAGTCCCGTGGCAGGGGCCGCAAGAACAACCCCTCCCCTCCCCCTGATAGTGACCTGGAGGTAAAGGACCAAAAAACACCCACTCACAGAGCACTTACAGTACTGACTGAATATTCCATTCAAATCTCAATGGATATGTGGTATTCCCTTTGAAGTCTCAAAATACAACAGAGGAGAGGCTGATAGAGAGCAGGGCCACCCATTTCACTATCCAGTTGAGCATGAATGGGCTAAAAAGATGGACATACCATTTCTAAAAGAGCATCCCTCATTGTCTCACTTTTTTTGTACTCCAGAGGGTGTTTGTGTGGGATCTGGACGAGACAATCATTGTCTTCCACTCTCTGCTCACGGGCTCCTACGCACAGAAATATGGCAAGGTAAGGATCGTCACCCCGCCCTCACTGGCTGTCTGTTATTATTGTGTTTTAACTCCAGTAACCATCCTGCACTATGTCTATCCATCCATTTTATTTCTGTCTGCAAAAGTGGAATCCCAGCTCACAGCTGGAACAACACAGGTCAAAATTAAACAAGATTAAATGAAGGGTGATGAATCTTCACAGCTCCAGCTTTTTAAAAATTACCACAATTTGCCAAATGGTGGATTTATGAAGCATCAACCTGTCATCAACCCTTGAAGAAAGGCCATAACTGCTGCACTAATACCTTACAAGTATTCCTGCATCGAGTGTTCGGTGGACTTTTTAGCCGTGGCTTTGCTTCACAGGCTACCATGCCCTGTGATTGATGGAGGTTGTTGGCCATACGCGGCTTGTAAGGGAAAGCTGCTGACACTATTCAGGGCAGAAAATAAGTATTTCCACCTCCTCTTTATGTTTTTGCTTACTTTAGTCTATATTGATTGAGTTCTTGTGTTCATAAAAGTTAATAATTTCCTAAAAAAGATGCTAAAATTGAACATTAGTCAAAGATAAGGCAGTAAAGGATCTATCAGTTAAACTAAATGTGATTTTATGTAGGGATAGTGCATTAATAAAATAGTAGTTTACATAGAATAAAATTTGTTTTTTACTACCATTATGAAAGCACAATAATCCATTACCTCTCTGCTCGAAGTAGTTGAGAGGACTTGGTTTATCTTTAAATTTAACTTTTATCCAGTCTTATAAAATGTAACTCACACTGAGCACACCATTTGAATAAGCTACATTTCCCTCAGTATATTCCTAACATTACATCTTCTACTTCAGGAATATTATGATCAATTTATGATGATGACCATAATATGAATGAGTCTTTAAATGTACTACATATTAAGAATTCATTTAAAAGCCATTAATAATTGTTCATGCTTACATTTGTTTAAACATAATTCAACATGCTTATTTCGTACTGGAGTGATGTTTATTCCAATCTTCATTGTGAACGTATTTGGTGGTCTTGCCTTCTCACATAACAGCTACACTGTTTATAGTTCCCTTTATTTTAATAGTTCTTGGCTCTGATCTGGGATCATCATATGTGGCCAAGGCTACAGATTTTTATTGGGTTATGTCGTTTCCTGTGGGCACCGGCGTAGCCACCAGCCTGCCCGTACGGGTTTTGCATCCCACTCTGCAGCCTGCAGAGTCCGTTCTGCCGTTCTGATATTCTTGTTTGGCAGTCAAACAAAAGCTGGCACAGCACACACACACACCATTTGGAGCCAGCCATAGGAGCCCAGGCATTTTACAGATAGGGTTTATGGGCACTGATGTACTTCCTAGTTGCTCTGTAGTTGTGGAATTTAATGTTTGGAAATTGGGATTTAATAACTATAAGAAAGGCCCTGGTGAGTTGTAAATTGCTGTTTATGTGTGTGTGTGTGTGTGTGCGTGTGTGTGTGTATGAGAAAGAGAACACATGCGGCCTTGTGGTTAATTTAGCTTGGTTTGCATTGTTTTTATAGTCGAGAAATACTGAATACCAAAGGATAATATCACAGTTTAAGTCTTGGCTTAAGTAGAGAAAGTTGTGCATTTCTCCTCACTTGCAATTAAGTAATGAATGAGATGTTGTCAACCTCTCAAATTAGGTTTCATGTAGCCTCTGATAATATGTCATGTTTTGTGATAAAGCACAAACCAAGTTGTCATCTTTAGTTGCATAGGTCCATGTAAACTGACCTAGCATTAACATGACAAAAGCTAAGATACACGTCAGAATATTTGCCTTAAAATAATTGTTAGAGCATTTTTTCACCTTGCTGCTGCTGCTGCCCTCAAGAAATATAGTGGCAGCTGTGTCTGTTCACACCTCGCCCAATACAGTGTTTACACTGTTGACATAGCAACCACAAGAACTAAGTACCCTTCTTATACAGGCTCTGGGGGTATATCTGCTCTAAATGATGTTTCACTTTTTAATGAGTATACATATACACATCTTTTTCACACAGATGCACACTCGTCACACTCCTCATTTCTCAGTACAGGAATTCACATCATCATGAAGTGTTGAGTTTCCAGCGCCAGCGGAGGTGGAGAGTGGGATTGTTTTAGGCTACCCTTGCCAGGCCAAAGTAATATTTGCAATTCTCTGTGATTGACTGAACTTGTCTGGCAAAATGTTACAAAAAAGCCTTTCTGGAGCCCAAATCACAGCCAAGTAAAGGGAAGGGGAGGGAATTTACACATCTTAGCTGCGAGTGTTTCGACACACACTGATGTACTTAACTCTCCTTTGGCTGGCAGCCAACATAATCATTACCTGAGAGACAAACTCAAGTGCCTCTTGTCTCTGTGATTGACAGGGAAGCAGGAAAAGAAATACAGTCAAAATTGCTGCTATCACTATTAGTAGCTGTCAAGTTTTGGAGAGCTCTACATAGTTCACATCTTTCAACTTTCAACGTTTTTTTGCACTATCTCTCTCTCTTTCTCTGTCTGTGTGCCTCGCTCACTCACTTTCACTCTCCTTCCTGTTAGTTTCTTTCTATTCTGGTCGTCTGACGGCGTCAGCGAATCGCGCGGCAAGCTTGTCGTCCCTTGCTGACCTATCACAGATGATGGTTTTTGCAGCTGAGCCCCGGGCTGGCAGGGCAGGCTGCGTTCTCCCAAACACTCACACACACACACACACACATACACAAACCATTCACATACCACATACACTCTCACACACAGCGTCTCTCTTTGAGGGTACCTACTCTCTGCAATACACACGAAGACCCCCACACACACACACACACACACACACACACACACACACACACACACACCCCCACCAAGCATGAGGAATGTTGATGGGACAGAACAAGTGCAACCTGTCTGTCAGCATCTGCTGTGATGAGTGGAGTGTACCAACTCTACAAGAGGGGGTGGAGAGCAGGGTTGTGATTTGGGAAGTAGGAGGTGTTTAAAAACTGAAATAGGTTTTTTTGGGGACAGGAGGAAGTAATGTCTCTGGGAGAGAGTAAAGGCACTAATTAATATAATTGGTGATGTCATGATGATAATGATGATGTTATCTTCCTCTTCCATTAGGACCCTCCTATGGCGGTAACGCTGGGTCTGAGGATGGAAGAGATGATCTTCAACTTGGCTGACACACACTTATTCTTTAATGACCTGGAGGTGAGACACAGATATTGGACTGACACAAACAAAAACACACATACACACATTTGAAATTTTCAAGGCCATGTTGAAAGGAGTTTTTCTTGCACAGAATTCAAACTTTGTACAAAACACAACATTAAGGTTTCTTGAAGCTAGGCTGTCATTCAGTTAAATACTACTACTGCCCTCTAGTGGTGTAAAATGATGTGATACACCACTACTTGCTGTTTTGTTATAGTTGTTGTTGGTAAATTTATTAATACATTTATACATACTAATGTCTATATAGTGTTGATTTTGATTGTTACTTTATTATGACGGGTTTTTCTCACAATACACTTCTAGTTACTATTTATGTTGTTGTATTTAGTATCTTTTATTTAAGTTTTTTCATCTTCATTTGTATATAATTACAATTATAATTAGTTACTTATCTACAGAATGCAGCTGTTCTTGCACTTGAATTTCCCTGCCTGCGGTCAGTAAAATGTGTCTTATATTTGTGTTATTTGTGTCGATGTGTGTGTTTACAGGAGTGTGATCAGGTACATATTGATGATGTATCATCAGACGATAATGGCCAGGACTTAAGGTGAGAATTTTACATTTCACAGTTTTGTTTACAATTACAATGTAAAGAGCTGATAGTATTCATTTGCTGTTTTTCGTCAGCTACAAATTCACAAATGACAGTATTCAGTTTTTGTTATTTTGTACTCAAAGTTTTATTTGTTCTTTGTTAAAGTTAATAATATATTAATTTAATCAATAATTTTATTCAAAAAAACCCACTAACATGCGTATATTTTGTTTAATTGTCTGCATTTTAAAGATAGTAATGAATTTCACTCTTACAAATACATATTGGAAGTTATGTTTATAGTACTGAAAATAAAAATAATCATTTGATCATTTTGTTCTACCAGAGCAGATTTTTCAAATAAAACATATCATTATTATTGACAGTACTTACAGTTTTGCAACTGATGGCTTCCATGCAGCTGCAACCAGCGCCAACCTGTGCCTGGCTACGGGTGTCCGCGGCGGGGTCGACTGGATGAGGAAACTGGCCTTCCGCTACCGACGAGTCAAAGAGTTGTATAGCTCGTACAAAAACAATGTGGGGGGTAAGCCAATCTGACGGGAGTTTGCTGGACACCAGGGACAGTTAAGAGGTTGATCTAGAGGGGGGTTGATTTTGTTTTTGTTTAGTTGAAGCTGTAAATTCTCTACCAGAACTGCATGGGTCTGAAATGAGAATAAAGTTCTGTCTGAAAAGATCCATGTACCAAAAGAATTAGCTTGTTTCATGTTTTCCATATATTCTGGACAGAGGCTATAGGCTCTGTTCATTATTTCCTTAAACCTTTTGATGGCACTGTGTCAATTTTCACAGTATAATAGTTAGTATAGTAATAATGTTAAATGTATCTGATGCAAAACTGAGATTTAGGAAATCTTTTCTAAAGACATTAATGAAACAATTTTTGAGACAGAAAAAGAGACAACAGCAAACTATATAGCTGTTTATATCTTTTTTATCAGTATGGGCTTATGAAAGCAGATATCAATAAGAAAGCTGCTGTTGGCCAATAAGTTTTGCCAATACCCAATATAATAATAATTTTAATTTCACCAGTTTCGTGTCGAAATGAAAAATATATTTGTGTTTTTCTGCTGGCATTTATTTGCGCTACAGTGGCAACTATTCAAAAACAGTATTTCGACTGTAGGACATTAAAACTCTCAATTGAGGCCCCTGCAAATGAGGTTTAGCAGCTTTGTACAAATATAACAACAAAAGCTATTAAACTATTAAGCACAAATTTATTGTGTGAGAAAAGTAAACCTTTATCACAGGTTTTACAGTTTGTCATTTTTAACACCAAAGCCAGTATGTGATGTTTCATGAATGGCTCCCATAAGAACGACTACTTATGGGTCTGATGGGTGGACTTTGCTTATGGCTTCCAAATTTTGTCTTTACCTGTCCTTCTTTTTACCCGTGCATGTGTGATGCCTGATGCTGAGAGGGTTTACTCAAGTCCTGCTGTGTTTTAGGTCTGCTGGGTCCTGCTAAAAGAGATGCCTGGTTGCAGCTCAGAGCAGAGGTGGAGGCTCTGACTGATTCCTGGCTCACCCACGCACTCAAGTCCCTCTCCATCATCAGCTCCAGGTGCCACTTTGTGTTATTCTTTCTTTCACAGAGACTGTGACTGCTCTCCTACTCCTCCCCTCCGTTAATTAATAAGGTCAAGATTTAAAGCGTGGGAACTAATCCATATTGAGCACCAAAGGACATTAATTCATGATCTATTCATCCCTCTATCGATCCATTCATCTATCCTTTCACCCGCCTTTACATAATATGGTCCGCTCTCTGTCTGTGTCCCACAGGAGTAACTGTGTAAATGTGATGGTGACCACAACGCAGCTCATACCAGCGCTGGCTAAAGTTCTCTTATATAGTCTGGGATCTGTTTTCCCTATCGAGAACATTTACAGTGCAACAAAAATAGGTAAGAGGCAAACACTCGTGCACACACACATACATTCTAAACAATAATCTAATATCGATGGAAATAATAAACTATGGAATGGAAGTAATTAGGTAGTAATTGACTATGTATGTGACATATGGTATTTTAACAATTCAAAGGTCACATGTATTTTGTTGGTTATCCATTATTTTGATGTTTCTTAATTTACTCCACATGTTACTGATATCCTGTTATGATATTAAACTTATTGCTTTAGTTGGGCTCAGGTTCACTGAACAGTTGGCTGGGAATGTTTCAGTTACAGTATGTTTTATTTTATACTCAATGTCTGTGTGTGTGTGCGTGCGTGCGTGAGAGAGAAAGAAAGTGAACCCAATTCACATTAAATCTCTATTAAAGGAAAACAGATCATGTTGTTTATGCTTTGGCCAAACACACACACACACCTTGACCTTGAGCAAGAAGCTATCAAGTAGTAATAGTAGAGTAGTCAATGTAGTTCAATAAAAATAATTAATTAAATTAATAAATACACTTACTACACAGCTGGCATCACAGTACATCCTTCTCCCTTAATAGGTGCTCCCTTTTTCATATTGTCATATTGATACAATAATATTACAGTACCTGTTTGTATTAACAGTTTTGATTCAGGGATATGTGGTATTTTTCAGTGTAATTTTATACAACGTCACAGTATTTATTTAGTGCACTGTGAAACAGAGACCCCGACTCCTCCTCATGCTCAGATGTGACAGGCTTGTAACATTGGGCATTTATAACTTAATATTGTGGTTTTTTACATACATTTCTATGTACAGTGAGTATAACGAAGCCAGGTCAAAAGAATATTTTTGTAATTTAAAGTAAAAAAGGTATCATTAAATTGTGATATTTCAACCTAAAGCGATACTACATTTGAGATTAAAAACTGGGAATAATGCAAATGTATGCAGGCAGCCTCTTTGAGCATGCTACAGCATTGGACCACATCTCCTCATTGAAATGATTGTACTACATTGAGCGCATTTTTATTACATAATTTCTTTATTTTAATTCAAGAAGATGACCAGCCATTTCTAGCACTCTTACTGATAGGGCTGCTGTACAACACTGAGCTGTGTGACAGTATTTTTACACGTTAGCATTACCGCGAGGATGTAGATTCTAGGTAAAGAAAAGCCCCACACACCCATGGCCTGCCCACTTAGGTGTTAGCACTTATTTAGCCTGATTAGACCTCTTCTAAAGACTGTGTGGGCATTTACAGACTGTGCTTGATTGACATCTCTCTGACTCTCCCATTAGTCTCGTTGCAGGTGTTAGGGTGGAAGAAGTTAAACCTTCATCATTCATGAAGTTTGGTGACCTGATTCATAGCTCCACCCAGTTCCTACCTGAGCAGAAGTTTAGCCAGAGTAATTGAGAGCACCTGTGTGGATGTGCAGGGTCTTTAATATACCATGTTTAATCCCAGACTTAATTCTCCAGCTCACACATAGCGAAACAACATTATATCCGTCCTCACCTCACATGATCCGGATCTTTCCTTGAACAACTCTGACACTCGTGGGATCTTCCAGGCCGAACGCCCACATGCTGAATGGACTCCATTAGCCTGAACCTCAGCCGGTTACGCCAATGTACCGCAGCTGTGGCCAACACTAAATTATATTCAACCGTGCATCAATCTGTACAAAGGAAACAAAACAACTCGGATTAGGGAGGGGTAGAGAGCCAAAACATTTAGGAAAACTCAAAGCCAAGTGTGTGTCTGTGTGTATTTGTGAGCTTATGTTACACCCAGTTCAAGCCCACGGTGCCTTGATTCAAATTGACATAGCAATTTGGTAACCATGACAACCGCTTGAGACACAAGCAGGCTTCATAAGTGTTTCAGGTGGGATGCTATATACCATAGACTCCTGGATACATTATTGCATATGGAGGTACTCTACATGCAATTAGCGCTGTGCATGTTGTGCAGGACAAAGGCTAAAGGTTAATATGGGGTGTGACTTCTGACATCACTCACAAGCACAAGTCTGCTCTTCGAGTTGTCGTGGCAACCAGATTGATTATATTTATCGGAAGTGAAGTGACCTCTCAGGATGCACCATGTGGGTGTCAGGATAAATCAGAGTTATCTGTTATGGGATAATGGTGTGTGTGTGTGTGTGTGTGTGTGTGTGTGAGAAAGCTTCCTCTCCTTGTCTCCTCTCATTCACTTCACCCTTGATGCACACAGCTCTGCCTCCTCATGTGTTTTATTTCCATCTAAACAACAAAAGAAAACCCTGTGAAAGCCATTTGTTTGTCTCCAGGCAAAGAGAGCTGTTTTGAGCGTATAGTCTCCCGCTTTGGCACTAACATTACATATGTTGTGATTGGCGATGGGAAGGATGAAGAGCATGCGGCCAGCCAGGTAAACAAATGACTTTTGAACTTTGACCCCTCTGACCTTGTGACCCTCCTTCCTTCCCTTGTTTATTTGTTTTTTTGCAGGAAAAGAGAGTTGCTTTGAACGCATAATGCAAAGGTTTGGCAGGAAAGTAGTGTATGTTGTAATTGGGGACGGTGTGGAAGAGGAGCAGGCGGCCAAAAAGGTAATGGACCCGCAACCTCACAGTGACCCCGCCTACTCCTCACAGTGTGAGCTCTGATTGGACGAAGCCTGCCTTTCTTTGCTGTAGAGGTTTTGTGTTGGTCCTTTACTTGTTTCTGTTCTACTTGCTGTTGCTTTTATTTCTTTTTTATGGAGTGACAGGAGACTCTTGATCGCAAGAGTGAAAATTTGAGATTGGCTACTAAAAAAACTACATTTTGCACCTACTTTTGAAAGTCAAATATACCAAATTTGTGAGCCACCTGCAGCTAAATTATTAAAATGAAATTCATTGATTTGGATAATATACTTATAAACTCAGCTTGATTTGTGTCACATTTGACATTGCAAATAAATGGCTGCCTAAATGTGCACAGTGATTAAGCTTTGAACAATCTTATTAGTTTGTTGTTTAGAGAAATAATGCTGGTTTTTATCCTGTGTGGAGTCTTATTTTTCATTGATACTGTAGTTCATGTGAGAGAAAAGTAGAGTTATATCACAACAAAATAAATGACAAGTAGTGATATACTCCAATTCATAGCACTAGGAAATATTTTCTTAAGTGTGAATATAAATCCCATCTCTTCTCCAGCTTTGGGTTTCATTCATAATGGTTGGTGCTGGGTTTGTTAAAGGAATAGTTTGACATTATGGGAAATATGCATATTCGCTTTCTTGCAGGGAGTTAAATGAGAAGACACCACTCTGCCATCTGTCCATTAAAATAAGCAGCCAGTTAGCTTAGCTTAGCATAAATACTGGAAACAGAGGGAAACAACTAGCCTGGCTCCGTCCAGGTTACTAATTAACACGTTATATCTCATTTGTTTAATTCAAACAAAAATCAAAGTGTGAAAACAACAATTGGATGTTTAATGGAGGGGGCTATGTGCCAGTGAAGTTGCTCTGGTTGCCTGGTAACTTCATGGTGAAAACAAGAGCCAGTTAACTTAGCATAAGGTATTGTCGACCCTCGTCAAACCACAATTAGTTTTTGTTAACCAATTTTTTTTTTTTTTTACGGATTAAACAAATATTACGTGGCAATTTGTGAGCTTTAGAGGTGCCTTTAGGTGGATTTTTATACCTTTGGAGACAGCCATGCTAGCTGTTTTCACATTTCCAGTCTTTATGCTAAGCTAATGACTGATGGCGGGAGCCTTATTGAACAGGCAAATGAGAGAGTGACATCGATCTTCTCATCTAAAGTAATTCTAGGCATGGAAGCGGATAAGCATATTTCCCATAATGCTGAACTCTTCCTTTAATCCTTAGGATTGCATGGATTTTGTTTGCAGTGCTTTTGCAAAGCAAGCAGCTACAAGCTACTGTAGTGTAGCTTGCATGACTTTAGGTGGTGGTGTGCAGCTATGAAAACAGTTGTGCTGTTTTTAATAGTGTGTGTGTGTGTGTTCACTCTGCAGCACAACATGCCTTTCTGGAGGATATCCAGTCACTCTGACCTGCTGGCACTACACCAAGCACTGGAGTTTGAGTACCTGTAACTATTATAGCAATATGGACTCATGCAATGTTATCATGGACATGGTCAGCCAGGCAGCCCCCTTCTTTTGTATAACTATTTAAGAACAAACAATACACTGCAACTGTTTTTGTGATTTTTCTTTTTGTCTTGTTTTTTTGAACGTCTGGATTTACAAACTCTGAACGGTCTTAAGAAGCAAAGGTGAGGTGAAAGGAGGTTTAGAAAAAAAAAAAAAAAAAAAAAAACAGTGGGGTTATGAGATCACTCAACCCAGCTCAGCCCCTGTGGCCACGAAGCCGGGAACAGACCACTGTGAAAGCCGGGTCTACTGTCCTTGCAGCTGTAGCAGACTGAAAGCCTGTAAAGGCTAAAGACCCCCCCCTGGCCTGGGAGGATGTTTCTTTGGGCAACTTCATGTTTGGTTTGTTCTGGAGCAGCCAGGCTAGTATCAGGCCTATTGTGGGTTACCTGGGATGAACTATCTTCAAACAATTAGAGCTTCTCTGTACAGGCAACATTATGTGTGCGGGGATAACGGCTGCTTTTAAGTGTTTTCTTCCTGGTTGTAATCACAACACAATGCAGTCTGTGGCAGAAACTTGTGTAAATTATTTACAATAAACTTAAGGCAGTGGTGGTTGTTTTTGTCAAGTTAAAGAACTTTTGGGGCCTCCCCCCCACTCTGGATTTTTGTAATTCTTTTGGGGGGAGGGGAGGTTGAAGATGTGCATCATGATGTGTTGTGCCTTAATGTGTTTGAATGTCTTTTCTTTATTCAGAAATGTCTTATGTAGATATAAAGGAGAAAACCTATCCAAATGACCCATGCATCTTGTCTTCCTTAATGACATTTATAACCGATCAAACTTCTAACCAAATAAATTAATGCAATACTGCATATTATTTTTTAAATATAGTCTTTTTTCCTGTTAGCCAATGGTAAAGTACAAATGTATTTTATAAGCTAGAAATACCCAGACAATGATCAGGTAGTGTGAAATCAGACATCCCACAATTTGAACACATATCACTTCATTGGCTCTCGTGCTTGCTGACTTATTGTCATTTGACTTATGCTGAGCACCATTTGCATCAACTGTATGGCTACAAATTTAAGTTTTGCAAACAAGTTGAAATTAGCAGACCATGTTTTTATAGTCACTGCCAATTAGTTTAACCATACTGGACTTGCTAGTTGTCAATTAAATATCCAAAGGGGTAAAGAACATTTCAGACAACAGCTTCATTTCCACTTTTTATTCACATCTCATTTCTTGGCTTTGAAGTATTCCTCAATCACATCCTTGGCTTGAGACTCCTTGCCATAGTCCTGTAGACAGAAAAATAGTGTGAGATGAGCAGCTCAGAGACACGACTAAACTCTAATTTACAGCCCAGCTGATATTACTGGCCAATTAAGCTATCACATATCTGCAGCAGTGTATGTCTACCAAAAGGTGACCAGACATCAGTACAGAAATGCCAAATATGTCTACGGTAATTTAGAAACTAATAATTTTTTATTTTTAATTAAAAGGGCCTTTTGGAGTTTTCTTGTAAAAACAATTTTACATTTAGTGTTACTCACCAAAACACATTGTGTGTATCCTTGAAGTCTAACATGTTAAAACGCATTTCATTCCTCATAAAACCTTTTATTAAGTATTAATAAATATTGATTAGGTATTAAGTATTTTAAATGCAGCATTGTTTACATCCATGTTTGCTAGATTGCAGTCATTGCAGCATATTTTAGCATGTTACTGCTGCCCGTTCAGTGGAACCATTGGCAGGAATGTGGAAGTGTCACTAGCGTGCATCCCTGTTTCTACAAAATGAAGGAAACAGGGACCCACTCATAGAAAAAACAAACAAAACAAAAAAAACATCTCCATAATGCTACTAGAGGTCAAAATTCCACAGGGAACCTTTAAGCAATAAGTCAGAAACAACTGCTGCCACAACAGTTTGCCCAAAACAGAGCACGGACAAATGTCATTTAACTCAATACATATGACATATCTTGGCTAACTACATTTTTTATTTTTTAAATAAATAATATAAAAAAATGAATGGGCATTATCAGAGCATTTTAACACTCAAATATCTATCAGCCTAAAAAAAAAAAAAAAAAAAAAAAAACACGTGTCAGGCTCTACTCTAAATGAAAATAAGCTTAGCAGCATTTGACATGATCAGTTCACTGTATAAACAATTAACCTCTCAACTCTTCCCAATTAAAATTTCTAGAGTTTGAGACTAAAGTGATGACCTGTCATTCATGGTGCTTGCGGTTATGTGTTACTATATGTAGCCATTTTTAGGGACCCCAGACACCACAGGTAGACGACGGGGCTCGTACCCTGGCAGTCATCTTGCCAAGAGTTATCAACAACAGCTGCATGGCACGAGGCACAGCACCTGCACTTGACTGGCAGATCTAGTACCTTTAACATCTGCAATCTTTAACATCTGTCCTGCCTTTACTGTAGGAAATTTAATCATTCTTTGGCTTGAATGTAGGCCAGATACACGAGACACATGGAAAACCCCGCAAGAGAGAATCTTTTACCTTGACGACGACACAGCTGCAGCCCACCACCTTGCGGGGTTTGCCCTCACGGTCGATCTTGCACAGACCAACCCACTCACCGAGCTTCTTGTTGTCATCAACCTGAAATAAAGTTGAACAGCGTCTCTTACCTTGTGTCATACCCACATTTAACTATTGTCACTAGATGCAGTGCAAATGTTGGTAACCTTGGAAAATAAACATGCCATGCAGACCCTTGGTTTGTAAAGAACCCATTTTGATCAATGTAAACATAATTACAACACTGCCAATTACTCCTGATAAACAGGGTCATTAATGTGCATAGAAGTGTAATCACAAATGCTTTCACAATTTTTAAAATACTTGATGAAACTGCATCGACATGGGTACTCTTGGCTGTATCTCAGACAGAAATTGGGTAACAATGGCAATGTCCTCACAGTATTCAGTAGAGGGAGCCAAATCATCATCAGTGATACAGCAATACACAACGCACTACCTTTACCTGCACTGTCAGTACACAAGACATCTGAAACAGTACCAGAAGTCTTGATTTATGACTAGAAAGATTTAAAAGATTTTTTTACATGTGAACTTGGCAATGAAGCATTCCCTCTCACCATGTCCCCCACACCTGATGCTAAGTCAGTCTGGTCTTGAGCAGGCTCATTACCTTTATCAGGTTGATCTGATGCTCAGCGCAGAGGGCCTCCACCAGCTTGACGTACATGGGCTCATCGCAGTTGGCTGCAAGAGCACAGAGATGGGCCTGACGCCTGCAAAAGAACACTGAAGTTACTTGCAATAAGGGGTTATACACCATTTACGCATTTCAAAATTTGACGGCACATCTCAGACAGAAATTGGGTAACAATGGCAGGCTTCCACATAAAAGTTCAGTAGAGGGAGCCAAGAGATCATCAGCGATACACCTAATAAGGACAAACCAAACTTTTGATCAAGTAAAACAATTTAACACACTTGTCCAGGGCCTTGGTGGCCTCACGGATACCACGGGCGAGGCCATCGTGGATCAAGGAGGTCTTGAGTACTTCAGGGAGAGCAGTGTTGACATCCATGACACCTCCGGCAGCAATGCTATCAAAAATGAAAAGGACAAGAAAAAAAAAAAAAAAAGTTACATTTTTACCAAAATGGGCATGAAAAATTTGTGGATTCCAGTAGAGCTTCCAGCATGTCAGAATGAGGATCTCACTCATTGTTGAGTGAAGGGGTATCCGACAAAAGAATGTAAAGTCATCATCCAAGCACCAGAGAGCTCATTTAAAGATGGCACGTTTTAAATTAAGTTGTATGCCTTAGGACAGTTGACCCTTGAATACCAGTGGGGTATCAAATCTAGCATTGCTCTGGACAACAAGAGGGGCACTTGAGGAAAAACAATCGTTCTTGCTTCCAGATGAAGTTTAATTTGTGGTTTACGCCTGCAAGTAACGCTACAGTGAAAACTGTACATGACATCTTGTAAGCCAGGACATTCAAAGCAATGTGTTTACATGTTTGGTATTTGTTAAATGTTTAGTAACCTCATCTCCTCCACAAAATGGAGGTCGACAGATTACATGCATCACCTTGTGGTGCTTCTAATCGTAAAGTCAAGATAGAGTGTTTATTAAAAAAATAAAATTAAACAAATCGGTTTGGCTCCTATCCTGTTATGTATTGGGATTTTCTCTGTATCCTGGGACGCTGTCCAGAAATCCATTCTGCATTAAGAAAAAACAGCTAAAGTTAAGACAAAGTCACTAAAATTGTCCTGCAGAAATTTAGCAGGTAAACAGGTACCATAATCTAAAATGGAAATCTGGTTCACATTACCCAGATGTGTACGGTTAATGATTTCATCAATTTGCTTGTGTCTTATGTGTAGTGTGTTTTTTTTAAATTTAATACATGAGTTGTCTTCCTGATGAAGAAATTTTACATTTTCTTGTTTTAATAACATTTGCTATTTACTTGCACTGCTTTTGAGCTCTGTTATGGTACTTTTAAATTCCTATTAGTGCTTAAAGTGGGGACCAGTGAAGATTGGTACAGTTTTAATAATAACATTGTAACTTAACGTTATGACAGCTACCGACTTACCCAGTGAAATGACACATTCAATGGGTTTGAGTGTGTTTAGCTAGAGCAGAGCAAGCTCACGAACGCTCAACCATCCCACAAGTTTTTAACCATCTCTACACTTGATTGCTATACTACATACGCATTTATCAAGTGGCCCTAACCCCTATACCCTGCAACTCGGCTAAGCCAGTTAGCTCATGGAAAATAACAGACTGCACCGAATCACCACAAGTCATTGTGAGAAGCAAGTACCCAGAATAACTGCTAAAATTACACCACCACTTTATACACGGGCCGTTTTATTTATTAGGATACCCGGGTAACACTGTGCGAGCTAGCGGCAAATATAAGAGTCATGCTCACCCTTCCTCGGCCATTGTTGATATAAGATGGATGGTTTACTTAAAGTTCTGCAATAAAGAACACATATGAAAGGAGAATCATTATCCACTGCAAAAAGCTTACTGTGATGAATATATAAATTAAGATGTTTGATTAATCCTGTAGATTGTGCAGGTAGTTGAGGAAACGCACCAAAACCTCCTCTCGGGCAGCGGGTAAAGAGGACGTCATAAGCCTGCGACATTGCTTTAATACCACCAGGCCCCATCTGCTCCATACAGTGGCGTCCAATGAGCTGCCTGTTGTAGTTTCAGTTTTCGGAGTTTATTGTGAATAAATATTTGCTTGTGACCCTAATGAATTTTGTTTCCAAATAAAGTCAAATAAATACATCTTTGTATTCATATATGGGTATTATGTGGAAACCCAAAGTGTTCAATATTACACAAATGAATAAAACATGATGAAATAATCATATTAATAAATACAGGCAAAATATGTAATACAATTATGAAAGTGTAAAATAATCCAATATTTTGATTTTTAATGTTTTTTAAAACTCAGGTCAATTTTAGGAAATGTTATTTATTCTTGTTTGTTTTCACAATAACAGAAGAAAATGTAGGTTAAAAGTGCTAAATCACTACTTTTCAATATTCCAAAGTCCCTGAATAGACCTACTCAGTAATAACTTTTTCATCAGTGTAAATTTTAAACTATAGGCCTAACTGACACAAGGTTATGGTAGTGACTACTCTGTGTAGTTTATATAAAGTCCTCACTGCAACAGTGCTTTTAAAAATATTTATTACTACAATAAGTTTAAGTATTTTCTTAATATTGTGGCACCCAAAGGGTAGGTGTAGTGAAAGTCCCCCATCATGCACTGGGGTAACAGGTTTATGGATGTTATAGTCTATGTTTATGCATGGTTCTGCAAAGTTACTCCAATGTTACACGTATTGTGTTTGACATTTTTTTCTATAGTGTTTCCCACTGTTCCTACATTTACTTTGTAGTTGTTTCAGTCAGTATTAGGGGCAAATATGGTTAGACCGTTAGACTGTAAGTGTGGTTGTGTGTAGGTTTGGTGACACTTTCAGATGTAAGTGCAATTATGATCTGTTGCTGTGCTGATTGCTCTGATCTGATGAGATAATAAGGCTCTCTGTTGAATTGGACACTTTCACTCGCTGAGGTCTTCTAAGAGAAAAACCCAGCTGACCGCAATATTCAGTGTTTCTTAGACATTATATTTACATCACTCTGTTTACATAAAGTAAGATTATACAGTAACAGTTTAACTTCTTCCTCACCTCACTGGTAAATCGGCAGATCCCACTTTCACAAAAATAAGAATTGACAAAACTCATGTCAATGAGTTCAGACAATTTTAAGAATTTTTATTTGAATCGTACAAACTGTTCAGATGTGCAACTCCAAAAACTCTTCCCTGAAAGGAAGGCTAGAAAAGCACTTCCACTTCACTGTAAGCCAAATTTACATTTCCTTAAGCTTTGAGCATTATTCATCAAATATGAATAAAGCATCTGTCATAACCACAGTAAACGAATGGAAACAGAAATATTAATATAGTCTTTTCTAGATTTATTTTTGGTTTGTTTGCTTAACTAGATATATTGATATTGCAGTGAACATGGTGATGTGGTTGAGTTGTCCCATGGCTGGTCTCCAGTCCTTTTAGAGTTTGAGAAACCTCTCTAAGTCTTCCATCTCAATTGCATTATCAAATGCAGTGATGTCCTGAAAGAAAAGGTGTTGAGGATCAAGGATTTGGGGGTAAGGGTGGAGTGGATGCAGAGAGACACAGAGAGAAGAGTTATTATACAGATTTCTTTAACACATCTTAATATAGCCTGTCTATTAATTATTACATATTGAAAAGACTTGGTGATGTGCATATTATATAATCTTCTAACAGCTTGTGCACAATATAACGTTCAGAATGGCAAGACAGAGTTAATATTAAGAAAGTTGGTGTTCTTCCGGTGTAAGAATCCGCATGTAAGTAACACAATAATGACTGAAAAGAAAACAAGACTTGGGCCAATGCAGAGGGCTCCAATAAAACAGGGCCGTCCGGCAGAAAAGTTGAATCTGGCTCAACTTTTGCTGCAATGTGCTAAGGTGCTGCGTTGGACAATGGCATACATACAAGCACACATTCCTGGTGGATTACTTTGTAACATGAAGCCATATTTCTAACTTCCCAAAACTGACAATCTGACAAGCAAACCCACTTCACGCAGCAATTGGCCAGGTGTGTGGAGGTGAGTATGCAGGGTTTGAACGTCTCTCATTTTTTCATTCATCACACGATTAATTTCCGACATGTGCAGTGTATGAGTGCAACACCACGAAAGCCTCTGAGGAATGAGTATCCAAAAGTGTGCGCTGTTATCCCATATTTGAACGAGTATCACGTGTTGCAACTCTCTGTGACGACAGGCTTTTCGCCCGCCTTTGGGTGTGGCCGTCCAGAAACACTTCAGCCTTCAGATGTGGTGGGACAACATGTCCTACAAACTAGTTTGTTTCAAGAACCCTAACCCCGTGTTTAGACATAGTGGTGCATTGAGTGTTGAAGCTAACATTGGCGTGCTGAAATGCTCACAATGACAATGTTAACATATGTTTAGCAGGTAATGTTTACCACCATCTTAGTGTTACGTTTTAGCATGCTTACGTTTGCTAATTAGCACTAAACTCAAAATACAGCTGAAACTCATGGGCATGCCATTAGTTTTGCAGGTATTTGGTGATAAAATAGTCACATTTTGACTTGATGATAGCGCTGAATTAAAGTTATTACAATTCATCATGTGGGAAACATGAATGTCTGCACCAAGTATTGGGCTAATGCATCCAATAGCTGTCAAGGCATTTCTGTTTGAACAAGAAATGTCAACCTGCTGGTGGCACTAGAGGTCACGGGATCCTTTGGGTGCCATGAAAGGGACTGACCAACTGTCATTGCCAACCCTAGAGCCATGCTGCTAGCGGAGCTAAAAATGATCATGTTTGAGGGCATATAACTCTGTGATAATTTGTACCTCTTAAGAGGTATTTTGCAGTAAGAATCAAAGGGGCACTCCTTAAGTTAAGTTACGTTTCTATCACAGTAATGCCTTAATGGAATGGTGAAATGACAAAACCCTCCAGGAGCAATCTGAGGTGTGTGTGCATGTGCTGAGGGAGTGATTAAGGTGTGTGCCAGCATACCAGTGTGTGTAAAAAAAGTCAAAGTATAGCTGTGCGCACTGACGTCACGACGTGTTACTGTGTGTGTGTGTTTGTGCAAACCTGTGGGTGCAATATACTGTAAATATTTATTTAATCTCTGTGTCTACGCCCTAGACTACCAAAGATTTTTTTCCTGCTACAAATGCTCCAAGCATATGAATGATTTACATTCAGTCATAACTCCATTAGTTTTGAGAAGGTGTTACATTGTCAGTACACCTTATTATTACTTTTGCAGGTTATTGTGGGAGACTTACCCCACAATAGACGTCCCCATTGCATATTTGAGGAGGCAGTGCAGTCGGGTTCCCTGCCCTCTTCCTCATTAAATCCTTGTCTTCAGAATTCTGAGAAATGTCCACCGCTTCGAAGGGGATCTTTTTAGAGGTCAGGATAGAGAAGATTCTTTCCTGATTTTTCTTCAGCTGGAGAGGACAATATTTAATCAGTTACGTGTGTAGTCCTTTGACCTATATGGTTATATCAAGATCTCTTTTGCAATAAAATCTGCTTCACTGTCCAGAATAAGCAGCTACAGTTTGTCTACAGAAATAAAGTGTAAATACTGCTCACACAGAGTAGGGTGTAGGCCCACTGAATTCAACAAATATTTTGTTAAATGTTATGTCAGTGTATTAACAATATGCCTACAAGTAAAAGAATGAAGGAAGACTGCATACTGTACCTCTAGGGAACCGCTCACGCTGGAAAAAAACACTTTGACTGGCATATCTGCTATTTTAACAGGAACACCTTGATCTAGAGACAGATTGAGAGAGAAGTGGAGGGACAGAGAATGCTCCAGTATCCTAAATGCAGGTATGTGGTGCTGGTTTGCTGCAACAGCAGACAAGGTAAGCAGGTTTGGACACGGCTTACCTGCCTGCATGGGCACACCCACTTGTCTATTCCAGTTGTAGCCTGCCTGCATCAATAGTGAAAGCACTGACACACACACACACACACACACACACACACACCCACACACTACCACCACCAGTGGTGGAAAGTAACTTACTCAAGTACTGTACATAAGCACAGTTTAATGCTACTTGTACTTGACTTGAGTATTTCCAGTTTATGCTACTTTATACTTCTACTCCACCACATTTCAGAGGGAAATATTATATGTTTTACTCGACTACATTGGCCTTTTCCATGGAAGACAGTTTGACAGGAAAGGCACAGGTGTAAATGATCAAATTAATGATAATGATGATAATGATTATGTTTATATTATTATTGATGATTATTATTTCAAGGACTTTAAGACTGATTAAGAATCCATTGCTGTATTTGATGGTCTATATTATATCTCGGCTGCTGTTTTGGTAAAGTTTAAGCACATTTGCTCCTTAATCAGGAGGCCGTAATTATATGCAAACTGGATTAAAAAACAACTCTGCTGAATGAAAAGGTGTACAGTTCTAGAAAATACAAATTTAATGATCAGCACTTGAAAAAAGTACATGAAAAAAAGCAAATTATCATGCAATACAAAGACAATGTAATCAGTATCTTCCTACAGGTCATTGAACCTTAACTTTGTGATTGGCAGAATCTCCCAGAAAAATAAAAATCACTACAGGAATAAGTATGAAAATAAGTGTTACAAGCAAACTTTTGCCTGTTTACACAAGCGGCATATATGTTATTCAAAATCACATTTTCAATTTCCACAAAGTTTATTTTCTAAATCTTTTTAAGCAAATAACACAGCATCTATTTGAGGAAAGTCAGTAGATTTCTGAATAATTTCTTGAATTAATATGGTGTAAAAGAGGTGTAAAAACAGGTCCCTAATGTTCCTTTGGTCTGCCTTAAAGAGCAACTGAGCATCAGCTGAATATTTTGTTTTTTGCTGACCTCCAGTGGTTTAACTTCTTACTTTACTGCTGTGATGTAGAAGTGTACTCCAGAGAAACAAAAAAGAAGCTTTCAACCAAAGAGCAGTAAAAGCCTGTTTTGTAGCTCAGTGTTATGTTGCTCTTTAAATTTAGTGAAATTACATGACATAGGTTATTCATTGAGTCATTTTGTTGTCATGAGAGAACAAGTGGTTCAAGCTCATAACACACCCTCCCAGCCAGGTCTTCAGGGACCCTCTCAACAGAGTTATCAGAATCAACATCAGCCTTCTTGTCTTCCAGGCGATGACTGTGTCCATGCTCATTCGCAGTATTGCGGTCTCTGAGGGAGATAAGGAGAGTGACAATTACAATGACTAGGATGTCTTTCAAGTTATTTAATCTAAAACAAAACATGTGTGTCTTGGCAAATAATTTCACTACATGCTCTTTTTTTACTACCTTCCATCGAATGCTCCATTGCTTCTTTCTTCTACATCTTGTTTTATTGTTCCTCCAAACCTGTTACTAAACAGAACCATGGCTCCTGAAAAGTGAAGAATAGAATCCCCATTACAACAGCAGAATTATTTTAAAGAAGGTCTTGAGCTGAATCAAATACAGGTGAAATCCAGAGCAACTAGGTCTATGTAATTTTTAAACCTGCATTCATTGATTTTTTGGCCACTTGGGTGCAGCACAACAAGCTGTAAACACAGCACTGACATATCATCACCTTATTAAATTGTTACAGCAAATATGTTAGCAAACTTTTGCCTATTTACACATCCAGCAGACAAGGAGTAACATTAGCATTCATTTCGTGTTGACGTGTTTCCAGTGTTCACTCTCCCTTTAGATATGTTTAGCTCACTAACACCTGAGAAAAAAAACATTTGGCTCTTTAGCTGGTAAATGCTTTGCTATGTTCACCACCAACTTTGTCAGTCTATTGTTTGGTGCTGGGAAGGAAATGTTCATTGGGTTTATTAAAGCTTTTTGACTGAAAACAGTGGCCTGCTGCAGCTGAAAGACTGAACCAAAACAGTAAAGTTGCTGGCTGTAAAACCAAAACAACAAGCTGAAAGATGCTACAACACTCCAGAGAGCTGAGGGGAACTGCAAGCATACATTATGTATATTAACATTATGTATATTAAATACATGGTTAACATTGTGAAACGGTCGCCGTTTGGTCAGTTAGTTAGTTTGGCAACAAACTACTCGGTTAGGCTTAGGAAAAGATCATGGTTTGGGTTAAAATAAGTACTGTATGTTACATAAGTCATGTAACTAACATAAATTAAGTATGTTACATAAGTCACCTAACTAAGGTAAGGTAATGTTATGTAACTTAAAACTTTAAATAAGTAAACGTTTAATTTTGGTTTGACACGGGACACGAACCCTGCTCTCTGCGCTGCTTGCACAGATGACCTATATATATACGTTTTTCTAGTGAGGACAGTTTGTTTTTTGTCATTATTAAACCTCCAATAACTGGCTACTTGGGGTCAGCGGAAACAAGCTGTAAACACAACACCGACACATTATCACATTTTGCTGCTAAATGCTCCACTACGTTCACCAACTATTTGCTATATTCATCTGTCTACCATTTGGTGCTGGACAGGTAGTTTTCAGTGGCTTTTTACCTGAAAACAGCCAAAATGACATTATGAGAGCAGTGAGTGAATCAAAGTAAAGTTGAGGGCTTTAAAACCAAAACTCTGTGCTGGAAGTTTCAAAAATGATCTGAGCTGGGGGGAGTCGAGTGATAATTATCACTGGGTTTGTCATTACAGCTGTAATACAGCTGCACCTTTCACTTACACAAAGTATTTTTATTTCCATTTTTAATATCAAAATATTAATTGGTGCATCTTTAAACAATCTAAACACATTATATGACACTAAAATAAAGGGGGCATTGCTGTAATTTTGTAATATAAAAAGTGTGGATGTCTGCCACTTACCAGCACCCTGTCTTCTCCTTCTCCAGACCAAGTAACATATAACCAGCACGAGTAGCAACACCACTAACCCTCCCAAAACTCCTGAGACAACTGAAGAGGATGAGGCTGCTGTAGGGATTAAAAGATCATGTAGTAAAGTTAGCAAAGAAGAAAACTAGCCATAATCACTGTAGAAAGACAAGTAAACTCTCAAGGGCTCTTTGGGTCTTACCGACTACACTGACTTGGAGTGACTTCGAGGGAACAGAACAGAAGGGGACAGAGGAGATGTTAACACTGTAGACACAGGTATACTCTCCTTGGTGTTCATAATCAATTGCAGGGAATTCAAAGTATGCCATGTAGAAGATAGAGTGGCCAAATGCTGACTTCGCTTCAGTGGTGCTCATGTTTGACTTTGTCAGATAGAAGAAACCTCCAGGATATCTGGAATGAGTAGAGCAAGTGATGGAGAAGCTGCTGCCTTGGGTGACCGATATTTTGTCTGGGCTGTAGATCACCATTGCATGAGGAGATGACAGGGAGATCCTGGGCGTCTCCAATTTCACTGCAGAATAGAGACAGCTTTTTATAAACATATAGATCATAAAACATGTTTGCAATCTTGCACATTCAAATTTCTAACAATTATGTTTAAGTGGACAAACAAAGCACAAAATTATTGACCTGTGACAGAGAGCTCAGCAGTATTTCCTTGAGGATAATATATGACTTGATTGGCCAATTTCTTTTGATATTCACAGAAGTATGACCCCTTTTGGCTGAAGTCCACTGCTTGGAAGGTAAAGGTTACAGCTTCGTGGTCAGAGAATTTTTCCATTTTAAATGATCCTTCTGTCTTTTTCAGGACGAATGTCCCACCCAAGTATTCTGATACTACAGTGCAGGTGATTTCAACTCTGTCACCCCAGTTAACCTCTGGAGCAGGACTCAAAGTGATTTGGGGCTTCTCTAGAGCACCTGAAACAGATAATACGTTTTAGTACGTTTGTTTTGTCATAACAGCCAACTTCAGCTTCATCTAATACCAGCTGGGTGATAATGACTTCATTCACAGATTCAAAACAAGCCAGGCCTCTTACCTAAACAGATAACGCTAGCATCTTCACCATGCCCGCAGTTATTTTCTCCAAAACCGGGATGCCTACAGTGTGTGAGAGCAGACTCTTGGCCTGTACACTCCACATTATCCAGCCATATTGGACCAGTGCCTCTACCAAAGTGGGCACTTGTGGGAGCAGAAACTGCATGACCGCAGCCAAGCTGTCTACATACCACATCGGCATTGCTCAGGTTCCATTCATCGTCACACACAGTTCCCCACTGGCTTTTGTAGAGGAGCTCCACTCTTCCGGAGCACTGACCTGAGCCGCTGACCAACCGAAGGTGTGCTGCATATGAAGACAGAAATGAAGTGAGTCCAAACACTAAGAACAGTCCTTGCATTTACATACAATTCAAAAAGTGCTGGATGTTTGGATTGCATACTTGTGTATTAATACACATGCATTTACATTTTTAAACACAATGTAAATACATTTCATATTGTATTTTGAAGCTTGTCCCACCATCATCATAAGAAGCTAATTTCAATAGCAAAAAGGGAACATTGGTTGACTTACGGAACAATAATGATGTGAAATAATATAATATGACTCGGACGTAATGTATGTCACTTTTGTCATGCAAATGTAGTAATGTAGTAATGTAGTAAATATAATAATTTCCCACTCCAATATTTTTACTTGGCATGTGTAAACACAATACAATTCTGAAACAAATGCTGATGATATTATATTATTTGTCCTGCATGTGAGAATTTTGAACACATCATTTAAAAGGCTTTACCTGCACAGAAAGCACCAGCATCATGTTCATGCCCACAGCTTGCACTTCGGAAACCTTTGAGTGAGCATTGCTGAAGAGATGTCACATTGTCAAAGCATGAATCGCTAGCCTCCACTACTGAGCCACTGCCTTGGCCAAAATGGGCACCGCCGGGAGCATTCAATGCATGTCCGCATTCCAGCACCTCACACACCACCTGAGCTTTACTCTGGGTCCAGTCTGTGTCACACACCGTTTGCCACACATCACCATGACGGACCTCTACTCTGCCAGAGCACTCATCCTTACTATTAGCCAACCGGACCTCCAAACCTCCTGTGAAGTCAAGTAAAATAACATGATTATGTGGTATCAGACATTTCAAATTAATTTTAAGGTAGTCATGATATGGCAGATAAATAATAATGAATGAAAAACACTAGTGAGGTACTTTCTTGTTCCCTACATTGCACCCAATTCAGATTTGGAACACAATACCTTTAACAATAAGGACATAAGAACATGTGACGTGCTGATAAAACTTCAGCAGAATTGTATAATTGTCTCAATTAAAATGAACACTAATCAATTGTAAGACAAGATACCTGCTTCAGTTCTATTAATTTCTTCACGCATATCTTTGATACAGTGACAATAAAATTTTTTCTCTCTTTTCTTACATATGATGGATTGAGGGATTATGAATTTAGTCATGAAGTGAATAGGGACATTGAATGTCACAATGAGAGCAATTAAAAAACTATGTGTGTTGAGCTTGAACGGTCATTCTTGATCTTTGAACAGTCGCAGGGGTTATGTCCCCCTGACATATACAACCCTTCCATACTTCATGGTCATGGTCATGGGATAACAACTAAACCATCTCCATGACAATTGAGCAACTCTGTCTGCGGTGGAAGACCAGAAAATGTGGTTGAAAGATTAGAAAAACACCAAGTAAGTGGACTTTTTCTCTGAAGTAATGAGCACATGAGATTGAAATTGGCAATATGTAGAAACACGTTTTGTAACACTAAGTGAAAAATGCGTAATAATAGCGATACAACTGAACAACAACAAACAAGACTGTATTAACTTTTGTAATTGTATATTTTCTTACCTGTGCAGACAACACCAGCAACTGAGGTGGTGTTGCAAGTTTTGTCTCTAAATGGTCTTTGTGTGCACTGAGCCAGTGTTGACTCCAATCCATTGCATTCAATTTGATCAATCCAGGTCCGTCCTGTGCTATGGCCATACTCAGCGATGGTGGTAATCGTATGAGCCTTCCCACAGTCCAGCTGTCTGCAAACCACCGTTGCATCATTCACATCCCAGGATTCACCACACACAGTCCCCCACTCGCCTTTGTCATAGTACTCCACTCTTCCAATACAACGACTGTGCCCACCGGTCAGCTTCACATTGCCTAGAAATGACAGTTGTTGTATGAATGTACAGAACATGCAGTCCAACTTTTGGTGTTAGTTTTTATTTGTGTTCTGTTTTTGGTCAAAATTGTAATTACCTAAAAGAAGAAATGTAAGTTTTATTGAGTTTTTTTGCCGTGATAGCGCCCCTTGCAATATTGTACTCAGGGGTAGGGACTAACAATGTGTGTACTGTAATTTGATTGGTGCAATAACAACGTGGGCAGCCGCAGAATATAGTTTGTAATATCGCTTCAATTCCAACTGAAACATGGACTGCAACATTGTTAGTAGTTGCTCAGTCCCATCTGTGATTTGAGCACTCCCTACATTATTCCATGACTAAGTAAGTGTCATGGTTTGAATCACAAGGTTACATACGGAGTAACTAAGTTACTCGACTACTCATTGCTTTGACTTTTGACAGTCAGGTGGTCATTTGTTATTTTGTCATCATATCTTGATCCATAAAAGAGAGACAGCTAACAGTGGTGGAGGATGGATTCAGATCCTTTACTTAAGTAAAAGTACTAATACCACTCTTTAAAAATACTCCATTACAAGTTATGCATTGAAAATGTTAATTAAGTAGGTATGTAAAGTATGTAAGTATAATCAGGAGAAAGTACTTAAAGTATTAAAAGTAACAGTACTCAATGCAGAAGAAAAATGCCCCCTGACACTGTTATTATATTTTATACAAATTATTACTGCATTAATGTAAAAGCAGGATTTTACTGTTGTAGTTGGTTGAGGTGGAGCTAATTTTTAACTATTCATTATGGATTAATCTGCTGATTATTTTCTCAATTGATAGATTGATTGTTTGGCTTGAAAAGATTGCAGAAAAGAGTGAGAAATGCCGTCACAATTACCCAGAGCCCAAAGTGACACATTCACAATGCACAATGTTTTGTCCAACCAATAGTCCAAACCTCAAAATTATTAAAAATAAATTAAAATAATCAAAAGCAAAAACAGCTAGTCATATTTCATATCATATTTCAATCATATTTGAGAAGCTCGAACCATGAAATGATCAAAATATGTATGAAGGTATCAAAATGTATTTTTAATTTATTTTTTAATACATTTTCAGACAATTGACTAATCGATTAATCAACTAATTGCTTCAGCTGTACTTGTATATACTTTTGGGTAGTTTAATTTATAACAAAACATCATCTTTTAGAAGCTCTTTGTATGTTATGTATGTCAAAAAAAAGCACGATGGGTCCTCCATATGTTGAATGTTGTAAAGGGACAGATGTCTTAAAATGTTTCAAAAATGGTTCAAGTCTTACCTGAACATTCAACAGCTGCCACTTCAATACGATTGTGACTGGTCGAGGTATATTCCGTCAGTGTGCACTGTGTGAGAGCGCTCTCTCTACCTCCACAACTGACCTTATACCCTGTCAATTCTCCGTCTTGACCAAATGATCCTGAGAACTTGACAGGATCTCCACAATTCATCTCTCTGCACACCACTGCAGCTTCATTCATTCCCCAGTTAACATTATATGCTGGTGACCAGCGGCCACCATGGTGGAACTCCACCCTGCCTGAGCACTGGTCAGTCCCATTAATCAGTCTAATGGTAGCTGGAAAGCAAAGGAGAGAGAATCAGCAATTAGTTAGTTGGAAAGAAATATTTGGTTAATTCAAATTGTAAGTGATATCATGATTGATACACTGCAGTGGAAATAACTTTGATAGTTTCATATTTGACAATAATCAGCAAAATATTCATTGGAGGTATTATGGGCAACAGATAAATGTAAGCATAAAAACACAGTGTGAAATAAATTAAATAACGTGCTAAGAAAGAGGAATGAACAAGACAGAGTAATAAACGAGATGATACCTGAGCACACCACGCTGGCATCTTCACCATGGCCACAGTTATTTTCTCCGAGTGTGGGATGTTGGCAGTGCAAAAGGGACGTCTCATTGCCGACACAGCCGACATCATCCAGCCAGATGTCGCCGAGGCCTTGACCAAAGAAGGCACCAGATTTGGCTGTCTGAGCTGTTCCACAGTCCATGGCTCTGCACACCACCTGAGCATCTCTGATGTCCCACTCATCATCACACACAGTTCCCCACTGGCCGTCATGTAGAACCTCCACTCTACCAGAGCATCGGTCAGTGCCATTGACAAGCCTTAGCGGTGGATTACCTGAGGACAGGTGCACTCATGTTAAAAGTACTCACTAGTTTAAGTCAGATTATGAAATATTAGGGTTTATTTGAAGTGCAAAATGAATTTAGTAGTTGACTTGTTCAGAAACAAATTTTTATATTTTTTTATTTTTTTGCCACCCAAGTGACAGAGATCAAAGGACAAGACTGGTGATATTTGATATTTTTCTTATTGTCAACAAATCCCATGAAAGGACCAAAACCAACAATGAACTGATCCTGCCAACAAGTATCAATAGCCAAAGCCTGACATAACTTATTTCTATGTTCCATGGACCTTCATTGTTGTATATTAGAAAACACATCGATGAGCCACACCGTTGCAATGGTTGACATGTTCCTTCATTATGATGAACATGGACACAAAGTATTGAGAAATAGACTAACACATTAATGGTTTTTGTATTTTCATGGGATTTGTTGACAATAACAAAAAAATAGAATATCTCCAGCCTTATCCTTTAAGCATGCTAATATCTATCAATGGATTGATTGTTACTTCCATTTTAGGTGGTAGACACATTTATGACCCCTCCCCCAGAGGATTCATGTTTTTTATGACCCTTTGACCTTCAAAGGTAGGGTATGCGATTCTAATCCAAGTCTTTTTGTCAAATTCAGCAAATATCTCCTCACGGTCCACTAGCTGTCCTGTTCAGTGTGTGCGCTGAATAAAAATCCGGTGTTTGTACACAGCCCTGGCTTTGGAAATGGGAAATAAACAAAGGGCTCGGACAGAGCCACACATCACTATTCCGGACATTCCAGCCATGATTTGTGTGTCTGGTATTCGTTAAATGACTTGCCCACAGATATTCAGTTTACTTTCTAGTTTGCCAAGATATGCTGTTGTTGTGATGTTAGCTATAGTAGCAGGAGAGTTGTGAGCATTGCTGTTTGGAGCTGATTTGATGGCTCTGAGAAACTGTCTTGTCCTCTCTGGCTGTTAGCTTCGCAGCAGCAACTGTAGGGACAGTTTGCTAACCCACAACCTAGTTGACGTTAGTAACATGCAGTGTTGTTGTTCACTCTATACCATGGTATTTGTCATGGTATTGGATTTCTCCAGAATCACATACCCCACCTTTAAGTTAGTGCCACCATCATGCCAAAATATTCACTAGTAAATAATAATAAGATTTAATGCACATAGGCCAATCTTTAATTTTAATAACCACATGTCCTTTGCTATTCTAGTTGATATCCCTACCTATTGTGTCTTACCTGCACATGAAAGAGAAACACCTTCACATCTCCCTGTGTTTTCTTGAAGTGTGCACTGGGAGATAGAGCTCACATTGCCAGAGCATCTACTTGTATAGCCTCTCAGTCCGCTCTCACCAAAATTGAAGCTTTCTTGGGATTTTTTTGGATGTCCGCAACTGAGCTCCTTACACACCACTGTAGCCTCTTCTGGACCCCAGTTATTCTTACAAAGTTTCCCCCATTGGTCATTGTGGAAGACCTCCACTCTGCCAGAGCAGCGGTCAGTCCCATTTACCAATCTGACTGTATCTGGAAAGGAATCAGTTAAAAAAAATTATTGTATTTAAAAAGTTCAAGAAAAAATTTTATATTTCAGCAATGACAGTATTCTCCTGTGTTTCTCAGAATGATAAGGTTTGAGGAAAGGAGAACAGATTTGACTGCTTCTAAATCATATTGCAGTCATATTGCAACAAAGAATAACAAAATAAATAATAAAAAAGAGGAACAGCAAAGGATGATTGTGGCAGGCTGAAGGTGGTTTAACTGCAGATACAGCAGACATGCATGGGAAAACCAATCAAGAAGATTACATGCTTCACCATTGCACACATATCTACATATATCAGGATTTTGACCAACCTGATTTCATTCAAGTACTTTAGCAAATGTGATATTTTTGAGCAACAAACAGTATTGCATGTGTTACCTGAGCATATAAGACCAGCATCTTCATTGTGGTCACAATCATGTTCTCCAAAACCTCTGTGCGGGCAGTCAGCAAGGGATTTCTCATGACCAGTACACTCAACATCGTCCAACCAAACCTGATCCCGACCTCTGCCGAAGAAGGCCTTGTACCTGACTTCAAGAGCATTCCCACAATTCATCTCTCGGCATGCGACAGCTGCTTCCTGCATGCCCCATCTGTCATCACAAACTGTTCCCCACTGTCCATCATGGTAGACTTCCACTCGGCCAGTGCACCGATTAGTCCCATTCATCAGCCGAATTGGTTTACTGTCTGTCAGGTGGAAAAGAAAAAAGTAAAGGGTATGTTTATTCAGAAACCATCCAAAACACCAGATTATTTAACCATGTAAAGTTCACCACAAAATTACTGATGTAGTTTTTTTGAATATGTGGATGACTTACTTGTACAGACAACAGTAGCATCAAGACAGCTTTCCTTGAAACCTTGAAGTGTGCACTGTGAGAGAGAGCTCTCATTTCCAAAACAGGTGGCTTTAACTCCAGCCAGGTCATGTGCCTGTCCAAAATATGGCGCTTCAGCGTGAATGACAGGAGTGCCACAGTTGACCTCTCGGCACAACACCTCAGCTTCTTCCTCGCCCCAGTCACTGCTGCATAATCGTTTCCAGTGGCCATCAAGGTAGACTTCCACTCTGCCATTACACCGATTGCTTCCGTTGACCACCCTCACGTAGTCTGCAAATTATGTTGATAAAAATTTAAATAAAATCAACAAATATGCAATAACTGATTGTGTGTAAGAACTTTTAAAATAATGACCCTTTGTAAACAGTAAGTCCATGATAAATAATACAGTGAAATCAGGTGAAAAACTGCTGGGAAAAAAGGGTTAGCTTAACATAAAAACAGGAAACAGGGGGGAACAGATAGCTGGGGCCTGTCCAATGTTAACAAAATGTTAACAAAATCTGCCACAACCTGCATCTCTAAAACTCACTATTTAATGTTTAATCTGTACAAAAACCAAAGTCAAAAAAAGATTCACCATTTTACAGGATGTAACCTATTGTATTATTTCTTGGGTTTGAGCAGTAGCAAGGCAACCAGCAAAAACTTCAGGAAGTTACTGCTCCCAACCAAGAATACTGAGTATGTATGCTAATTATGAGCCAGAAGCCCCTTAGCTTAGCTTAACATACAGACTGGAAACAGCTAGCCTGGCTCTGACTGATGGTAACAAAAATCTCCATGTTATATCTAGTTTGTTTAATCCGTACCAAAAAAAGTGCTAACCTAAACTAAGGCTAGGCTGCTAGCTTTACCTACCATACAAACATTAGAGTGGTATCAATCTACCCATCTAACTCTCAGAATGAAAGTGAATATGTGTATTTCCCAAAATGTCAAACTATTCCTTTAACTATTACTCTAAAACTTGAAATGTTTATGATTAAATAAGAAACCATCACAGTTAAAGTTCAGAAAAAACATTGTCAGGTATTATTTACAAAGAGTTTAAGTCAAAAACTCTCATCTTTATCAGGCCTGTGTGGATGTGGTTTGATCAGATTTGATTTGACAGTGCTGGTACCAAAAGCAAACAACCAACATCAACAATTGTCATCAGATTTTGATTAAAATTTAGCTAAATTCTGATTAGTGAATGGAAATAAGTGACATCACCTATTACCATCTAAGCCCCAGCCATTTAAAACCAGTGAAAAGAGCTCAAACAAAAAATATACAAATCATCAAATGAGGTCAGCTGGTGACTGTTAAGTTTTGGTTTATCTCCCATTTCTACCTTCTGCTCGAGTGCCTGTTGCACTTTACATTTGCTGCAGCCTGTCATGTGCTGACCTTGCTGTTGTGTTTCTGCTGCAACAGCATTACCTCCACAGGTAGCTCTCATGTTAAAGTAGACAACAAATTGTGAACTGACAATACAATCTATCAGTTTTTAAACACAACATGCAATAATATGACCAGTTACTAAGATAAATGCTGCCTAAGCTTCTTTTCTCCACAGTTGTATTTCCCAATTTCTCTTGACAGTTCCACATTTTTGGTCTTAAAAATAAATAAAGGAAGGCACATGTAATGAAGGGTTTTGTAATGCTTGATTTTAGGAGCTAACTCAATAATTTCATGTTAATGCCTAATTAATATTTAAAGCAAAAGTTCAACATTTTGGGAAATATGCTTACTCGCTAACTGGGGGAGAGTTAGATGAGAAGGTTGATACCACTCTCATATCTACCTAGGGCTGCAGAATTTATCAAAATATCATTGAAATCGCAATATGGTCAAGTACAACATCCAAATCGCAGAAACTGCAATTTTTTGATTAACAAAAAAACAGAAGTAGTGTAGTGCTGCAGAGATGCCCTGTCCTACAAATCTTGTTCTCCAGATGTAAGAAAACATGTTTGTTTGGTACAGACCCCAACAAATGCCACGTCATCATGATTTTAATAGTTTTTTCAGTGAAAATGAAATTTGTGATGCAGAAATGATCATTCACACTAATCGTGAATCATATGGCAATTGTAATATCTGTCAGAATAATCGCAATGTGATTTTTTTACCATATCGTGCGTCTTATATCTACCCGATAAACATAAGGCTAGAGCCAGCATCCAATTAGCTTAGCTTAGCAGAAAGACAGGAAACGGGGAAACAGCAAGCCTGGCTCTGTTTGAAGGTGACAAAATCTGTGTTATATCTCATTTTGTTTGTGTAAAAACAACAATTTGCCTTTTTATGTTTTCCCCTAGCATCTGTAGCCTAACATTTAATGGACAAATATGAGAGTGTTGTCAATCTTCTCAACTCTTCACGAGAAAGCAAATGAGCATATTTCCCAAAACGTCCTACTATTCCTTCAATAAAGGTTCAAAGTGTGCTATTTTATTAAGTGTCTAATTGAGTGGTATACTAGTAATTCAACTTTGAATAAAACACAAGTGAAGTCAAGAAAAGCAAACATAACTGAGATGTGAATGAACTTAGTCTTACCTGAACAGATAACACCAGCATCTTCACCGTGGCCACAGTTATTTTCCCCGAATGGTCTATGTGTGCACTTGAGGATGGAAGCCTCATGACCAGTACACTGCACATCATCCAGCCAGATCTGGTCCTTTCCCCCTCCGAAAAAGGCACCTTTTTTGGCCTCAAGAACTGTCCCACAGCTTAACTCTCGACACACCACGTCAGAGTTGGCAATGCTCCACTGATCATCACACACCGTTCCCCAACTGTCTCTATGGTAGATCTCCACTCTACCAGAGCAACGCGAAGGCCCGACCAGTCTAATTTTATCACATTCTGGAAATGAAAATTGAAAGCACAATAGCTGTTGTGTCACTGTGAACTCAATAACAAAAATACTTTTTTATTAGATAAGGATGTAGGAATCTAAATATCAAAATGATATGCATAGGATTTCAGGCATGAAACATAAATAGAACTTACTGACCTGTAAGCAGTGATAGGCTCAGTAGACCTACAGCAGAAACATATAGTAAAATGTTCTAATTAAGAATGACAGCCCAGAGATGTGTCATGAATATTTAAAACAATGTAGTCCAATAAATACATAGCAGTCAGTGCTGTAATTTGTCAAATGTATTACGAATCAGGATAAACCTCTTGAGATGTAACATTACATTTTGATGCAGGTCCTAAAATACACAACACATAATTGTCCAACATCAACTTTGTCAATCTGATCAAAGAAAGAACATTTGAAAAAGCACTTTCAATAATAAAATACTATTATTTTGATATATACACTGAGACTCTCTCTTCTGTTTACTGTATCTCACTCATGGTTTTGAGAGTATGCAACCAAACTACTTGACTATACTGCACTCTTATGTTTTGATTTAAGAAGCCAAGAAAACAAAAGTCAAAAGGAAGAAGTCAAATTGACAGTAACTTACCTATTGACAAATAAAAAACTAAATGTAGTTTTTCAGCATGAATGAAGATCATATTGTGTCTTCAAAGTAGGTCAAATGCTGTCAAGGCACAGTAAAAAACAAAAAAAATAAGTTTTGTTACTCTTCATTTAAGAAGGCTGTTGTCTTTGTGGTGGTGTCTGTCTATAGCAGAGCAAGAAAAGCTTGTTTATTTTTGGAAGCCATCCAGTTTTGTTTTTTTTTTACCAAAATCTGGTGATTAAGTAGCCCTCTTACCTTCTAAATCCAACAAGTCTGGGCAGCTATTAAAGTAAGCAAAAAAAAAAATTTGATCACATTGGAAACACCAAAAGGAGAGAAGCCCCATGTACTGATCCAGTAATTGTTATGAATAAAAAGGGGCTGCCTGGACTTGGACTGCAACCTGGATGCATGTTGACATTTTGATCAATCATTAAAGACAGAGGATGATGGAAGATCATTTTGTTTTACACAATATCTACATTACTATTTGAAAAAAACATTATACTCAACAGGAAAACACACCCACATGTAACATAATGCTGGCAAGCAGTTTTACATGATAGTAACACTGATTTATGGACACGACAAATGATCAGCTGCAGAAAAATAAAAGGGAAGTGCAGATCAAAAGGAGAGTTGCTATGTACAAATGTCAAGAGGTGAACTTGACCACTGACTCCCAATGCCAAACCCAACCACTTGTCCCCTCCCACCCCTGGTTATCATTCACAGCATTATGTTGAATTTGTACACAGCACAGCCGTTTCCCCCCTTTCTTTAAATTTCAGTGAAGTAGTATGAACTAGCATAAATACATTTGCTGTTTATTGGCTGCATCTCCACAACATTGTAAGATCTTTAAAGGCAGAATGAGTAGGATTTTCCTAAAAAAAAAAAAAAACAATGTATAGACTCATACAAAAATAATCCCTCTCAATCATCCCTTATGACCCACTAGAAGTGAGTGGCGGTGTCTGTATCTGCAGAGACCCTGCCCTCTGCCTGTATTTTCTTATTTTGCTGTGTTTGGGTCGTTTCTGGGTGTCTACCTTTGGGCAGTGGGTGTTTAGCCCCAGCCAATAACAGCGCGCAGGGTGTGAGGAAGCTTCGAAAATGGTGGACACAGCGCAGAAAAAATGCAAATATAGCAAGGCGAAACGCTAGGTGGACAAAGCTCAATCCAAAATGATAGTGAATCTGTGGTTGGCTTTCATCAGCTGGGATCACTGAAGGAGAGGATGGGGGTGAAGTGTGACACAAATTGGGCCTGTTTTCTGTTGGACAGGTAGGCTAAGTGCAAGCGGTTAACTGAGTTAGCTTGCTAAAGTATCGGCTTTTCCATTACAACAAATGTAACATTCTAAAAATAGTAACTAGCAGTGTACGTACGTGTGTGTACTATCAACCAATGCAAATAATTTTACGTTTTGAGAAAATAACCCTTGAGGTCTGTAGTGCTGAGCTAACATTACTGTTGGCAGTGTATTTTTTTTTTTTTAACATTGAAAAACTGATACAGCAACGTTGTCATACAGCATTGGGTGTGTGCTTCAGGTGGCGTTAAGCCAGGGAGGAGGGGTCAACTTTGAATGTTGTGTTTACAAACCGCAACTGACAAATCCTACTCACTGTGCCTTTAAGAAAGCCTGTCACTTAATGAAATGTATTAAATAAAAATTTCATACATTATTATTGTCTCATACTGTTGCAGGAACGTTTACATAATTATGTATTAAATGTTGTGCCTCCAATTTGAAAATATTAATGCAAAATGCATTCCACATTCAATTCCATTTTAAATGTGAGCTTTGCAGCACACTGAAAATTATTTTGCAGTGGCATTCTAATTTCAATTTTAATCCTGGCATAGGCCTATACATTTTCAAACGTGAAAAGAAAATAGTATTTTTATTTTGTTGTATATTATGCATTTAAACTTTATATGGTCGGTCCTGGTTAATATTTTAGCATATTCTACTCACAATGTGATCATTTGGCTTCAGAAGACCTGAAATTCAATTTTATTGCCATGGGAAACAGACATTTACATTGCCAAAGGAAGCGTGAAAAAAAAAAGAAATGTACATAAACAGAAAAACTGTAATTTTGCTGTTATATTGTCAATTTTGTAAACCAATGCCCATTGTGGATAAGAAACCCCCTTTGTTAGGTTAGATGCACCAAATTTTCTTACCTTACAGAATGGGTTGATGCAGTTTTCTGCTCATCAGAATAACAGAATAATTATGGTCCGATGCAACAGACCTCAATCCACTGAGATTTGTTCTTTCAAAAATGCTTGACTTGACAGAACCAGTTCTTGTCCCACATCTTACCATTAACATGACTTGGACTGGAAATGATTTTCTTTCCTTTCCTTTGTGAAACTATGGCCATCAGTATTTTTTGCATTTATTCAGTTCCTGTTATGCATTTCAAAATACTTTGTGTGAAATGTCATGTGAGCAGCCAGAATTTGTCTGTATCACTATTGCACCATTGGAGCCACAACTAATGCTGCAATTAGATTATCAACCATTCTTAAAGTGCCCCAAAAGAAAACGTTTTTTCTTAGTTTTTGGGGTTTTTTTTAGGATTTTAGCTAACTACCATGTGTTGCACTGTGGCATTATTTATTAGCAGATGTGTACTGTATTATTCTGTGCATATTTATTACATTATGTATCATTCAGCACTTATACAATAAATGGCCAAGATTATCCCCATCTGCTTTTTTTATTTGTTTCATTGAATGTAGTTGTTTTTTATTGGGGTGTTTTCTGAATTTTTTTTGTTCATTTGTTTCTGAAATGTGGTTTTGGTCTCAGTTTATTTTCCTAATATGGCATTCTTTTGCTTTTTGTCTATAAGAACATTTTGTACATTAAATTGAGGCTGTGCGTAACATTGCCTAACTGACTTGTCTATTCAGCGTTTTGAGCTGTTTGCACAAATAACAAATTTCCTTAATTTGCCTCCGGTTACAGCTGCATGTGTCACCATTTCACAGAATTATCTCTTAAACTTCTCCTTTTCGTGCTATAGTTTTGTCAAATTATTTCATGAACATTCTAACCAAACTCATTTTATCCTTATTTTCCCCTACATGCTCACTGATTCACTCTTCCCCGTACATATTTAACTAGAATGCAATTGATAAATCATCATTGGTTTCCTCATCTGTATGTGCTATGCACAATTAAGCCCTAGTACTTTTTGAAACTGAAGGAGCTAAATGGAATTCTTCTCCTACTGTGACATGTCAAAATGTCTTCAATTGAAAAAGGCCTATAGGTAGATGACATCGCTGCTCATCTTGTCTGTGTCCATACTTCAGAATTCATGATGCAGGGCTTGGCCAATGCAGCTTCACTATATTTATATTTACTCTGGCCTGTTTATATACTGATAAATATCTCTGTGCAAATATTTTGTATAGAACTAAAAGACATCACATACACCATTGAGAATATGTCTGCTCTAAAATATGTAACATTGTGAGGATGTCTCTTTTCAAAGAAATTGGCGCTCCAATATGAATTGGTAGCTATGTTGCTTTTACGGCATTGTCTGCAGTCAGTACATGTTAAAGTAAACACTTAAAGTTGCAGTCATGGCCCTATTTGGAACTTGATTTTTTTCTTCTTGCTTATGTCATTCTTTAAGTTTTTGTTGATTTTTTCCCATATATTTTCCGCTAGCTGGAACCACACACTAACTGCAGGGCTTGAAAATTAATTGACATGAAAGTGATAGGGATAAGGTGTTTACGTTTAGAATCGCTCCCAACCCACCAGTCTCCTCTAGACCAGTTTTTCCCAACCTGGGGGTCGAGACGCCCCTCAAGGGGTCACAAGATAAAGCTGAGGGTTTGCAAGAGGATTAACAAGATAGGAAAGAAAAAGAAAAAAAACATTTGTGGCACATAATTGTTTTTTTTCTGACTTCTCAAATATGTGCCTTTTTCTTGTACAATACCTAAAAGTTTTACCTCTTCAGACCTCTAAGAAATAATAAATTAAACAATCTTAGAAGGAACATCACTATTTGATTGGACTGCTACCAGCTCAACCTGTAATGAGGTTGTGAGTAGGCATTGTTTGACTATAAAGGGTCACAAGCAACAATAGTTGGGAACCAGTGTTCTATACAGATAGAAAGACAGACTATAGAATAACAGCACAGTCAGAGTCTCTAAAAGTAGTGAAAAGAGTAATAGACCTCAGCCTTCTACAGTGTTCCCTAATGACAGAACTGAGGATACTGAGGTTTGGACAGTAGGTTAAGCACATATTGATGTCTGGGTAAATCATTAAAGACAAAGAGATATGCATCATTTGCTGATGGGAAATGACATTACAACTCATCTGGGACAAGGGGGCACTATGTGTGACCTGAGAACAGGACAAAACAGGACAATCGTCACAAGTTGAGAGGCAAGTTGAAACAGAAATAGATGAAAAGTGACTCTTTTTATGAGCAAATCTCAATTCAGTTGAATAAAACACAGTAGCACAAAAGAAAAACAGGACACCTTCACAGTTGCTACATTTGTTACATTTAAGTACTCTAGCCTCTGCCAGTAGAAGCAGTATGAAGTGATGAACGACCTTGAAAAGCAAGAAGATTTGTTCTTTTGTTCACTTTGTTTGCTGAAGATCGATTCTTTGATTGCTTTGCAAACTGCACTACAGCTACATCAAGAACAGCATTATCATGTTGTTGCTGCCTAACATGCCAAAATGCACTTAGATCATACAGAATGTAACATGAAACACAATTTCAGCTTCTTAGACACCATGTAGCCAAATTGTCACACCCCAAGAGTGTGTGTACGCCTTTTGGAGTACAAACAAGCAAGAAATAGCAACCCTTAAAGAACAGGCAGGACTCTTACCTGCTGGGCTTGTAGAGGTGGGTAAAAAAGCTTTAATGCTGTTATTCTATTTAGGATAGAGAAATGCAGGTATTAAGTGTTTTTAATATTCAATAACTGTCACAAGGGTGTGGGAGAGTGGCAACAGGGGAAGGACCCAAATGCAGACAGAGGAGGCTGCAGGATGACTTTAGTGGTTTGTTTTAATGAGAATTTACAGGCAGGTATAGGTAAGCAGACAGACAGGCAGGTTCTGTTTCAGGTGACAAAAGCTCGAAAGGAAAAACACAAGGCAAGACAGGAACATGGCAACTAGGACGTACTGGCAAGGGAACAAAGGATCTGTCCTGGTTTACGTAGTGAGTGACTGATGAGGGAAGTGAGAACAGGTGAGCATTTGAATGAGAAAGTTAGCCTTCAAGGCTTTCTGCTAGAGTCAGATTAGAGGAAATTGTTAGCCCAACACACATCCATTCATTTGTAGTGTAGTTTCTCCACAAAGCATTTATACATGTTTCATAAAATGGAGGTACTAAATATTACTAAATATATGCTAATAAACAAATGATACAATTTAATTCATTCACAGCCTCACAGTTTCTCCCTCTTCTGACACCACTTGCCCTGTTTGTCTGTTTACATTTGCAACATCCCTTCACCTTCCAGATTTGTAATCCTCAACTGTCCACTAGCTGCCACTGCAGAGTATCCCACTCCACCAAATGACTCCACCTCCTGGCTGATCAGCTACTCACTAGTTTGCCCCTTATGTTTTCAGTCCTATTTCACACATTCCCTGTTTTTGACTTATGTTTGATTTTCCCTTGCCTGACTGAACTACCTTCAGGTTGCTTACTGTAAGGCTGCTTTTTGACCAAGTAAAAACTTGGTCAAAAAGCAGGTGACTCTGTACTTGAGTCCATTCTTCTAATACAGTTTCTGCAACCACTGCACAAAGTTGGATTCAATAGGTGGTGATGTTCATCCACTGAGTTCAGATTTAATAGGTGGTGATGTTCATCCACTGTGTTAATTCTGACTGGTGATATGCCTTCATGACACCACATAAGCAATTCAGAAAATGGGTTTACCAAAAGAAGATGAAAAAGAAAATGACCTCCCTACAACCGCTACAAAGGGGCTTCAGATTGATCCTCTCAAGACAAAAGTGTAAATTTTTACATCTCCAAATGTTGTTTAGACTGATTTAAAATATGCAAAGAAAAAAATGTGTTAAGCTAACGTTCTTTGTAGTATTATTACTTGAACAATAACATGCACATGAAAAATACTGAGGCAAATAATGCAAAATATTGTAATCTGCTTTCTCGTGTATACAGTAAAGTGTCATTGAATCTAATGCTAATGAGTCTGAAACAGAAAAATGTCACAACTAACCACAACAGGCAGAGAGGTGTAACATAAAGTACATTTACTCTGTTTGTGGTCCAACAGGCGTGTTAGTATCCATTCACAAAAAGTCACAACAACGTCATCACATGATTTGACAATAAATGATACAACTCAGCAAAATAGGAATGTCGTTAGTGTCGACAGTGACAGAAATACATTGATTTGATTGATTATCCCCTATATGATTTGAAATAAGTGAAAATGACATATTTAGAGAGGAATGGCTGGTGAGGGTGTATCTGTTTGTGGGTGTCCTTCATGTGTAAACATAAAGGGATTAATCAACCACCCACCCATGATAATGTAATAAGGAAGAGAGACAGTAAAGGGAAAATGCTTAGTGTTGGTGTTTAGGAAAGAGAACATAGAACGCAGATTGGAGGAAAGGACTGAGAGTTGGCTGTGATGTTTCAATCTATGTTAATTTCCTAATATGTAAAACACACAGAGGGCAGTCTGCTCAGATTTCAGCATCTGTTTACTCAGACAGTTGGAAATATGTAGAGAGAAGGGGAGGCAAAGCAGGGGAATCTGAGTCTCAGTCTGTCTTTGCAGAGCTTTGCCACTTGATTATCTCTGAGCAATAAACTATAATTTCTCCTGTCCTCTGTCAGATTAGACTTGGAGTGATAATATGTGAAGTGTACTCCTATAGCTCATGTGACCATGATTGCACCCATGCTTTGTCTATGGTGGGTCTTGATTAGAGGATAAAGCTGGCAATTATCTATATTTTTCATGTTGTCAACAAATCCCATGAAAAGACCAAAACCGACAATGAATATATCTTGTTCTTCAGTGCCAGAAGTCTCCATTGTTATCCAAAAATGATTAAAAACACATTAGTGAGTCATACCGTTGCACTGGGTGACATGCTCATTATAATGAACCTTGCACAGTTTGAGTTAATCCCACATACACCGTCCTGCTGCCGTAAATACTCATTAGAGCACCAAATGTGTATTAATCCATGGCTTAAAATAGTCCCCAACAAATGCGCTATTTACTCCTGTTTGAGTAACGTTTCCTAAAAACTACAGTGTCCCAGCTGGTTTAGGAAATTACTTGGCTGTTTAAAAAAACGAAACTATGTATTTGAAACCTGTTTTTAACGATTTATGTCTTCAGTAGGATTGAATGGGTTGAGGGTTGCATACCACAGACAGGGTAGGGAAGGTAGAACGTACTGAAAGACAGACTAACATATTGTTGGTTTTGGTATTTTTGTTGGATTTGTAGATGATAAGAAAAATATATAGAATAATGCCAACCTTGTCCTTTAATCAAACTAGTTTGGCAGAGGAATGATACAAGAACAAGGTTTGTTTTATTTGATGGCAGTGACTACAAACTTAACATTAATGTTGGCAATGACATTAGGTAAAATTTTCATCCCTCATATGTTTTAAGATTCTTATCATTTGGTCTCATCTGCTATGCTGCATGTGTCACGGTCACCTCTGGGAAAGCATTGTCACTCCCACACATGTACACACAAAAGCACACATGCATGCACACGCGCACGCACACACACACACACACACACACACACACACACACACACACACAAAGCGAGACATGATGGCTAGGCCTCGGGTTGTTTCAGGTTGCATTAAGTGCTGCCTCTCAGGTCCCCTCACTTAACATGGCCTTCATTAACAGCTGCTGACTGAAACAGATACACACAAAGACACACACACACACACACACACTAAGGCATGCACATACACAATACAGGTGTGTATTCAGGTGACTTGTGCTGCACTGCTGCACCTGCTCAGTTCTTCTCCATCCAATGCTTTGTATATGGACCTAAAGCAACTGGTCTACTGATGCAAAAGCTGCTACATAGCCTTCTAGTTTGCACAGAATGTATGCTACAGACAGTGTTTGTCACCGTGTGTTAAACATGAAAAGGAAACACAAATGCATCCATCATAAAGTTAATCCCCTTCTTCTGTGATTAATTCTCTGTGGCCTCTTGAGAATCAGACACTTCTTGGAGACTTAAGTGATGGTGGAATGTTGTTTAAAGTGTTTTTTAAGCCAGGAGAGGTTGAACAGGGTGAAATCCGCGGGGTCTGATGTTTGGCGACATGCTGGCATCGAAGCAGAAGGAACACAGGAAGTGATGCAGTTTTTGACCTTATATTTTAAGGTTCCCTGGACATCACACATCAGCAGTTTGATCTAGGCTATGACTCAGAATCCTAGAGTTTGGGGGAAGGGGAGAAAGAGATTGAACAATTATCATCTACATTCTCCGTAGATTTACTAGACCACACATTACATGTTATATAGCCAGACATCTCTGCTAAACATCAAACATGAGCATTTCCAAATTGAATGCATCTGCAATATCCTGCTGGTTACAGGTAATCAGATCTCTTAAAACTTAGTTATCCAATCAACCTCTAGAAGAGCGATAGAAAAAGGATGTGACCGGGGGAAAATCAAATACATACTCTTTAGTGATTAATGGAAATGAGTTCCTTTAATGTTTGACAATTGGATCATCATGGTCCCTGTAATTATTGTATTCTTTCAAAAGCACTGACGTAGTCCAAGTCCAGCTCCAACATGAAGATGAGAGATACTCTACTGCGTATTGTATTGGTTTTCCTGATCATGATTAATTCTGTCTAAGATTAAATGTAAAATGTTGATGTAGGGAATATGATTATTATATGATTCTAAGAGGATCTTTGGGAAACACAGTACGTAAATCATTTTTGTAAAAACAGATTGAGGGGAAGAGACAAATCCACTGAATCTAGCTGTATGGGATTTAAACAGACTTTTAAAGAAGTCTCCACCAAAAAAAGCTGATGTGCCAGTTATAAATCAAATGTTTCACAGGCAGCTTGCAAAAACTAGAGCTTCTGATCCAGCACTGTGAAGAAAAGGTGCAGTGTTTAGTGTTTGAGGAAGTTGGGACTGACTGTATGATTTATACCACTGAAACAGCAGTTTGTTTCTGTGTCTTCAATTGTGAATGCATGTGTTAGGGTTTATGTGCCACACTGCCAAACATGCCTATATATACACTCTCCCTTACTTTCACTGAGGGTTGGGAACTGAGCCCAAGGAATGCAAACACAGTGTTGTCCTCCTTCGACTGGAAGAAGTCTTCATAGTCCTGAGGGAAAGATGAAAAACTAAATGAGGATGTTGAGTGTTACATAATCTCCACAAGTTTGAAAGATGGTTGTAAACATCCCTGCCAAATAGTCCCTCCACTGCTGCTTTTAATATAATTCAATGGCCATGACATTGCAGAGCAATGTTGGATTACCTTGGCCAGTGAGAGTGACGGCAGGCAGAGCAGATAATCTGCCCCATCCATGAAACTGGATTACGACAGGATTACAGAGTAGCATGCAAAGTGGAGGACATAAACTGGCAAGCTCTAACTGATCAAACTCATTCACCAGCATAGTTAGCTCAACCTTGCACTGACTTACATTGATGTGAACTATTGACATAACCAGCTTGAGCATTAACAATCATCCATGTATATAAAAACTCAATCTCATGGTCTCCACATTTAAAATAAATTCTAATCCTGTGTTCCTGTGTCAATTGTTTAGTTATTTCTTGTAGTTTAAGATGACTCAGTTGAACTTGGCGGCATAAATGTATCCAATCAAATGTGATTTAGGGCAATTAGCTAACTCTGCTCATCATATAAAACAATCCTTGACAGAGCGATATTATTGCATTGTGACTTTAAAGGTACCCTCTGTATCTCATGTTCCATCAGTGTGTGCATGAGCACAGGGTGACATGATGAATATTTCTTTAGACTGCAGAGGGCAGTAACAGGTGCCAATGCATTGTAGAAGGATGCAATAAGGAAATGCAGGTTCAAAACATTCAACAAACGGCTTTGCAAATATTTCATGAGACTGGAAATATATTTAACATGATGTTTATCCATAAGGATACATACATACTTCACGTTACCTTTAAGGATCAGATGTGCAAAAATACAGTAAGACTGAACGCCATCCAGATCCAAGTTCTCCAAGAAAACAAAAAAAAATGAGTTCCAACAACACAGTCTCCAAGCTTACAGAGCTACCTAATGGAAGGTTGCTCATTAGAAACATTGGAAACAAATATCCATCATACCCCACAGTAGCGATCCTCGTTGAAGATCTGTGGAGGCAGTGGGTTGCCTTTCTCCGGCTGCTTGTCTCTGGGGATGTTACGGTACATCCAGAGCCTCTGCTCCTCCAGCATGGTAATGTCAACTTCCTGGAAGCTGATTCGATTGGCCTCCAGGAAACCCACCACTGCCTGCTGATGCTTCTTTACCTGGAGGGGTCGAAAATGAATAAAAGAAAGAAAGAAAGGTGGAGGAGGGTTGGCTTTGGAGAGATGGTCAAGTAGATACAGGTGTACATCAAAAAAAAAAAAACTCAGAGAAAGAAAAATGACATGGACTACATCAATAATGACCTAAAATGAACAAATGTACATATTCCACAAAGGCATAATCTCATAGTGCCTTCAAGTATGGACATGTGTACATAAAGTGCAGCTGGACATGTGTGTATGGCATAATGAATCTATAATTTACTATTGTTATTATTCTATTCTAAAAGGTAATGAATTTTGTGTTTTTGTGTAGCCATAATTCAACCATTACTGCAGCTGACAGTAAATACAGTCAAAACAGTGAAACTTGTGGCAATAACTCCACCTGACCTACATTCTGTGTGCTGTCTGTGTACTTCCCAAGCACATAATTAAAGTGTTCCTTTAAGAGAGAACCCCATCCTGAAAACTATGCAGTGAACTTCCCCATTTGTGGTCTATGGGATGGATGTGACAGCTCCCTATGGTATTGTCCTATGTGCTCTGGGACGCTCAGTGTTTGTGAATGCTGAGAGAAAACAAAAATTCCAAGGATAATTTTAGAAGACGGAAAACTCCCACAGAAAGTTGTAAACATGCATTAGACACAGAGACACAGTCCACATGTCTCAGACCTGTAACTGTTGAGTGTCATCCTGCTCTCTGTCCTGATGTTCTACAGTTTTATAGGAATAGAAGCAATTATAATTCGAATGATAAGCGAATTTGCATAATTAGCTAGGATGCAAGGGGGAGGGGGGGATCACTTATTTAACTTATTATTTCTAAAATCCAGGTATTCAAAGTTGTTAAGAGCATGAAATTATTTCATATTCAGGATCACCATCAAGCATCCTATCATCATTCATTAATTCTACTTGTAACAATATCCACTTTGTTTATTCATTCATTCTGTTTTGTCTCCATTTTTATCATCTAATGCAATCTCTCATGGTGACTCAAGCTTGGTCAATGCAGTATGTATGCCTGAGCATTCATTAACATGACAAAAGGGCTGATTATTCAAAACAATTTGGGGACAAGACTGTGAACAAATACAAACAGGGGCTTTTATTTTGTGGCTAAATAAAATCATTTATCATCCAGTACACTGAAAACATTATTTCTAGGAATTCTGCTTTTGATGGAGAAGATGAAAAATAAAAACAAAAAGGAAATGTATTAAATGAAATGAGGAAAACATAATGACATCTGCCCTGTGTGCTTGCGTGTGTCATGTGTGTCCATTATTTTAATGAAACTTAAGGCCACAATGGAGCTATTGTTTTACCTTACAGTCTGTTGTAGACACACACCCAAACAGGACTAGACAAATAATCTGTTGTGTCTTTCTAACGGTGATCCTCTGTGATGGCCATAAAACAGCTTCATCTGGGCTCTCACAAGAAAGTAAATGAATTGCAAGGATACTGACTGTCTTTAAAGAGAAAGATGCCTGTTTGTTCTGGGCAAGGGTTAAAACTCCATATAAAAATCACTGTTAGTTTGTTGTCTGAGACTATAGTGTATGTCACATTGCTGGTCTCCAATATAATATAAATGATACGACCTTCCTCTGAGGTGAAAGCCAGGCAGCATGAGTCTAAATAATGAAAGAGGTGCCCCCAGTGAGGGTGAGTGAGAGTGTGTGTCAGGGGCATGGATGAGTTCAGATTTTCTTTTTGAGTGTGTGTGCATGTAGGATTAAAGACATACAAACACTCACATTACAGTATATGAGTATGCATGCATTGTTTGAGAGCACTTTCTGAAATGTAGGGATTAACTGGAGGTTAAGACTAATCCTTTAGCCGTAGACAGACACAGACACGTGGAAAGAGAGGACTTGATAGAAATTACACCTACCCTGAGCAAGAAAGAACATTATAAATACAATAGGCTGTAAATGATAACATTTTGGTATGCTCTGAAGAAACAAATCTAAATAGCTAGCCTTCCTCAACTCCTCTTCACCTCTACCAAGAGTTGAAGGGTAGATGGACAGTTTTTTCCCCTAACATTACCACTACAGAGGGATTACTATGCTTTCTAAGCATAAAATCCTGTTTTAGATCAGATAATGTGAGGATGCATAGTGGTACTAGTTTTAATTATTAAAAACTACATTCATGATAATTACCAGGGCATTAGGAAATTAGAAAAACAGCAAAGAAAATGTAAAATCTGATGAGACTGAACTTGATACATATCCACTGAGGAGTGGGGATAACCTAATTTGCACTTCATTCATTCTGTGGAGATGATTTCCGCCCCACTAATCTGCTGTTGTTAAGCTGTGAGCTGCTCATTTTTACGGGGACACTGTAGTGTTTTTGATTATTACTTTGCCCATGAGTCTTTTTCTGCTCATATATTCCTGTTTCTGTGTTGCACCTGTCTGTTTTCCCGATTTCATCTCATGGCTTCACTATCTTTCACAGTATTATTGTCTTCCTTCATCTCTATCTCACACTTCTATAGTGTCTCTCTGTTTTTTCCCTCATCTTTTTTTCCTCCCACACATCCATTTCACTTTAAATCAGCTGAGGGAATCCAGCCTCACCTTTCCACTTTATCCAATCACTTGTAACTCAATTCAAAAGCATTCAGAGTGAATTACATTCACATGAGCTCCACACTCGCATAACTGACCCAAATGGTGGACTTATTCAAGCATGTATGTATGTGTGTGTGTGTGTGTGTGTGTGTGTGTGTGTGTGTGTGTGTGTGTGAGAGAGAGAGAGAGAGAGAGAGAGAGAGAGTCTGTGTGTTTTGAATGCATGTGTCATAGAGTTAAAAATACCTCTTTTGTAAATGCTAAAAGATTGTGCTGCCCTCTTCTACAGACGGAGCATGATAAAATAAATATATTACTCATTTGTCCCATTACCTAAGACTTGAAGCATTCACGCAGGAGTGTTGTTTGATGATTTTCTGCTCATACTCAATATCAGCTGGGCCTTCGAAATGGCATGTGCCTGTTATTTCCCAAGAGACTCTACCGGACTAGGACTGCAACTAACCATTATTTTCATTGTGGATAAAACAATTTTGTTTTCAGTTAAGTCTCGAACAGTCCAATTCAATATACAATGATATAAAACTGTAAAAAAAAAAAAAAAAAAAAACATCAGAGAAGCTCAAATTTTCTGTTGATTGAATTGCTCATTTGAGCACTACACAAGACCCACAGTAAATGCCCTTCTAATGAAGTATACTGACATAAATCAGTCTTATGTATTTGGAGTAAGCCCTTCTGCATAATACTGCTGCTCAGTGGTAGGACCCCTCCCTAGAATTACTCAGCGGTTGAACAAGAAAGGAACATCTCACAACACAAATAAGAGTAAGGTTACTCCAAAAAAAAAAGTATTATTCCAGAGGTGCACCTCTACCTGCTCCTCCTGATGATGGTTTCAAAGTAATGAAAGCTTGAGACTAGAACAATACCTCTCAATACCTTTTATGGAGTACCATCACTCTTACTGAATATGTGTGAAATATCGGTGGAAAAATTGTATATGAATGGTAGGGGTTCATTTTGTCATTTTTGAGGTCATAGTAAGGTGTTACTGTTATTTTGTCCACTCCCTGAACATCCTGGGGGAGTGCAAATGGACCACTTATGTCTTGTTTGCACACCTAACACGTACTTTGCTCTGCCTGTTGGTATTTATTAAGCTTCTACACAGTGAAGGTGCTGCAAGCCAGGTGGTAGGCAATATAACAAAACTGTAACAGGCTGAAGTGGCACATGTATTGCCCAGCACACAAGAGAAATCTATCCTGTCAATTAAAAATGTGCATCTTAGTCAGTGAGTGACCTGCCTGCCTGTCTGAATGATGCTTATTACTTTTGCTGCTTGTGAAGTCGATGAGCGCAAACAGGCGCACTCACAGTCCAGTTAACCTACATAATGCAAATAAACACTATTTGGCGGATTTGAGAGCATAAAGATTTCCACATGCATATGTAATATGACTGCATTCCTTATATGCAACTGTCAGCAAAGCTTGAAAACACATTCGCAAAACACTCACCGCGACAGAGCCAGTTGAAGAGGCGATGTAAACCTTGATGACCATTTTAATCCCAAATCAATGTCAGACAGTCGACAAACAAACTGTTCGTTGGCAACGAGTCTGGTTTGTTCCCAAACTAACAAGTACGCCTACAGACTTTAAAATGCAGGCTGTGTTTTGGATGTTTAAACTGAGGCATAATAATAAAACAGCGTGCGTCTCTGTTGACTGTAGCGCGCAACGATCCTCGCAACACAAATGCAACCGACATCATACAGAACACTGGACTTCCGGTTGTAATTTTCAAAATAAAAACCAAACGAACAAACAACGTCAAAATACGTAATTGCTCCAGGAGGAGATTATGGCCCAAATCTGAGGTCCAAATAACTATAGTTTATAATTTTGTGTATGTACTTTTAAGTGTACATCTCGGTTTTTGTTCCCCCCATATTTGTTACCCAAGCGCGATTTAATATTATTTAATCAAATTAAGAGATAGTTTTACTAATGGTTTGATTCCAGGAAGTTTCTATAACCTATCATTTGCGTAGACGTAGATTCAAAACACACAATTTTAATGTCAAACGTTAACTGTTTATTTTGAAAGAAAAACAACTTTTTTTTACTTCTGCTTGGTTCTGATTATGTCCGGTAACTTGACGCAGGTAACCTCCCCTGCCAGTTTCTGTCGCTGCATTGGGGGTTGATAACAGGGAAACGTAGTTCTATGGATTCTGGCAGCATTTTGGGCAGCAAGGCTATTTTCTTTCCAATTAGTTTGTTTGCCACTTTGCAGCATATCTCACATTTCTATCAAATTTGGTGAAACTCAGTTTGTGGTGTGGATCCAGATTCAGCTGCACTTACATTAATAAAAACCTGCCTCCACTGACTGTGTATCACTGATCCAGATGGAGATGAAAATGCAAAATGTTCTAAATATTTTCTATTATCACACAAGATAAGAATATGTGCAGCCTTGGTGGAAGTATGCACTCTCATATGCGTTTGTCTTGTGATACTACTGCCAATAAAATAACTGACAGACTTTGTATATGCACAGATAATTTGTCTTAAAAATACCAGCACAATTTCAATATGCATTGCACAGCATGGGGAGGACAGCAGCTGTGAATATTGCAAGTTTTGTGACTGGATGCTACAGATGGCCAGATAGCATGCTATCTATGTGCACATATGTTTCATGACATAAATCTCAAACACCAAGCAAATTGTTGATGAAGTCCGTGTATCTTGCAATGCATTCATATGCTGCTGCTGAAGTGACAAGACAATGTATATGCACACATCCTAAAAACTTTAGCACCATTGAAATATGCATTGCAGCATGAGTAAGAAACCATATCAGCAGCTGTGAATGACACAAGTGACTCTGATATCCGACATATCAGATGGCCAGATAGTAATGCCTTATGGTATAAACACTGAGCAAATATATGGTGCCACTTGATACCACGGTATTCCATACATTGTCCTTTATTAACGTAATGCTACTGTAAACATATAGCTATTTATATCACAACACGCACTACAGCGCCACTCTGGTGGTAGAGTGGTATTGCAGGGAGGGCTGCGGTTGCCATGGTACGGCGTCAGCGTTTGGACTGGCTCAAACCTCAAGGCGTGGACTAAAAAAAATTGCATCTGAACGCCGCTGACTGGCAGGATTACTCCGTCTTGCTGTTTTACTGTGGATAATTACAAGACGGCACATTTTAAAACGATAGTCATGGCCGTTTGTTTCCAAAAAGGGCGGACGACTCACGTTATGCCTTCTTATATCTAACGGTAGCTAAAGTTCATGCTAGCTTGCTAGTAGTTGAAGCTATGTAGCTAACATTAGCCGATCGAATCTAAACAAGAAGCTGTTAAGGTTAATTGCTACAAAGTTAAACGTAAATTTACCAGACAAAGCCAGCGAGATTTAAAGGAGTAAACGCGGAAAACGGACAGGTTGGTGCCATCAGACACCGAGCGGTAACGTTAAAACACATCCCACCTGTTGATGGTAGTTTTGTGTTGCTATGCTAGCATAATAAGCTGTCGTCAATAAATAGTACTCCATCACCGTTAGCTTTCTATAACCCCTTACAGGCCAATGTTTGCTAATGTCAGTACGCTGAAATGCTGTTTGGGACCTACTTTTCTTTCTTATTCACCTCTATTTGATAATGTTGCATATGAATAAAGGGCCCACTGAGATGTGTGGTTCGCTTCAGGTACTAGCTGAAACTGTTGTTTTTACTTGGCAGGCAGTCACACAACAACGCACCTGTCAACAACAGACGGTCCATTTTAATCCAATCTGTGCCATCTAGAGCGGGCCGGGGAGGCTCGTAAATTATACCGCTATAATAAGCCCTTGAAAACACGTGTCTGTTTGTATATTAGCTGTCACTAGTTAGCTTGTGACCCTACTGCATAGGTTTTCTCAGCTAATAGCGTTACCAGGAGCCTCCGGAGACAGTCAGACATAGGCATGATGAAGTAGAAGATGTGAATGATGATGATGATGATGATGACAACAGAGATGATGGGGATATAATGTAACCTATGTGGTGAATGTTAAGATATTTGATACTACTGTAGATCCAGGCATATTTTCCTTTAGACCGGATTTGGTATGGTGTGTATTAGTCTAATTATGTATTTAATGTGTATAAGTAGTGCGTAATGATTAATCATATAATTAAATCACCTTTTTTTCATCAAAAACATTTGACAAAAATGCCACAGAAATTGTGAAGTAAATTAGTTTGAATGAACAGTCTTCATTACTGTATGCTTGTTAGTGTATATTTATTGCTAATGATTTGAGAGGAGAAAAAACATTACACAAGAGCCATTTTTATTGTTAAAGTCTGTAGTCTGCATGTAATGAACCAGGTATCATTCAACAAAGCTATTTAACAACTAAAACACTGTTTTCAAAAACAGGTTTAGGTGTAGGACCTTTCTGTCTTGCTTGACCTACAATTATGCTCTTTTCTATTTATGGTGATGCTGCTGTGTGTACTGGTGTTGCCATAGATACCCATCAAGTGATTCTATTATTGTCAGGGCTGATGAAAGGGCCAGATGACTGCACAACCTTTATATGTCCTTAACACAAATATTAAAGAGCGTACTGGCTCCTCTGTATTAGTCTTGAATTCTATGTTTATTCTTCAAACTACTTAAGGTTGTTTGATCTCGTACCAACAACAACAAATAAAATCTGGAGGTGCTGGACTTTTTCATTTTGCTTATGTTTCAAACACATGGGCTCTTGTCCAGATAGAAAATTTGGGGGCAAATGTGTATAAATGTTTAATGTAGGATTTGCCTAATATAGAAAAACTAAAAATCCTTACCCATTAGGCTTGCAACAAAAATTCCTACATTATGATAGATAAATACAGTTGCTCACAAAATAATGTCAGAATAATTCTACATTTCATACAATATATGGGAAAACTGTGCAGGAATACATACAAGATATATATGTGGTACAATATATGTTTCATATGCAACACTATATCTACAATAAAAAGAATAAAGATATCAGATGAGAACACCTGAACACTTTCTTTTTACCTTACTTTTTCTGTATTCTTTGAACATGTGTGTACATGTGCATCTTATTGCGGTCAGAAATAATAATCTGGCTCTTTCATAAGTCACCAGGGCAGACGGGGGCAGGCTAGTATCTTGTATGTAGCAGCAGTGGTGTGGAATAGTGATATCATTCATCATTCAGCCTCATGGAAAATTCCATCTCATGTGTATTGTCGCTTAGTGACCAAGACACACAATACGGAAAAGCTGAGAGAAACCAGTTGGCCTAGCTTCTTATTACTGTTTTGGATGAATTTTGAGAATCATCTGGGTTGCCCAGTAGAAATGTTGAGGTCTGTGTACCAGGGGACTAATGTAAGTCTGGTAAATCAGGTAAGGTGCCTCCTGTACAAGTAAGCCTTTGTTAAATTGTAACAAATCCTAATGTAATTTAAAGAATGACATGTTTCTTTCCCACTTTTTGTGTTTAAATTCAACACAGCATTTCTTCTCTAAGTGACAACAACATGGAATCTGAAAGCATAAATGACCCATATGAAGACAACCGGGATGTTGATCAAAGATCCTCGAGTACAAAGAAAGCTTCCCGAGAATCATCCTTCCAAAAACGCAAAAAGAACTTCCGGGACAAGATCCAGGATAAGGATGAAAAAGACGGCTGTGTTGAGAGTAGATCGAAAACTCGAATCTGGCATTCAGATCCAGATCGGGACCAGATATCCGATGGAGAGGGACGGAGAAGTAGTAGGTCGTTTTACTCTGAGGACTATGAGAATGAGTCTCCTTCAGAGGGCTCACTCTCACCATACTCCCAGTCCCGGACTTCATCGCCTACTCCTCAAAGAGGAGTGCGGGCAAGGAGGATTTCTAGTAGCCCCCTCTACAAGACAGGTATGTAAAGCAAGGGAATGATCACGTATGGACGGATGAATGAATGAAACTTAACCCTTACTGATTCAATTTGCTGTACAGTCCAGATGATGGCAGTGTGAGGCAGTTTTTAACGTGACTATTTCTGCAGAAGGACAAAAATTTTATGAATTTTTGATGAAATTTTTCTTCTTTTTTTTTTATCCTGAACTTGGACTCACAAATCAATTTCTATTCACAGCAAATTTTTCCTACTTAAGTTCCAGTTTCCATTTGAATATTATAAAAGTTCTTAACAACATGCTAATTGTGTTGTTATTTTGATCAGTCTTCTCAGCTATAGTTTATATTCACCACCACTAGTGCACTTGTCCATGTGTTTCAGTAATGCCCTGTAAAAGTATTTATTGTCATTATCTTTAAATTATTTCTACATAATGTGTGTTTTGTCCCTTGCAGGTGGTGTGGGGCGTCGGGGTGTGTCTCGCCCACTGCGTCCAGGTGGCCAACCCCTGACTCAGCAGCATCGCAGGGGAGTACGTTCACAAAGCAAGGAGTCCACACCGCCTAAAGACCTGGATCTGGTCACCAAGAGGATGCTTTCAGCCCGCCTGCTAAAGATCAATGAATTACGTAACGCACTTGCTGAGCTGCAACAGCGCACTGACGAGCTGCAGAAGGAGAATCGAATTCTCAGACAGGTAGACCTAACCCTCTAGTTACGTTTGGGTTAAATATATGAAGCCAGGAAAGAGAGATTCTTGACTAAAGAATATCAGATTTTAGTGGCCAATACTGTTTTGTAGTAAAAAAGAATTCTGACGACAACATAAACACACACATCTTTGCAAATTAATCACATAATCTTTTACCTTTTTAAAATTATTTTTCTTCCTCATCATCTTGAACACCTGTGGCATCCTCAAAATGAATTTCTTCTTTTCCACGCTGCAGCTTCAGGTACGTCAAGAGAAAGCCCTGCAGCGCTACGATGACACAGAAAGCGAGATTTCCCAGCTACTGTTGCGCCACACCAACGAGACCCACGTGCTGCGTGAGCGGCTCAGGCGTACTCAAGAGCGGGAAAGGGCAGCCGAGCGGCGGTTGAAGGACAGCGAGGAGCAGCTGCAAAGGAGTCAGGCGACCATCGCACGGCTGAAGAAGCTGGTCGACCAGCGAGAGTTAGGAGCCAGAGACGAGCTAAGCCGCAGGCTAGAGGAAGAAAAGGCACGGGCCCAAGAGGCAGAACGAAAGATTAAGGTAAATTTATTTTAGATTTCATTTATTTACCTATTTATTGATAAAGCTGAGCTTTGCAAATATTTAATTTCTCCAGAATGTACTGTAGTGCTTTACTTGTTAGTCTGTCTGCTTTTGTATGCACTCTTATCTGTACAGACATTTGAGATCCTCTGAATTGTATCCTGTTCACTGGCTTCTTCTTTTCCTTTCGGCTGTTCCCTTTCAGGGGTCGCCACAGCGAATCATGTGCCTCCATCTAACCCTGTCCTCTGCATCCTCTTCACTCACACCAATTAACTTCATGTCCTCTCTCACTACATCCATAAATCTCCTCTTTGGTCTTCCTCTAGACCTCCTGCCTGGCAGCTCCAACCTCAGCATCCTTCTACCAATATATTCACAGTCTCTCCTCTGAACATGTCCAAACCACCTCAATCTGGCCTCTCTGACTTTATCTCCAAACATCTAACATGAGCTGTCCCTCTGATGTACTCATTCCTGATCCTGTCCATCCTCGTCACTCCGAAAGAGAACCTCAACATCTTAAGCTCTGCTACCTCCAGCTCTGCCTCTTGTCTTTTCTTCAGTGCCACTGTCTCTAAGCTGTACAACATCGCTGGTCTCACCACCGTCTTGAACACCTTTCCTTTCATTCTTGCTGATACTCTTTTATCACACAACACACCTGACACTTTTCTCCACCCGTTCCAACCTGCTTGCACTCGCCTCTTCACCTCTTTTCCACAGTCTCCATTGCTTTGAACCGTTGACCCTAAGTACTTAAAGTCCTGCACCTTCTTCACCTCTGCTCCCTGTGACCTCACCGTTCCACGTGGGTCCCTCTCATTGACACACATGTATTCTGTCTTACTGCGGCTAAGCTTCATTCCTCTGTTTTCCAGAGCAGACCTCCATCTCTCTAGATTTTCCTTCACCTGCTCCCTGCTCTCACTACAAATCACAATGTCATCCGCAAACATCATAGTCCATGGGGATTCCTGTCTAACCTCATCTGTCAGCCTGTCCATCACCAGAGCAAACAAGAAGGGAGATCAGAGCCGATCCTTGATGCAAACCCACCTCCACCTTGAACTCCTCTGTCACATCTACAGCACACCTCACCACGGTCTTACAGCTCTCATACATGTCCTGCACCACTCTAACATACTTCTCTGCCACTCCAGACTTCCTCATACAATACCACAGCTCCTCTCTCGGCACCCTGTCATACACTTTCTCTAAATCTACGAAGACACAATGCAACTCCCTATGACCTTCTCTGTACTTCTCCATCAGCATCCTCAAAGCAAATACTGCATCTGTTGTACTCTTTCTAGGCATGAAACCATATTGCTGCTCACAAATGCTCACCTCTGCCCTTAGCCTAGCTTCCACTACTCTTTCCCACAACTTCATTGTATGGCTCATCAGCTTTATTCCTCTGTAGTTGCCACAGCTCTGCACATCTCCCTTGTTCTTAAAAATTGGCACCAGTACACTTCTCCTCCATTCCTCGGGCATCCACTCACTGTCCAAGATCTTGTTAAACAAACTAGTCAGAAACTCTACTGCCACCTCTCCTAGACACTTCCATACCTCCACAGGTATGTCATCAGGACCAACTGCCTTTCCACTCTTCATCCTCTTCAACGTCCTCCTCACTTCACTCTTGCTAATCTTGGCTACTTCCTGCTCCACACCAGTCACTTCTTGTACTCTTCGTTCCCTTTCATTTTCCTCATTCATCAACTCTTCAAAGTACTCCTTCCATCTTCCCATCACACTCCTGGCACCTGTCAATACATTTCCATCCTTATCATTAATCACCCTAACCTGCTGCACATCCTTCCCATCTCTAACGCTTTGTCTGGCCAACCAGTACAAATCCACCTCTCCCTCTTTAGTGTCCAACCTAGCATACAAGTCCTCATATGCTCTTTGTTTGGCCTTTGCCACCTCTACCTTCACCTTACGCTGCATCTCCCTGTGCTCCTGTCTACTCTCTTCAGTCCTCTCAGTGTCCCACTTCTTCTTAGCTAACCTCTTTCTCTGTATACACTCCTGAACTTCCTCGTTCCACCACCAAGTCTCCTTGTCCGCTTTCCTCTTTCCAGATGACACACCGAGTACCCTCCTACCTGTCTCCCTGATCACAGTAGCTGTAGTGGTCCAGTCATCTGGGAGCACTTCCTGACCACCCAGAGTCTGTCTCAGCTCCTCCCTGAAAACTACATGACATTCTTCCTTTTTCAACTTCCACCACTTCGTCCTCTGCTCTGCCTTTGTCCTCTTCATCTTCCTCACCACCAGAGTCATTTTACACACTACCATCCTGTGTTGCCTGGCTACACTCTCCCCTACCACTATTTTACAGTCACCGGTCTCTTTCAGATTACAACATCTACACAATATGTAGTCCACCTGAGTGCTTCTACCTCCGCTCTTATATGTCACCCTATGTTCCTGCCTCTTCTGGAAGAAAGTGTTCACTACAGCCATTTCCATCCTCTTTGCAAAGTCTACCACCATCTGTCCTTCTGCGCTCCTGTCCTGAAGACCAAATCTGTCCATCACATTCTCATCACCTCTGTTCCCTTCACCTACATGCCCATTGAAATCTGCACCAATCACCACTCTCTCACCTCTGGGGATGCTCTGCATCACTTCATCTAACTCACTCCAGAATTTCTCCTTCTCTTCTAACTCACATCCTACCTGTGGGGCATAACCACTCACAACATTGAACATCACCTCTTCAATTTCCAGCTTCAGACTCATCAACCTGTCTGATACTCTTTTCACCTCTAGAACATTCCTCACAAACTCCTCTTTCAGGATAACTCCTACTCCATTTCTCTTCCTATCTGACCCATGGTAGAACAACTTTAACCCTGCTCCTAAGCTTCTAGCCTTGCTACCTTTCCACCTGGTCTCCTGGACACACAGTATGTCCACCTTCCTTCTCTGCATCATGTCAATCAACTCTCTAGCCTTCCCTGTCATAGTTCCAACATTCAAAGTCCCTACTGTCAGTCCTACATTCTTAGCTTTCCTCTTCTCTCTCTGCCTACGAACACACCTTCCTCCTCTCCTTCTTCGTCTTTGACCAACAGTAGTCCAACTTCCACCGATACCCTGTAGGTCAACAGCACCGGTGGCGGTCGTTGTTAACCCGGGCCCTGACCGATCCGGTATGGAAGTCATTTTCACGATTCGCATTTTTAATTTGGCATGTGTTTTACGTTGGATGCCCTTCCTGACACAACCCTCTGCATTTATCCAGAGTTGGGACTGGCACAAGAAGACACTGGCTTGTGCCCCCTTGCGGTTGCATTATATCCTGTTCACTGGAAATTGCCTAAATATATCAGGTTTTCATTTTTACCAAATTTGTAAATAAATAGTGTATTTTTGCATTTATTCGTTGTTGTGTACAGGTCAATGGCAAAAACAACCTGTTCCAAATTCAGGCAGTAACTTCACACAATGTAGGAAAAGCTCAAGGAGGTAGAATGCTCTCTGACAGCACTGTACACACTAGTACAGAGGAGCTTAGGCAGTTTCAGATTTGAAAGAATTTGCTCTACAGTATACTGTTTCTACACATGATCTTTCCTATGTCTTCTTGAGATGTAGCTTACAGATTTGACTCTTTGGTAACAACTTATTAGTGTCTGGTTACAATCTTATACTATAGCTATATAAGCAATCACTTGCAGGTAATAAGTAGTACTCGCTCATTTGCGCTAAATTTATACGTATGGACCTCTGACATCCATAAAACAAATTTCATCATCAGACTTGAGTTTCTTTTTGTCATGCGACAATTGGAAAGTGAATTTGTTTATCTGTGTGTTTGAAGGAGCTGGAGCGTAGCATGGAGCTGAGCAACAGCAGTTACCAGAGGCAGCTGGCTGCAGAGAGGAAGAAGACCATCAGTGCCCAGGATGAGATCAGGACTCTACAGGAGGAGCTGGAGCGACTGACCAATAAACTCAAGGTCCATCATACACAAAAATATACATAACTGAAACAAACTGTATTTTTCTGTGTATTCAGTGCATAACATTTTCATTTCTTGTCAGGAGAAGGAGAGAGAACTAGATGCCAAGAACATCTATTCCAACCGCATGATGAAACCCTCACAAAGAAAAGATATTGACAATGGCACAAAGCGGAAGGGTAACGGCTAACCACTGATGGCTGTTCATGGTTGTTATGCATTTGTAAACTGTAAATACTTCCATCATTTTTTTTATTGGTCATGAAACTAAGGATGGTTTGGAATAGGATTAGCAAAATTAACTCTAATTAATAATCGGATTTTGTTTCACACATAGTCCCCAGCAGGAACAGCACCAAGGCAGTGCAGACTAAAGACAGGCTGTCTAGTCCGGATTTCCCCACACCTCCCCCTGCCGTCACCGATGCCAATGAGTACAGTGAAGAGGCACCTGACGAATACCTATCATTCAAGGTAATGTAGCTCCACTTCACTTTACCCCAACGTCTGCACTTCATCTTCTGTCACTGTTTTTTGTCATTCACCTCTTAAGTCTCTTTCTCTCAATCAACTGATGCCAACAGGGGCTGGACAGAGTGGACAGACAGGCAGAGACTGAGGACAGACATCAAAAGTGGGAACAGCAGAAGATGAGAGACAGAGAAAAAGAAAGGGATAAGGAGTTGGTGAAGGAGAAAGAGCAGGAGAAAGAGGAGAAACAGCAACTCAACCAGGAGCTAAATGTGCTAAAGGAGAAGACAAAGAGACTAAGAGATGGTAAGATAAGCAAAGATTATACATATGCAACCCTATTGAGAAAATTAGTAAAAGGCACAAAAAAGCAACAGTAATGGCTGTATTGTATGTCCACAGGCTGGGAGAAAGAAAAAGAGGAAGAAGACAGAAAGAGGACAAGTTCCTTGTTAAACCAGGAAGAAGAGAATAACAGGAAGTGTGGCCATGTCCAGGAAGAGGTGGAGAGGTGGAATCAGGAGGCTCTGGCCAATCGGCAAGCAGCAGAGGAAGCACGTCGCAAAAAAGAACAGCTGCTAGCTAAGATGCGTGAAATAGACCGTCACAACCACGGAGCCCAGGACACCATGTTTGCTGAGTCTAGTCCTTCTGAATCCAATAAGGGTGCCAGTGACCATTCTTCTCCTCGTCCTCCTGAGCAGAGGGACCATAACTCTTCAATTTTTAAGCTCACCAAATCAGAGGATTCAGTCAGTGTGCGCACTGATGCTGGAAGCAGGGAAGGTGGAAGGAGAAGATCAGGCAACGAGGGTGGAGCTGTTACAACAGGACTGGGGAGGAGAGCACCACGGTCCCAAATCTCCGGTGACGACTTGGCATTCGGAAGCTACGCACCTTCTTTTGGAAATTCAGCTTCCCGAGGTTCTTCAGGCTTCCCTCCACCTCCTCCCATAGAGGATGGGGACTCTGCATTAGAAGCAATAGGTGTTTTTAGTCTCAGAGGGGTGGAGATGGAGAAAGAAAAGGAAACAGAAAGAGGAGTGGGGAATGACAGGAAGTCTAGCCTCATGCAGCAGCTGTTTGGTGCCCTGGCAACACCTGCTGGTGACGGTGTGAGCACCTCCAATAAAATGGAGGTCCTCAACAGTCCTCCAACTACCAATGGAGTACGTTCAAGAAGGGAAGGACTGCTCAGCTTCAACTCAGGGTCTTTCACCCCTCCAGCATCCTCCATCAACACCCTGCACATTGCAGATAGCAGACCTGCCATCCGTGCCATCACCTCATTTGATGATGACATAGAGGAACTTACTTTATGAAATTAATTTAGATTTGAAGTGGTCAGTCTCATAGCAGGCCGCCACACTGTGAGGTGATTTCCATAATATAAAAGATTGAGTGATAAACATGGTCTGTGATAAATTCAGTCTGAACACTATTCATTTCCCAATACAAATGTCAACATTATCAACAGAAGTTTCTGCAAAGAATCTAAAATACTGTATGATAAATCATGTGTTACTGTCTTTAATGTTTCATTATGTAGAATATTTGTAATTTAATGTGATCTTTGAACATTTAGGTGCATGTGTGTAGACACATGGATGACAAAGATAGTTGTCGCAGTGTTGCTGAAACTGGTAATATAGGACTCTTTGATTTGGTTTAATGCTAGCTGAACTTACCGTGTAAGTGTTGTGTAAACTGTGGCTTTTAACTTCTTGCACTTGTTAAATTTGAAGAGGTTCCTCAGGTTGCATTCCACCTTCTCTGGTAGAACATGACTGGTCGATAGCAGAACACAACACACACCATCCCTGCCCCTAGAATATTTCTCCAATAAACAAGCGCAAACGGTCACGATGAAACAGATTTTGGCTACAAATCACATCTCTTTGCGTTTCGCATTTTAGCGCTTTGCCATATTATTTAGTAATAATACTTTGTGGTTGCTGTTATTATTGATTGGTTTGGGATCCTACATTTCTTTGTGCATCTGTAGTTGGACAAAGTTTATTCCAACAAGTTTGGGCACAGTAATGTTTGAGTTATTTTAGAGTCCATGCCATAAGAATATACCACTAAGCAATATGACAATCACAGTATGTTTAGACTGCTAGCTGAATGTTCAACAATTATATAATTATATATCTATATAACAGGTTATTTTTAAAACTTTTATTATAAAACTTGATAAAAATGGCAATTTTCTGCAGGTTTATAACAACCAATATTATATTGATAAGATACCAATTAAGGAAGTTACAAGGAAAATGTCATTGACCCTATAGAAACATGCCAATGCCCTACAAATGATGGAAAATAGTTAATATAAACTCAATGAAAGCTGGTGTAATTGTGTGTGAAATTAAATCAGTCTAGTGTGTATTGTGTTTTAACCTATCTTATTCATTCCATGGCTTTAACAAACACCTAACTCACACGCACACACACATACAGACTCAAACATGTTCCAAGACCCTTGTCCCCTTGTCCCCCGTCTCCTGATGGCAGCAGACAATCAGCACTAAAACTAACTGCTGTAGAAGCTGCAAGCTATATTGAAGTGAATAGACAAAATGCTCTATTTTTATCTATATTTATTTATGTTGAGTTCTTATAGACTTGCATTCCATGATAAAAATCACTACAGCTTCTTACAGCAACTCCTAATGTGGCACAAGGCACAAGCTGTAAAATTAATACTTGTATATATTTTTAGATTTTTGAAGAGCTCTTTGTATTTATTCTGGCAGAATATATTGTAGTAACTTTCTAGTGGATGAAATGTGTAACCAATGAAAACTTTATGGTTAATCAGTCTGTATTCGTGTTTCCAATTTTTCACATTTTGTACTTATTGTCCAATTGTATTTTTCTTGAATGAAAATAAATGATAGTAAGAGTGAAGCTGTTGCTTAGCTATAAGTCTGTGGCGCACTTGCATTAATATTCATGCGGCGGGAAGTCTGATAGGGATTCCTGGGACGTCTCCAAGCAACCAGAACCTGACGCAACCTTCCCGCCCCTCCTCCGGTAGCTCTCTGCCCAAAAACAAGTGGACCGTGGAGCTGTTAGGGGAATAACATCAGCGAGAGAGCGGGCTTGTGATGGTCTTCACTGATGCGGCTGCTTGGACTCAGGGTGGCGGACTACAAGTTGGACTGCAGTAGGGGAATTCTTACAAGGTAAACGAGCCACGCAGTTTGAATTACAGTATTTCAGATGATGCCGGCAGTGTATCATCTTGCAGCACGGTATCGGAATAAGAATGAATGTCTGCTCATGTGTAGAAAATGTGAACGCAACATCACTGTTTATCCGTGCGTGACGTTAAGTTAAACTTTAGCCTTCATGTAGTATCATTTTTGTACAGAAATTATGCTAAGCTATTTCCTTAAGACACCAATTGGAACTAGCAACACGTGGTTGCCTTTATGCTGAGAAAAACTAGGCTACATGAACAAAATGAGAGTAAAGTATGAAATTCGTAAACTAATTCTTAAACTAAGAATGCTAAAGCATATTGCTGTTACATTAGCAATGTTTTGTGTTGACGTTTTTTTTCACCCTTAAAAAGTTATTAAGGAGAGACACTTTTCTTATTCTTACACATATAATGTTGTCATAGTTTACTTTGTGTGTGTGTGTGTGTGTGTGTGCGCCTGTGTTGTGCAGGACTACAACCTATCTCACAAAGCTATACAGACATAACATTACAGTTTGTATTATAGTAATAAGGCCTGTTTCACTTTATGGTGATTAAAGACAAAAAGAGTCATGTTTGATGGTCACAATGACATTTACATGGATGCTGCTACAGAGTATCTTAGAATTATTTTAGAGGTTTTTTTTAAGTATCGTAGCCTCTCCAAATGTGTTTTTTATTTAAATTCATCCCTCCTTCTGAATATATACAACCAGTAAAGAACACCTGTTGATACTGATATCCGGTATTGTGATTGGTTTAGGCTGTTCATATTTTGAACCACAGACTGTTTTATTAAGTTTCTGTTGCCATAACGAAGGATTCCAATTTGCCGCAGTAATTGGGTGTTTACCTTTATGAATAGATTCTGTGTTTTGTACTCATCTCTTTGAGTCATCTTGTGATCCTGCTGATGATTTCTATAGATAATGCTCATATTCTCATATTCAATGTATATCAGCACATAATCAACCCTCAAGTTTGAAATATAACACCTTTGAATGGAAATGACTCAGAGGTGTGTTATGTTATAGATAGAGAGATACACACTAAAGCCTTGTTTGTTATTTAGACATGACTGCATGTTCCACATAGGAGAGCCAGACTTCATAAGCCAGACCAGGTTTTGGAATCTCATAGTCCAACACCACAAAATACATTTTATTGGTGTGGCAACACTGCGACTGGTTGCTGCTGAGCAATCAAATTCTGCTGCCTTGAAACCAGAGGAATGTATGGGTAATGCTTGGTGATTTGGAAGCCAGTTTAGACATTTAGATAATGGGGATAAATGGTCTTTTTTCCCTAAAAGATTTGCCCGTGTTTGTATTTGCCCCAGGCTGCATTTGATATTCAGGACGTAAATTTTGGCTTCCTTAAGATTTCCTGCTGGTCTATTCAAAAATGGCTGGGTTCACCAAAAGTGTCTCTTAAATGATCAAGCAGCCAACAAGTGGTTTTTGCTGTTATGACTTTAAACCCTTTATTTCTTTATAATTGTGATCACAGCTTGTTATATATTTGCGTACACACACCTTTCCTTTCCCTGTCTTTTTAAACCTCTTGGCTCTGCAGTTCCTATTCACAATTTAAATCACTTGTACATACAGGGTCCTTACAAACTCTTTAAAAATGCATGCGGCATGGATTTTCCTCCTTCTTTATTGGTCTCCTGTAACAATGTGGTCTCCAGAGACAGTAACACACAGATTCCTTTAAAGAATAAGGAGAGGATCCATTCCCATGCATTCATAAGTCAGCTACTATGCACAGTCAGAGGTCTATTTTACCTTGCAAAACAGCCAAGCCTATCATTAGATACAAGTGCAATGACTTCACTGCTGGTCTGCTGTGCCCATTATGGAATAACTGAGCACTAACCACTTTTTGAGTGCTTGAAGACTTTGGAAGAGGATACTGGGTCAGATTAAAAAATACTGAGATTTGGATTTGGATGCCATATGTTGTGGTGTAAACTAAATTACCCATGCTAGCTGCATGGCTTTATGGATGGCAATGTTAGTCTGTAGGTCGGTCCACCACTTTAGTCCAGGCTAAAATACTTTAAAAAAAAAACTTTTTCAATGGAAATTTTGTACAGATGTCCATGGCCACCAGAGGAAGAATCCTGCTGACTTTAGTTATCTCCTGAAGTTTCCTCTCTAGCACTGCCATGATGTTGACATGGTTTTAAGTTAAATATCTTGGTAGCTATTGAATGAATAGCGTGAAATTTGATAAAGACAGTCACTTCCTCTTCATGATGATGCTGGTTATCCTCTGCAAATGTTAGCATGCTAACACACTAAACTGTTGACACACACACATTGTTGAATTGTGTGTTTTTGTAAAAAAAAAAAAATGTTCAGGATCCGTTAAAGTAATTTTGCAAATGTGTATTATTGTTACATATGTTTTTAGCCATAACTAGAAGGTTTACTGTAAAAGAGCCAGACTGTCAGCCATTGTGCCCAACTAACTGCCAGTCGTCTGTCACTTCAAGGCAATAAGCCCCGAGGACAGGAGGTGGAAAATTGCTGATTCATTTACAGTGCCTGTGTCGTTGCTATGGAAACAATTTGTTCCTGTTAAATTAAAATCCTGGAGGTGTGTTCCCTCAGTATGCTGATCCTTTATTATTTGATATGTGGGAAGCCAAATGCTCAATCTAAATCAGTTTACAGAATGAAGGAGAACGCGGAGAGAAAGTGCACACAAATTTCATTAAACTTATCATTCAGTCTTTCTGAGATACAGTATGACTATCCGGTCATACAACTGAGCCTGTCATGCGAACGTTGAGGCGTAGCCTTTTTGTCATATGTCACGTTAGTTTTGTGTCTTGTCATTTGGAGGTGGTTGCCAGTGGCACAATCAGCAAATGTTTCATAACTTGCTTCTTCTCTTCTCTGCAGTTCTTAAGACACTCTGCCTCCAAAACAGATTTTAAGGATCTTTTGAAGATTGGACGCAGGAAAGACAAAAACCTACAACTATGGTCATTTGTAACAACAAATGAAAAACAGATATCTTTATCTATTTTTATTTTGAGACATTTTTAAGGAGCTTTTTGCATTTAGCAGATTAATGATGAACGCACCCTCAGGTCCTCAGATTATGGTGGACAGGGCTTGTGTCCAAGAGGAAGCAGAATGTGGAGAAGACGTGGATTTGTCTACAGACGACCATCTCATGAACTTGAAGGCCTTGACGGAGAAATTAAGACTGGAGACCAGGAGACCTTCTTACTTGGAGTGGAAAGCCCGGCTCGAGGCGGAAAGCTCCAGAGAGTCAGGAACTGGAAAAGGCCCAATCCAAGTTGAGCTTGAAGGCAAAGTAATCTCTCCCAAAGAGACTGTAGTGAACTCTGATGTGATTCAGTGCAAGTTGCCATCAGGTGTACTGAAGGGATTTGGGAACATCGATGAAGCTCTCAGTTGGCTGAGGAGAGAACTGGTGAGACAAAATTTAGTTCTTTACAATGTACAAGTGTATCATCTATCTTTGGAATATCGGGCAGTTTTCTATAAGTTTGGCATCTCTAAAATATTTTATTTAGTTTAGTATTTGCAGCCAGTGGATGGCCCTATTTCAAAGATATTGTTTAGGCACTTAGCTCTAATACATACAGTATATTAAATACTTGAGATTCAAATACACACTTTCATTCACATTTTTAATTTGAAGAGCTTAATAATTTTGCAGTTAAAGGCCAGAATAGAAAATAACTTCCTGCTACTTAGCTAATTAGAATTTAACAATGGACACAAATGTCCAATTACTGGCCAGAAGAATCCCATTCACATTAGTGGGTGAGATTGATTGGGACCCAACTGAGCAACTCCATCCGTGGACAATTCTAGTTGATTAAGTGGTTAATCAGCAGGTTGTTTGAGCACCACTGTTTTCTGTCTCTCTATCAGACAGACATGCGCTTGCAGGACCAGCAGTTGGCGAGGCAGCTCATGCGGCTCCGGAACGACATCAATAAGCTGAAGATAGAGCAGACATGCCACCTGCATCGCCGGATGCTCAATAACGCCACCTTCGGCCTTGAGGAGCGGGACGAGCTGTCAGACCTGCTGTGCGAATGTCCAGTCACCCCAGGGCTCGGCCTCTCTGCCCCGCTGAGACTCATCGGCGTCACCAAGATGAACATTAACTCTCGCCGTTTCTCGCTCTGCTAGTGGCAGTGATTGCACTTGAGGCAGAAAATCCTGAAAACAAAGCTAATACTATCTTTGCTCCAGTGCAGCATGCCAGCCATGGCCAGATGTTAGATAGTGGTGAAATCCTTTGTGCATTTAGGGCTTGACCACAATGTTTTGAGGATGAACCTAGATGTAAACCCTATTTTTCAGTCCCTATAATCAAAGAGAGAGATTTAGGTAATGTGTATTATTTAGAAAGAAGAATTTGAGTGTAGTAGGTACATACATAGTGTTTTTGCCACAAAACTATACATGGCAGCTATATACAGAAACCTCTTTTAAACCGCAGGAGATTTTAGACCTTTTGACCATCATGACATGAAACAGAATACTTACTTTTTAAACTTAAGTAAAGCAATCTCAAGCTTGTTCCTGTCTAGTTATCAGTTATACTGTTATCGTTACCCTATATATTGCCATATACTTTGGTTGTTTGCTGGGGCTTTTCGTGGTTTCTATCTACAAGCAGAGATTCACTATTTAAATATATATTTTACTGCATATAGACCTCTGTATGATGCTTTCAGTGACAGTCAAGATTTGTTTTTGTTCCATGTCCTGGATCTTAATCTAAATGTTTTGTGCTTTTAAAAAGATGACTTAATATTGATACAAATAGTACACTATACTATACCCAACACATATTTGAGTTAGCGCGTAGTAGTATCAATTTAGCCAACATTGCTTTTTTGTAGAATATGATGAAAATGATTTATTCTTTATAATGATTGTCAAATTGCAGAACAGTGCAGTCTTTTGCAGAACTTTCTTAAAAGTAAGGATGTATTTATGTCTTGGATGGAGCTTTGCCCTTTTTATGCTTTTATTGTTGAGTTCCAGCCTGAAAGTAACCAATTGAGATGGCATTATCTGTTTGAAACAAAAGCATGGTTTAGTTTCATGGATAAACATCGAATTATAACTCATCTACATCTCTGTGTACCAAATGACATGATTATGTGGATCTTGTTATGAGCCTTCTGTTATGTCGGCATAACAGAATGGGATAATGATGGGATATATAATTGGAGGTAACCTTTCCTTACTATTTTTCTTTTGGGTTGTGGGGGTTTGCATTTGAAATGTGAGCATATGAAATTTGAGTCAAGTATAGTCCCAACGAACAGACCACGCAACAGCAAAAAGGAGTTTCAGGGTTTAAGATGCCCCTCCTTGTGGCCCATATATACTATAATACAATCTGCACAAAAGCACAGCTTTAAAGCTCTCACACATACCACATCTAATCTGTTTCTGGTACCGATAGAGCAGATTACCTCTGAAATGACATGGTTAACATTGGTGACTACTACTGCTCAGACTGTTCCAACGTTATATGATTAGCTTTTTGTACCAACACAATACTTTTCCCCTAAATAGCAAGAAAACAAATGCTATGTCAACTTGATCTTGTGTTACTAAGCCTTTAATCAACTGGAACATACCTTAAAACTGGTTTGGTAAAATATGGTACCTTAAATGGGTCATTGTTTGTGCTAGTATGTTTTCACACATGTACTGGAAATAAATAATCCATCAAGAAGTTGGATGCGTTATTTTTCAAACTTTAATTTGCTGTCATCACAACAAAATCTCACCAATGGCCTCTTGTGTTTTCTTGTGGTAAGACTTGTCACTCAAACACAGGATAAGCAGAGAGTCTTTCATCAGTACTCCATATTAAAGTGCTCAATGAACCATGGAAGGATTTGGGAGAAAAGGCATATGCAATAAAGAAGCTTAGGTACACTGCACCAGCAATCTTTTTGCACTTAGATTCAGTGTTCGAAACTGTGGGCTATTTGAACGTCTAAAGTTACCCTTCAGCTTTCTGAAGGTGTTGAGGGCTTTTAACAAAATATCTTAATGGTATATCCTGCTATGTCCCCAATATCATACTACTGTTGTTTTAGGATTTCTTGTGATAGCAGACACACAGTAAAGGAATATTTTGACATTTGGGGAAATACACTTATGTGCTTTTTGGCGGAGAGTTAGATGAGAATATTGACACCACTCTCATATTTGTCCGTTAATTGTGAAGCTACAGCCAGTTATCTTAGCACAAAAGACTACAGACGGGGGATAAACTAGCTTGGCTTAGAAGGTAACAAAATCTGCCTACCAGCACCTCTAAAATTTGCTAATGAACATCTTATACAGTATTTGGTTTGTTTAATCCATACAAAAAGTGTAAAAATGTAAATTTGCCATTTTACTAGGGCTTATGTTTTAAGAAACAGTCTGGCACATAATCCCCATAAAACGGCAAATTGACGTTTCTACATTAAAGTTTTTGTACAGATTAAACAGACCAAATAAAATGTACTGTAATTAGTAATCTTTAGAGGTGCTGGTAAATTGATTTTCTACTTTCCAACTAAACCAGGCTAGCTGTTTCCCTCTGTTTCCAGTCTTTCTGCTAACCTAGGCTAACCGGCTGCTGGCTGTAGCTTCATATTTAACGGACAGCTATGAGAGTGATATTGAAGTTCTCATCAAACTCTCAACCAGAAAACGAATAACCCTATTTCCCAAAATGTCGAATTATTCCTTTAAGCTTTGGAAAATGACGTGAATTGGGTATCTCACCTCCTTTCTTCAAATTAGCTTCTCTGTCACTTTTGTCCTAATGCTTTTGTTCTGCTAATAGCTGTCTTCTGAGCACACCGTACAATAACTTGTGTAAACAGTTGGGAACAGCTTGGGCTCACACAGTTTTGGGTATGTGTGAAGACATGAGCATGGGGGTCATGAGGTTTTGCATGTGAGAGTCAGTGTAAACCACTTGCTGATCCCTGTGCCCCTCTCCATCTGGACGGCCTGAAGTGGCATGTCATGAATGACTTTGCTGAGCCTGAGATTTTCATGCATGAGCTCCAGCTTTATGTGGGCTTATCGTTGCTGAAAGCCACAACTCCTTTTGACTGAAACGCTGCTGAAGGGGCTACCACATACTTTTTCAACAAGCTGCTGGTGATCAAAATGGTTTCATTTCTTTTTTGATTATATTTAATCTAATCTAATTCATTACAATGAAATAAATGCTGTGCAGCCATTTTTTTTTTTTTTTGCCAAATCCAACAGTTTGCTACTGAGAAAATGAAAAACAAAAAGTACTTTGTGCTTGTTTAGATTCCAGTTCTGCCCAACAGCCGTCCCTGGAATTTGCCATTTTATTAATTTCATGCCCAAACCATCTCATTTGCATGACAGAATGACTTGACAGGCATAAAATCAGGCACTATCTCTGCTGCTGAAGCATGAAGACCAGATACTATATCAAAAGCCACAGTCCTGATGCAAAAATTAGGCATCATGTTGAGAGTTTAAATAAGCAGTTGGTTTAGGCTGATTTGCACACAAATATTAAAAAAACACTTGGACAGTATGATCTGCATTCAGTTTAAGAGAAATTATGGTACATGAGGACTTTCCTCCAGTTAGATTGTAGATTGATGTATCTTAAAGAGGGATGCAGTCGGTTAATTGCTATCTTTACCTTTTGTCTACCAAGAGCTCTTTTTTTCTTATGTTCTCGACTGGGAATTTAGCTGACAGCCTGTTCCAGGAATATAACAGATGTAACACCACAGAGATGCCGTTCTCACCATGACTGAGCTGCAAACTCAAGCATGAATGGCTGACAGAAACCTCACCAAGGTGAACCACAGGGTGAGCCTGGCGAGAATCTCAGACTGCATCTCACACCGAGCCGTTGTGTAGGAGTGTCTCGGTAATCCCACGCCAGCAAAGATTTACTGTAAGGATGAGACATTAAAGACCAGAACACCACAGCCCAGAGAAGAACACAATAAAGTGCATTATTTTAATTGATGGGTTATTCCCCATTTTGGCTCATGACAAAATTTCCTCTTTCCTCATTTGTGACTCTTTGCAAAGCTAGAACTTTGACCAGTCTATCAGTGATTTATTGGAAAACGTTTATCCAACAATGACACTCTTCATTTTTAATGGAGTGGAAATGAGAGCCGAATTAGACTGTTATTGTTGGAGAAACAAGGTACATTGCAGACTCATGAGGCTTTAAGCTTGACCACACAATTAAACCCCTGGAGTGTCGAGACACTGAATCTGACTGTGTTGGTTGTTGGAAAATAGATTTATAAGGTCAGGGGAACACTTGGACCTGCTCCTGGACACATATTAAACATGTCCAGGAGCAAAAAATAGCTTTTAAACCATAGCTTTCTATGTGGGATATTAATTTGGAAAAAAGTCCCCTGCTTGCAGATTCCTTTTTATTTTGGATTAGGCTGTGTGCTCTGTGTAAGATTTGGCTAATGGCCAGCAGGGTCATAAGTGAATCACAGGTTATTGTTTTTTATATATTGGAAGCTAATATATTATTTGTATTTGTACAAAACTGAATGAAATGATTTTTAGCCACTTAGGTGCAGAGGGAACAACCTGTAGATATAACACTGACATATTATTACCTTTAAAATTAATATGGTGAGCTTGTTAGCAAACAGTTGCCTATTAGCACATCCAGCAGACATGGAGCAACCAGCTACATTAGCATTCATTTGGAGTTGTGCTTGCGGCCACCTAGTGAATAAGTCCAATATTCACTCTCCTTTCAGCTGTTTTTGGTCTCCACCAACTCCTGAAGGAAATAATTGGCTCTTTAGCAGCTAAATACTGCAATATGTTCAGCTAGTTGTAGTATATCCATCTAGTTGCTGACTTTGTCTGCCGTTTGGTGCTGGGCAGGTATACCAAATCAGTAGAGTTAGACCATAAAACCAAAACAATGAGCTGAAAGACGCTAAAAAGCTCTATAGAACTGAGGAGAACTGCAGTCGGGTGATAATTCTCACCACTACAAGCAAGTCCTTTCACATCACAAGTAGTCATGTCATCCATCATAAATATAAAAAACATTGGTGTTCGCCTCTTTAAAGTATTTTGATTCAGGGCATGTTCAACCAAAACTTGACAGTATCTTGTAACTACCAGAGGTTATTGCAGAATGTTTCTACTTAGGCTTTATTCCTATGACGCTAAAGCCAAAACTCAAATAAATAAAAAAAATCTATTAAAAATGGATAGAAAATTATCAGTTTGTCTTCAATCATTGTCTAATACATCCATTTGAAGTTGCCAACCCAGTGTAGTCAGACTTATACATTTAATCCACTTACCATTATGGCTCAAACCTCAAGTTTTCATTCCTGACTACAATAATCTTTTCAGTGAAACAAGTAAACAAACGCCTATCTGATTCTTCTTCATGAGGCATGCTCAGGCAAGGTGATAAAGTCACTATGGAGGCACTATAGGGGCTCCAGTCATTGTTGAAAAGATAATTGGCAAACTCTTAATAAAACAGCATGGGATCTTTTAATGACTTAATTAAACCAACTGATCTATTTAATAATTACTTGCTTTGAATGAGGCACTGTAATGAGTCATTCTGTTTTGGCTAAAACTGGATTAAGATGAGAGTTTACAGGAAGCCAATTAGGATTCCGTCACGTGCTGTGAGAAAGCACGGTTCAACTGAGACCATGTCAGAAACAATCATTTACTCTCCATCTCTACCAAAAACAATGAAGCAACATTGTCGCAAACAGGTACAGCTAACCATGAATAGTTTGCTTGTGTGATGAGAGAGAATCTGTGCTTGCTCTGTGAGATCATAGGCTTCCTGATTATCTCATCCTTTTGTTCGAGGCAGACAGCGTCTCAAGCCAAAGTGGCTATTTGAACCCAGGTGTAGTGTTCCAGTCTGTACATGCACTCCTATACCTCTGCTCAATTCCCACAACAAACATGAGACAACCCAGACAATGGACAAACATCTTTTGATTCCAGTTGGTTTTGTACTTCTAAACTTACTGAGAAAAATCATACAAAAGTAGATCTGTGAAGGAAATGATTTAAAAGCGTGGGGAGTGGCTTTACAGAATGGAATGTGCTCAACTCGAACTCTCCTGCCAATTTCTCGTCCCTCAGACTCACAAAACTAATCCCTTAACTTTGAGGGCAACATCCAGCACGATTGCTTTGATGAAACTCAGGCTAAAGTTCCACAGCAGCTTAGGTGCATCCAAGCAGATGATCAGTCAGAGAGGATCAGATTATGAAACCTTCACCTCTTGTGTCAGTTTTGGTGTATGAAAGTCAAATCAAATGAGGAGGTTAGTCTCACTTCAAACTGCTGATAATGCAGCAGACAGGTAAAGGATAATAACTATGTTTTTTCAAAAGACATCACAATGCTTGTCATTTTACAACAAAAACAGACAATCAGTGTAAAGTAGCTGTTATTTAATAACCATGATTTGCTCAACAACTGTAGTTACAGTTCATAATTACCTGTCTGTGTGTGACAGACAGTTGGCAGCAGTACTGCAGTGTAAAGGCACAATGACAGATAAATGTGATGTCACAAGACATTAACAAGATGACCTGCAGGAGAAGAACAAAAATCATAAATTTACATCAGCCATAACCTAACTGGCTTTGTCAAATACAGTCCCCACTCAATCGCTTAAATTGAATGAGAATTTTTGTTTTTACAGCATTTCCTTGGTCAGTTTGAAAAAGGCAAAATTATATAAATGAGTAAACACTGATAACAAATGATAGTGTAAAACAAAGTGGTACACAAATCTTATTGAAAAACAAAATGATATATAGAAAAATGTTACACTCTAACAGCAACACACAAATAGGAATTAAATGAAGAAAATCAAAGTTCTCCTGGTGGATGAAGCTGATTGACCTATAGTTATACAAAAACACAAACCAGTACAGCCTCAGTCTTAACCTTCTAAAACATGTACACAGTCCTCTGATGGATACTCCAGTCAGGTATAGTCAGTTTGTTTTCAGGTATAAAACAGACTGAAATATTCTCAAAAACTCAAAAAGATTTTCGCTACATTGCTGACAGCAGTGGCAGATACTGCCAATAAATGAGTACAAAAATCAAAGAAACTTTAAAAATATATCAGAGGCTATGAATCCCTCTGAAATGCAAAAATAGCCAACTGACTGCATGTCATCTACAGGGTCTGCATAAGTGCATTTGTTGACTTCATGTTTTTGTGGTAATAGGTTGAGGTTTTCCTTGAGTGCGTAGGGACTATGGAACGTCCTCTTGACAATTAGAGGAAAATACAATTAACCAAATCTTAGGTCAGTGCTAAGGACCACCTTCATCTGATCCGTTCAGCTCATGCCTACTGTTCATTTGAGGACTGGCTGCCATTCCATGTCCTCAGCGCGCTTTGTTCACCACGTCAGGGCATCACTCCCTCCTGGTCCATACTGCAGCCAAGAGCCTCAATGTCATTACTAATATCAGTGATCATGCGGTCCCACTCGTCTCCCTCAGAGGTGTCCTGGCCCTCGTCTGAGGCAGCGCTTCCTCCGGCTGCTCCGTTGCCGTTGGTGGTGGAATCGGAGGCGGAGCTGGCTGTGCGCCGGTAACGACCAAAACTGTCTGTAATGATGCCTCGGCCGTCCTTCACACCAATGGTCTCCAGGAAATTCTCAAAGTGCTGGCTGTCCTTCTCTGGTATGAAGGGACGCAGCCCTGCAGGGCACATTATAATGCATATAGTCACGGACTGTGTCTGACATGACATCTGTCTTTTTAGCACATATTTTATGACAAGTATGTTAGTGTTACATTTATTGTGATATAACACGCAGGTGGATTTATACTATTGAGGAGACAGCAGTGCTGACGGGAGTTTTACCCACATATTGGTTTTTATAATGTCTCACATTTTCATGTGGAGAGACGAAAGTGCGTCTGAAACTGTTGAGGTGTGGCTTTACTGGCATAACCACCAAGCAAGACTGTGACTGTGTGGCTGAAAGTGGCACTGAAAGCACCGGTGTAATAACGACCAAAGACTAGACCAGTTCAATACATACTGGTCTCAAAGTATATGGTCTAAAGTATACAGAGCCATTTTTGATGGAGCAACTACACTTCACAGAACTTGAGCAGTGAAAAGGATTTTCAGTGGACAGGTACTCAGTTAGTAAGCGCTCCCGCACATCTGGTTATGTGAAGATAAAATCTGTGATTTATCTACACTCGGAGAGACTGGTTATGTCATGCTACCATAAATACAATTTGTTAAACACAGTTTGAAGTTGGAATTTACGTTTTTAGTATGCTTGTTGTGCTCTACTACTAACATTTTTCATTAGACCAGTTTTCCGGTGATTCACACAAAACGATACTTATCTCACACAACCGGACCTCGATCTTAAAAAGCTCACAGATGTTTGGAAATCAAAACATGGATCAAAGAGACTTTTGACTCATGTTCAATGACTTTGACAAAGCCTGCTTCTACTAGCAAATTTTGTTGACGTACAAACAAATGTTCTAATTGTAACTGTATAACAACAGCCTACTGTTAATCTCAAATTTTGTGCTTTGAGACCTTGTTGAGCTTGATGATATGGAGGTCTAGCTACACAAGATCATTGTATCTTAACTTAAGGGGAAATAGAATAGTTGTACCAAGTAGAAGGAACTTCCTGCTGTCCCCATAGAGTTGTCGCAGGTTAATGCAGAACTCATGGATGGAGGCACCGTTACGGTATTCATGGAGCAGGGTAGCAAACTGCTGGATCTCCTGTGATGACAGTTTTGTCCGCAGCTAGAAGGGGAAGAAAAAGATATTGAAAAATCAAAACAATAATTGCTACAGCTTGAAAAAAATGTCTTATTCTCAAAAACAGAAAGGGACAAAGAAAGAGAGGGTGAAATCGTCATACTGTGGTCATGTAGTCCTGCAGCAACTCTGCAGCAGTGGTGCTGAGCTCTCCTTCACTCGCGGTCTTCGTCTGAGGGGATGCTGGAGTGGAAGCAGATGGAGAGTTTTCTTCTGCCCCCATAGAGCCCTGGAAAGGACTGACAGAGGAATGCACCCCTTGTAAGTGACAAGCAAAAGTAAACCACTTTCAGAGATGTGCCAAATCACTATGCCCAAAATGGAAACCTATCAAGTTAGTAGGTAGGACTCTTCAACCGTGTACTTACAATGTGCTGGCTTCCGCTTCAAAGGCCTCCTTAACATCCACTTTGCTTGAAGAGTCATCTGCAAAATAATAGCAAAAAAAGTACATATTTATATCTGACTTAAGTTCTGAAACTTCAGCAGCTTGAAAAGAGGGTAAAAGGCAAAGACATCCAGAGTAAAGCTGTATTACACTATATTACACCAAATCAAATTTTAGGAAAAAAAATGTGTTAAGCTTGTTAAAAAAATAAAATAAAACCAATAATCTGTAAAATTTGTCTCATTAAGTTAGTTTTTTCCGCACCACTGTATAGAGAAAGGTGTCTGGTAGGTGTAGTTGCTCCATCAAAAATGGCTCTGTCCAAGAAGTCGATGGTTGATTCTGTGTAAACAATCTGAAAGACCTGGCTGAGCAAAAGACACAACTCCTCTGCTGCTGCCTGAAAGAGAAAAAAGTTAGCTATTAACAATTTACTCTTCTGCTAATTCATGACAGTACTCTCTAACATGTTTTTGCCACAATATCAGACTCGACATCTTCATTTGAAATAATCCCTGTGTGAGACTGGCAAGTGCATCGTGATTAGCTGAATTCTGTTCACTTCACTGTAATTTACCATTTGTCTTTATACCAGTAGGAATACACAAAGCCGACTTTGTCTGTGGTAGGTTTGTGTCATTACCCTAGATTTAAAAAATATTAGTAATTGCTGGCAATTACAAGTTAATGTCTGCCTCATTGTATCAACAAAACAGTATTTTTTATGGTAATTTCTGTGGTTGATTCAGGTTACATTCTGACACTTAAAGGTGCCCTGTGGAGTTTTCTTGAAAACAAACAAAAGTTATGTTTAAATTCAGTGCTGCACAACGCATTGTGTGTATCCTTGAGGTCTAACAAATGTGTTGAGTGTATTTCCTTCCTCAAAAAACATTTGCATAGCCAATTTTTAAAAGTATTTTAAATCCAGCATTTATTACATCCATGTTTACTTGCTTGCAGTCTTCTTCTTCCCTGCCTTTGTGGGCGCATTGCAGCACATCTCGGCATGTTACTGCTAACTGTTGATCAGTGGAAAAGTGTGACACCATTGGTAGGACTGTGTATCGCGTCATCCAAGTGTGTGCGTGTGCAAGAGATAAACAAAAGGGGGACACTATTAGAAAAGAAGCTCCATATCGCTAATACCGGTCTAAACCTCCACAGGGAACCATTAACAAAAAGCACTGCAGGAAATTTAAATTAGCATTTCCAAGCAGTTTTAGTAAGTTCATTTGGTGTGCGCTTTGGATCGAAAGGCATTGTTCTCACCTGTGTGACCTAACTGAACTAAATAAATAAACTCTGCAGATTTCCATTTGGCTGCTCTAGACATGCATGTTGTAAACATAGCCACAGATGCAAAATAATACCTTATTATCAACAGCCAGCACAAGCAGACAGCAGACATCCACAAGCACAGCTCCACTCTCTGATAAAGAGCTCAGGGTCTGAGACTTGTTGAGATCAGGACACGAACTAGGACAAGGAGAACCTCCTGACTCCTGGGCTGCAAAACAGACAAAAATACACACAAAAATACACACAGTCAAATTTGATTATTCAACTGTTGAATTGTTGTCAACTTAGCAGACACTACTTTGGACATTTTTGAGATGTATGAATCTAAACCGTTCTTCATTATTGGGCCACATTAAGTGAGTGACCAAATAATGTGACATTATTGTTAGTTCCTGTCCTGAAAAATGTCAGTTAAGCACTTGTTTTAAATTGGATGTAACATTATCAGATTGCTATTTTGTCCTTTTGCAATGCCATAAGGACATTATCAAACAAAGAACCAGAGGGACCTGACAACAGTGGCAACAACTTAACACTTGAAGGAACCTTTAAATGTTTTTTTACCTGTTTTGATCACCACGAGGTGCAAAGAGTCGTCCCTGATGTAGGAGACAGCAGCGATATCATGGATGGGCACTCTCAGGATGATGTCTTCTCCATCGCGCCATACAAGCTTTATGTTGTACGCCGACAAACTCACCACTGCATCCTGCTCCGATGTCAGCTGGCCTGCCAACTGATGGGACTTCTAAGAATCACAGATGTATACAACGTGGGTAATTATCTCACTTCTGATTGAATACCATGTGACAACTTTAATATTCCAGTTCACAATAAATAAGTATAAGCATTAAAGCTTTTATCATCTGTATTCTTATGTTTGCATGAACAGAACTTGACTATTAAAGGAATTTCATTTAATATTAATGATGTCAGTTATGTAAAAAACTATCCAACTGGTTTTGAAAAAAGCGAGAGAGAGAGAGAGAGAGAGGAAGAGCAACCAACTGATGGATCAAGTTAAATCCTCTTACTCAGATACTTACCCTGGCGGTGTCAATGAGCTGCAGCACTTCTGTGCGACTTGATGGGTTCAAGTATCCTGGAACTGATGTCAGCTGCCCCAAGTACTGGACAGGACAGAACATGCACAAACATTTTACTAAGAGTTGTACAAAAATCCAAGTAAAATAAAATAAAAAACATAGCGTAACCTAATATTATATAAATAATAATTTCCTCCTAAGTGAATGGTACTACACTATTTTTAATATACGGGTAGGGACTTTATATCTCTGCTGTCATACTCACTTTGACTTCCTTCTCAATGTAGTCATTGAGCAGGATGTCAGGGTCGATGCGGTGGTCAGGCTGAGAGAGCGAGAAGGTGTGGAGGGCCCTGCGCTCAGTGGCTTTCTCCTGGGCTTTCTTGTCTCTGCCCTTCTCTCCTTTCAGGAAGACTCGCTTGAACGGAGACACGATACCAGGCTAGTGAATAAAGACAAAGAGAGGTTGAGAGAAATTAGATTTCCTTAGATTGTCAAGACGCCTTCCCAAAATGCAGTAAGAAATGAGACTCAGCTTGTGTGGATATGTAGCATTTCAGACTCTAAATTATAAGCCATTGGCGATATCTGTTTCTATGCAACAGGATATTATTAATAATTACAGGACTATTCATATCCACAACATACATATAGTGTAGTTGCAATGGGCTGGCTGCACAGAAAAGCAACTGAAATACTTATACGCCTTGTAATTTCTGCTGACCCTGCTACCCCTGACACATAACCCAAGATACAGCAGATGGACTCTTTTGAAAGTGCAAATGCACAGCTGTCTGTGTTACCCAATATGTGTTGCTCAAATGTTAACAATAACATGTGCAAAAGGAAACTCTGCATTAGGGTTGGGCGATATGGCCCTAAAATAATATCACGATATTTCAGGGTATTTCTACGATAATGTTGTCTTGTCTCGACAATATGACAACATACTGAAAAAATATTTTTGGTTTAGAACTCAGAATAGCTGTTGAGATCTCCTCGCGGGATTTTTGGCTCTCCTCGTACTCAACCGGGTGCTTCTGCTTAAGGTGGTGAAATAAGTTTGTTGTATTGCAACTACTTACAACTACTCTGCATTTTTCAAAATTGGACAGATGTGCCCCAAGAGAATATACTTCCTTCCTTGTATTTACTGTAGAAACTCTTCATTGCTTTTTTTGCAAATGGCCAGTAAAAAAAAACAAAAAAACAAACAAACATGAAATTATATAATTCTTTTGCTTTTGTATCAACTGGTAAAATGTCAACACTGTAGCGCTGTTTAAGAGCTTGATACATTTTGTGGTGTAAAGCCTATGCATAATACAAAACATTTCAAAGCATATGTCTTGATTTAAAGCATTTTAAAAAGCCTACCTCGTTCTCCATGAACCCACACGCTAGAAGAGTCGCCTATTCAACGGCAAGCACACAGCCTGGCCACGGATGCTGCTACGCTCACACTGTCTAAACTAGTCACCTGTTGCCTCCACTCACACGCAGTGACAGCTGCCAACTGGTGACAGACATACAGGATCAAACACAGCCTGAGTGTGTATGTGAGGGGTGTGACCCCTCTCACAGAGGAAGGGAAGTGTCTCTCTGTCTCTATACACAGGCACAAGAACAGGAAGGAGACTAGCCACAACTTCCTGTGATGACACGCACATACACGCTTTAATAAAGAAAACACATAAAAACGGCAGCAGACTTCGCATTGTTGTTTTGAAAACTGCTTGAAAAGAGTGTGTGTAGTGATAATCACTTTTACTCCACTTTTACTCCTTCATATTTTATTGTGATGTGATGATTGCTCACTCAGGACTTAGCTCTGTAACTGAATGTCCATACACATCACTGCTACACCACAGACATTCAAGACCTTGTATATTCTATAATGCTAACCACAGATGTTGCATCTGCAATGCTGTTTACACTGCAGATTCAATAAGGTGAAAAGTGTAGAAAATCTGATGTAGCTCTATAGGTTTTATTTGCTTTTTTCAGCCACCTTATGAAAAAGGTAAATGTAACAACTTTCCTCTACAAACAAAATCAAGCAAGATAAGTAAACTTCAACTAGATGATGTTTGTTGACAATATCTACAATAGGAAAACTATGGGGTTACTGCAGTATCAGTGCATTATTTAACAGTATGTAGCTCGTGAGGACAAGCACATTAACATTTTATGGCTTTTCCTTATGAAAAGTGAGACAAGAGCTACCGTAATTGACCCCAGTGAATGGCCTCAAGATGAACAAGTGCCTCTTTTGGTGAAAATTAGAAGAGAAACATAAGTGAGGATACTGTATGGCTTCTTTCTGCTGTGATGGCCAGAGTGACAATAAGTCCATGTGGACTTTCAAACTTTCTCACATTTAAGAACAATGCAGGAAAAAGTGTAAGCGTCAAAATGTGGAACACGCTGAGACAAGAAAAACACTGCTGCTTTTATATTGTTTTGATTGAACCACATCCAGTGTGAAACAACAGGATATAAGAATAACAATCACCATCTCTTGTAATCTAAAACCTATTTGTCCCCCATACACCTAATAACTAAGTTTTCTACAGTGGCCCTAAGGTAAAATGCTATGACCTTTCTCTGCCTCTCTAGATCTAAGCTGCAACACTTCTGTTAGGCAACATAAGGATGTTCTTCATTCTTGATTTGTTAATGTTTGTTAAGACATCACCACACACACAGCTCGGCTGAAAGCAAGCTAATACAATGTATGTGTGAGTCACTCTGCAATGTTCCTGTAAGGTAATGCAGCTGTAAAATTCCTTAACTTCTCTAGATACCTCTGACAGTTTCCAGACTTTGTCTGCAAAATACCAGTCTAAATTTCATGATGTCCCAGAGATCCCCCACCAAGTAGGACGCTTGATCAGTTAGCAAAGTCAAAGTATCTCTGTATCATGTTATGATATGAAGGGGTCTGAGCTTTCACTTGAACCGGTGATCCTGTTCACTATCACCACCAAGTGGCACAAACAAGAACTATATGTATTGGTGACACTGATCCCTAAAAGCTAAGATCATCAACCCTGACCAGAATGAAAGAGGTCAAAAAGACTGGTCATAACCAGTTTCATAAAGCTGTTTAATGAAAACATTCAGTAGTACTGAGATAAAAAGGAAAAAAATATTTTTTTCCCCTCCTAAGGATATCTAACTTTCCAAAAAGCTAAAATGCTGCTAGGCAAGTGTTTAAATATATTTACTATGGATCTATCTAGCATCTAACAGGCAATGTATCATTAGTTATAAGGTACTTTGAGTGGAAGTTTTAAAGTTACACCTTATCAAACTAAGACTTTGGGCTAGTTGCTGCTGATAAAAACATTTCCTTGCCACAACAAACCTTCTTTACACTAGGATATCACTTCATTTCCGTTCAAATTTCTCTTCACATCATGAGGAGGCAGAATTAGATGGGAGGTAACATTTGTGTTTTTGTCATGGAAAAATTATGGAATGACCAGCAAAAGCAAAGATGTTAACCTCAAGACACTTCACTTCTCATTACGCTGCTCAGGCTGTGAGAATTTGTCTGCCTAGATTTGGTGGGTGTTGCCCTTCAGTTTCCTCCTGTGCCAACCAAAAGAAAATGTCTCTTCTGTCTGTTCTAAGACACAGTGGGAAAAAAGATAAAAGAAATGTCAGTGTCTGAACATAAAGATGTCTCTCCATATCAAACGGGATCATATGTGTATGTACTGCATGTGTGAGAGAGGGCAGGATGGTGGGCTCAACCAAGGAGTGCTGATTCCCTTTAGCATGACTGACACTGATAACCGCTGCCTTTGACAGCTGATGTTGAGCTCACAGATCTTCCATGACCCACGCCTACACGTAACAACGAGGGTTATTACTCTGGGAAACCTGGATACTGACACTGCGGTATACGTTACCAGCATCACCACAACAGTAGTCTAATTAATACAACAATGGTCGAAGTTAATTTACCACAACGACCACATATTCTACCTGAACACATTTTAATGGACTGCAAAGCGAACAACGCAAAGGTGATATTAATAGAGCTATGAGAAATAAAAACATCCTGAAACTCACAGTACTCGTGTTTTAAACTTAACTTGTAACACTTCACTCGCTCTTTTAGGTTCAATCTGTTGCGCCTTAATTTAACTATGTTACCTTTATTTAATGTCCACTCGGTAAGTTACACAATTTTCCCAATCAACGCTGATCGATAGAAAAGACAATAAATCTGTCAGTGTGTTATCGTGAGTGCTTTGCCGGTGTCTGCTGATATTTACTTGGTAGTTGGCTAAACTTAGCCAGCTAACAGCTAAGCTCGCCTGGTCTGACGAGCTAGTAAGTTAGCATGCTAGGTAGTCAACTTGCAGTACAAAGTATGTCAATTATCCGACTTACCTTTTTCACTTTTTTCACATCATCCTCCATTTCTATGTGAAGGTCCTCTCCTTCATATTCTGTTCAGCGTGGAGATCCAGGTGAGACAAGACATAACTACCGAAGCTTTTAACCAGCATTCATTTGACAGTAGTTAGCTTGCTAGCCTAGCTTAGCCTAGCATTGGTAAAGTAATGCCCGATTTTGAGCTGATAGCAAAACGCCATCCTGATATCCTTATTCCACAACCCTTAGAAAAAAATGCCGGCGTGCCACCAGTGTGAAAATGGTATGCTTCAGTGCTGCTAAAACAACTAAGGAAATAGTCTGTGAGGAAGACAAACTCGGATAAAACAAACAAAACTTTTCAATCGTGCCGCCATTTTGGGCGTTGAACTGTGGTCCAACATGCTTTGCTTTGCACAAACCAAAACAGCTGCTACTGTGTATTATAGTGATAATACGGCCGAGTGATCAGAGAAACCAGTTTGACGAAGCCGTACTGTAGTGTCATTTTACGGGCAGCTTTTCAAGTTGTTTACTAGAAATAATCAATTTATTCAATTACAGAGACTCACTTCAGACCAAAGAATTATAGCCAGAAATGCAGAGGATTGCCTTTGGCACTTTGGCATAGGTAACTAGATTGTAACATATCTTAATGCATCATAATGCTACTAATATATATATATATATATATATATATATATATATGTATGTTTTGTTGTTGGCTTGCTACAGCCCCCTGCTTATAATAGCTTTATGACATAATAATACTTTATTTAATATTTTTAGAAGAAGTTGACATTTTGACACTTTTGCCCAAATTCATTGTAGGAAAGCCTCAATTCTCACTTTTTGTTCATCACTTAATTATATATAAACAATAGGCTTTTTCACAGCTGATATTTTTTACTTTTAGTATCAGAAAAAGGACAGGTGGCTCCTTTCTGTTTAACTGTCCCAGTAAGCCATACCTCTTAACCTGGCACAACTAAATGTAATGCAGCTGTTAATAATGTTACACTTGTGCTTTCCTGCTAAGATATGTTGACATTTATTGCCATGAAAAGAGTTTTACTAATTGTCTAAAAACACTAGCGGCACAATGAGGCTGTTGAAATGCAGATGTTTAACATTTGTAAGGGGAGTAAGAGACACTTATAAGTGTCTATCAAAACAATACACGTGACATGCTGTTTACAGTTACTGTTTACTATCCCTGTTTTACTAGGACAAGAGAGAACAATAGAGAGAGAAAGGCAGATGAGGTAAGTGGAGAATTACAGAAACATGCATAGATACAGCAAGAGGATATGAAAGCGGAAAAGAGACCAGTCACTTGCAAGGTTGGCTGCAAGAGTGCCAACAAAAGAAGGGTAAGCTCTGCACACGTCTAGTGACTGTCAGGGGTATTAGCATTTTAATCATGACATATTCATCTGTCTTTATTTTCCTAAACCTGTGCATAAAGCAGGTGAAGGGTATTGCATCTGCTATTGGTTTGAAGTATTTGGGATGGTCAGGAAATGTCACTATAATGGCCTCTTTAGGTGATTTGTGATTTCTAAATTGCAAATAGCAATCCATGTGGGCATCAATGCAGGTAATGATGAAATATGGCAGAGTAGAGAAAGAAAATAGAGTTCTCAGCAGATGTAACCTCTCAATATACTGTATATTTTTAAGTGAATAATTTTCCATTTGCAAGGCCATCAAAGGACGACCCCAGTCTTATCCTCCGAATATCCACTGACCCTAGAACTGCCCCTGCAAGTGAAAAAAAGATGGAAGCTATGCCCATGTGTCAACATCTATATTTTAACTATCGTTCCAATGTGCAAAAGAAATTCTTTCGTAATTAGTGGTGGTGGTTAGTGAAATGATTAGCAAAATACGCATCTCTCTCGATTTCTTGTAGTTTTGTTGCTGTTTGGGCCGGTCAACTTAGACCTTCATTTATCATTCTTATTAGTACATCTGTTTGGTGACATCACACACAGTAATCCCCAGCATAACTCCACACAACACATCAACCTGCAGAGGTCTAATCAAAGTAAATGAAAACACCTGTGTGGGCATGCAGGCCTTTAACTAGCTACACTTCAAGATGCACTAATCACAAGCTAAAACATTTATTGTAAAGCATTATATTAGGTCACATTCACTAAACTTTAGCCCAAAGTGTGTAGGCTCAAATCTGACACCTTTGCAGGCCACATTTTGCAGCTGCTTTCATCTGTTGAAATGTGAAACGTGCATGTGAATACAGTACTGATATATTGCACTTTCAAATACTATATTTATTTTTCTCTTCTGGGATGAACAGTCTGATATATGAATCTACAGTAAGGCTTAACATTACATTTTCAGCATAATATTTCTCTTTTCATCTAAAAACCAAAACATACAAAAAGAACTTTAGCACCATATGTTATTAATAGTATTCATATTGTTCCCAAAAATAGGACATCAGTTTTGCTTTTTTAAAGAACGGGGATTCCATGAAACAATTTACTTACATTTTATATTTAACAACAACAAAGAAATCATTCCTTATAGTTCTCAGTAACAACATAGGTTGTATGAGTACACTTTCATAAAGATGCTACAGATTGTAGCAAATTTGCTTACTGACATTGTGCCAACCTTTGGAATACCCCAGATAAATCATATAGTCTAGGGAGTATCCTGATAGATTTGTGAAATACACCAACAAGCTAACACAATCTAGAAATTGATTGAATATAAACAAAGCAATATTTCCCAACACCTTTGATAACAATTTCAAAAATCAGCAGCAATTAATATGACAACCATAGTCGCTTCATTGGAATATCAAATCCATTTTTAAACAAAATATTACAGCCAATTCTACAATAACAACAAAAATAGATACACACAGATTAAGGACATATAGATGACAGGAATTTACAACACAGCAATCACATTCTATTTTTTTTTTTACCCAAATTCCAGTAGCAGAAGTACAGTTGTGCTCCTGTGCGTTTGCCAAAAAGATGCATTTTGTCATCTACCAGTTTCATTCTCTCAGAGAAAAGAAAGAGAAAAAAAAATCCTAGTGCAGATTGAATCATAGTAAAACAAAAACATACTGTATGCTGAAACCAGTATAATAAACATTGTATAAGTAGAGTAACTGTTGGTTTTTTGTGCAGATCGGAAAATTAAAATGGCACCATTGAGAGTTGAGTTCTGCTGTAAACTGTTTGGATTTGAGGTGCTAGCTCTCGAGCATTTTGAGACTGCAAGTTTATGGGGCGCAGGCCCTCTCAGTCAACCGGAAGGCTATGCTCTCAGAAAGTCAAAAAGTGGACTCTGGAGTCCACAGTGGTAGCACCTTTTAAATGTATTTATTCAGCACCAGGTTATTAACAAAAATTAAAGAAGGATCAAAAGTAAAAGAAGAAAATGCACCGTTTTATCATCTGAACATACTGCTCCAATGGTCTAACAGATGGTCATGACACAAAGGTACATACTTAAACCAAGTCAAACACTACAATGACCTGCTGCTACACATTAATGCAGAAATCAGAGGGTTTGTTGTGCAGTCGAGGGCACATACATGCTAAATGTTGCGGGTCACCTCACAATGAGTTCTAAAGGCATGCTGGGAGGTGGTGGGAAAACCGGGAAATGAGGTTATTCAAAAGTGAATCAGTGATCGGGCCTGTTTCATCATTCCATTGTAAGAAAATGCAACATAAGTGATTTATTTGCGCATTTTGTCATCATTGACTTCTTCCATGTTTTATTCCAACTGCAGGCATTATTGTTTTGGCTAGAGGATGTATTGTTCACACGAGACAAACGACACAGAAAGTTTACGTCTTGGCACTACAAATCATTCATCATTGCAAGACAGAAGATGTAAAGGCATAGACAAAAGTACTAAACAATCATTGACCACATCGTTCAGTATCGTGGCTGGCATCTGTTAAGACTATCCATCTAACAGTCCAAAACTAAGCTCAGTCCAAATGGCTAATTGTAACTCGCTGAATCTACTGGGGCTGTTGTGATTCAGCTTATTCAAACGGAATAAAGATGAGGAACCCTATGTTCAAGTACGGAAGATGTTCAGTATTGCCTTTCTTTTTCTCCTATGTCTTAAACAGAACCAATACCTGGGTTTCACACAGTACCCACCACTTGGTTCTGTCACACACTGAAGTTTAGTTATAACACTGTAACTAGGAAACAGTACAGTCCTGTAGATGACAACGTGAATGAAACTGTAAGACTAAGTAGCGTTGGAGATTGAGGTGTGAGCTGACAGAACTGAGAACTTGGCTTGATCTGGTTTTGGGCAGACAGACAGGGAGAATATTGTTTGGTGTTGTCATCATCTTGGTGAGTGTGCTGGCACATGAAACAAGTAAAGAAAGACATTGGCATTGTTGTTTGCGGACCTGGCTGCCATGGCTGGATTGAAGCACCCAAAGTAACAAGGCACAACAAGGACTGAGAAGAACAAGCTTGCTGTTCAAACGCTCTTGCTGTGTGTTGTGGCTGTCGAGGGATGTGGAGTTGGGCAGGTAACCTGACAGAAACAATTCTCTGTAGGGGATTTCTTTGTGACCTTGTTTATGGTATAAAGTATGGCAGCCTGAATACTACACTGTACAGTATAGAAACGGCTTCCACTTGCACTCTTGTGTAGCTTAGCTCTTGAAACCCGTTTATAATTTAAAGAAAACAAGAAAAAATATAAAAACTAAAACCCACTTATTAACCAGCTTCTATAGCTAATCATTTTCACTAAATATAGAATGTGGCAAAATGGTGATTGTTCTGTAGAAATACTTAAAATATACTGCATGTTATAAAAATCCAGATTTCTACATATAGACTCTTTGTAGACTTAATTAAAACCAATTAGTTTAATTAACTGTCATTACTACTATCCTAATGACACAGTTAAGCAAGCATAAATACTCTGCGTTTTACAACATGAAGCACCACTAGATGAAATGCAGCCCAGTTGTACATAATCTTGTCTATAATGCTATATAACACCGTCGTCTCCCACACACACACACACAAAAATGAATGAATCACAGTGTATTTGCACCTGATTTGGACATGTGTCCACGTTTGGAAAAGGTCAGCAGTGTTTAGAAAGGATACGCCAGGCAGCCAACTACCACAAAAAAATGCCCCTCCCCCTAATAATAAGAATGGGTAATCATTACCAAGAAAACAAAATGTGCAAACTGTAATTTAGTGATACAATCCCAGCCGAGGAGTGGTCCAGGATGCAACATGTTAAGGAAAAAATGGAGACCCTTGAGGACATGCCTGGGGATGAGAACTGCATTGAGACACCCCTGAGTCAGCTGGTTCAGTGGTCTTGTTTGTTGGTCCTGAGGAACCCCTGCATTGGCTGTTTTGCTTGTTTTTTTTAAGTTTTTTTTTTTAGTTTAACAATACTTACAATTTATTATTCATTCATTGACTAACTATTAACATGGCTGTTCATTCACTACAACAGAGAGGAACTACTCTGGCTACTATGGTAAACAATGAACAAGTTGGTTGTTTGCATACTCATGTATATCTATACATATGGTGTGTTGGATGTTTGCTCCAACCTAGCTGACCCAACAGTTCTCAATTACTCAGGGCTGAACATCGCTTTTAAGCTGAAGGGTGGCGGACCCTGGATGTTGAAGCTCTTGGTTATGGCAGTGCACCTCATTGCATGTTCTCATGTCAGGATCTCCAGTTGTTCAGCCTCAACCCCATTGTTCAGTTACCAGAGAGTGTGAGAGTGTTTCACTGGAGGGTACCAAGGCCCAGCACCGCAGAGATGGGGAAGAGGGCGGAGCAGCAACCAAGGATGGAGCCGAACAATCGGCGAGAGAGAACAGAACTGTGGAAAAGGGCTGAGGAGACACACAGACAAGCCTGCGTACACACGCAAGCATACTTACATCCCCTAATGCATACTGTAGGTTGTACAGTACATGCTGAAAGGTAAACACTTATCTTTCTCACACAGGCATACAAGGAATCATCCTCCATACTCCAGTCAGGCCCTTTATCATGATCTGTTCTCATGTTCTTTTCCAACCCTGGCAAAAAACCCCTCTCACCACCTTTGGCCTGGACTTACATGGCATCGGCCTTTTACAGTACGATGTTAGCAGGCACGTGTGGCCACAGCTAAGCAGAAAGCCAGTAAGCCAGGAGAAAGGAATCTCTGTTTTGTGTAGGGCTCTTGGCCATCCCTTGTTGGGTGCATTTGTACTAATGCCTCATACTAAAGTCATGCCAAACACTGCAATGTAAAAAACACACATTATATATTCAGATGAATCATTTGAGTAAATAGATAAAATTGGAGTATGAAATGCATTCATTTTTCTCATGAATTGTTCAGTAGCCCTCGCTGGAAATTTTAGTCAAGCTCCTTTGACATAGAAGGCATGTTTTTTTTATTTTATTTTATTTTTGTCATGAGTGAATACAGTGGTCTGTATCTGTAGTGGAGAGCTCCCGCAGGTTCAGCTGGGAGATGTATTTCAGTGTATAATTGCACACATTTTGGAAGGACTCATTCTACTGGTTCAAGGGGGCAGATAAGTTGGAAAGACAGTACTGTAAGATGCGATTTGGCTTTGTTTCAACTGCGCTAGCAGGTGCCGGAACAGTTGCCCTGTACACCCATGTAAGAGTATAACCTCTTTGAGGGCACACTGATGTTGAGGAGTATACCTTTTAACACTGCACTGCACAACATTTTTTGTTATGTAAAAAAGTGTGTGTTCTGGCAAAATATAGTTATGTCAATTACTATAAATGTGGACACAAATACGCACTGAAGTATAATAGCATAGAAATATCTTCCCAGATTTGTCATATTTTTTTCAAGAACTTATAACAAGTCTTTGCACCCAATACGCATATATTAATAAACCTAAAACATTTGTTGATAAGAAAACAAAATAAGGAGGTTGGATAAGGGAGTACTTTCTAGGATTCAGAAGGGAATGGTGGAGGATTCTTTGAAGGCTGTCTTTGCACTTTTAAAAAAAGTGCGTTTTAACACACAGTTGTACCCTTCTACCCTTTGCTAAACACATACAATCTTTTAAAAAAAAAGTCTTTGGAATGTTTCTTACTATGATTTTCTACCCACCAATTTAGAAAATGTTGTGCTCATTTCAACTACATTCTACATTCCTTCCATTGTGTTTTTTCACCTCAGGTGCTTATCTTAATATTTTGTGCTTTCACAACTATGAGCAGAAATGACCAAGTAAGGCGTGCTGTTACAGCTTGCCTCCACTGGAGGGCAGTCTGCACTGTAAAAATTGAATATGTGGGTGGAACTGATTGAAGGTCAGTGTGCTTCTTTTTTCTTCCATACATGATGCGATTACGATTTAGGATTTTGAACAAAAATAGTACAGCCAGGAAATACTTGAGCCACGTAAGCTCACAGAAGGGAGAATCCATTTTGAATTGCTTCTCTTAGACACATCTTTGATTGTGTCCTTTCTGTAATAGTATCATGATAGAAATTTCAGTGCTTTTTAATTTAAGGGCTAAGGACATGGTAAACATTATCATACATTTCAATAATTTACATAAAGAATGGCAGTAAATGTTGGGATGTGCAAAGACCTGGCCCCTCGGAGACTCTCCTCCATCATTCCCATCAGGCTTTGCGCCAGTCCCATGTCACAGGGACGTACAATATGCCCTTCACAATTATTCACAGGTTGAATCACCAATACAGTATAATGCATTAAACACATTTCATAATGAAACATTCATATGTTATCTACACACTCATACAGAACCCTCCTCTATCAATGTAGAGGGAATTATATGAGACTTCTGTATGTATCACATAAGATATTGTAGGTTCATAATTTTCTCTCGGGACTGTATTGTTTAGACTGTCTTGACAGATTTTCAGTTGACAAAACACACATCTCCTGCAGAAAAATTGAATGATCATAGAGGACAGAAGAGAAGAGAGCTGAGTCAAATGGAAAGAGATAATATCTGGAGAAGAGGAAGAGCAGAATGAAAGAAAGGAAACGCATGTGCATCGTTGTGTGTAAGAGGAGGTGACAGAGCTGTGGGTGATGCCTTCAGAGGGAGGATTCGTACTGCAGGAGTTCATAAAGAAGCGGGCCATCCCTATACCTGATGCCCACCGCATTAGGGCTAATGTACTGCAGCACATTTATGGTCCTGCGCAGGCGCCGATCCACAAAGTGTGCATCCCAGGCTGGGTAGCGTTTTCTGGGCATGTCTATCTTGATGAGAGGACCCTCAGGCCGGATAGGCCTGCCAGCTGCATCCACAGGCTCTGTGGACCTCACCTGGAAAACCGGAAGGCAGGTGTCCGTGGCTGTTTCATCGGACTCCTCATGTTCCCCTGCCAGACCCCGTGTGGGGGTGGCCTGAGAGCCACGGGGGCCTGGAGTGGGTGCCATGGGCTCGGCCTCGGGGGGTAATGGAAGGCCCCACAGCAGCTCAGCACAGCAGGAGCTGGCTAGCACCCTCAGCCGAGGGCCCATGGGGTGTAGAACACCGTAATAGAGAACCATACAGGCCACACCTGAGGCAAAGCACAGGAAGACGCCACAGAGGGCAAAAGAGGCATAGGCGTCAGTGGTGGCTGGGTCGCGGTACGCATACCAAAGGGAGCTGAGGATGGCATTCTCTAACAGTACTACTGTGTAATAGGCCACCATTCTGTACCGCGTCCGGCCCTCACGTACATTGAACCAACAGAAGACATAGACCACGCCCACCACCATGTTGAACAGTACCTCCTCCCACTTGGACATGCAGAAGTCGGTGCCACCATGGATGACCCAGAAAGCCATGGCACACCAGTGGAGCACCACAAAAATGCCAAAGTAGATGTGGAAAACAGAGGCAAATAGGGCAAGGGAGAGCACCCGTGAGGAGATGGTAAAGAGGCGCCAGAACAGATGCACCAGGGCACCTCGGTAACTCATGCTCTTCTTGTCGTCACGTGAATCACGGAGGAGTTTGTGGTAAGAAGCTAGCACCCAGGCCAGGGACAGGAGGGAGGACATGGCAGAAACACCTGGGAATATATAGAAAGAGAGAGTAAGAGTAAAAGCAGAGAAAGACTAAGAATGGCAAGAATGAGAGATATTGACAGATGATGTTAGATGGTTCTAAAAACATCAGAAATTGAAAGAAAAATCCAGTTTCATTTGAAACCTAACCCAAAGAATTATGGTTTTATCTTGACTTGGCTGCCATTCCACTTACTGTATACAGTACGTTTTATTTCAGCCAAAGCAATCCATCACATTTTTGAAAGGCATATTATTACCAAGATCATCATAGGTCATTCAGTCAACACAGTCTCCATATAGTGCACCAATTCAGTTTCCTTAAGACTTGTATAATAGTAGAGACAGCAGATATGTCAGAGCAGTAACCTGCTGCATGAAAAATGATAGAGGATTATCTGCAGAGCAGCAGCATGGTGCCTCTCAGCAAATGTATTGATGGTATTTCTATAGACACCCAGACAGGGAAGGGTATCACTTGTTATGATTGAATTGCCTTCCTTGGGGAGCTGTATTGCATGAGGAAACTGGAATTGTAAAAGATGTTTCAATAACAAGAGTGATGAATGTTGGAAATAGGATACAACAGTGGAGAATATTGCACACTGTAAATAAAGTGATATGTGAACTTCACAGAAAAATGGATTGTCAGGTGTAAAATACAGAAGCATGTCAGCATCATGCGATAACCACAGTATGACACACAGTATAATGCAAAAAAGGCAGAGATGAGAGATGTCTTGAACTACACACAAACAAAATTTGACTCGAGTGTTGCTCGTATAGAGCCTTAGGGAAACCCTTACACTGCAGCCACTCAGCCTTGTTGCTCTGGATCATGATGCAGAGCTGCAGCACCAGCTGAGGGGCGCTTTCTAAGAAGGTCTCTAGCAGTCGCAGCATGTTGACATCGGCATACTCGTACATCATAGCCCAGTAAAAACGCCGCTGGTTCTCCTTCTGCCGGTGACTTTGTATACCGAGGTACATGGTGCGGATGTACCTGCAGAGAGAGAAAGGATGGACTGTAAGACAATCCCAACATTCTGGTATGTATCCAATAATAAATATTTTACTGTCTTGAAATATTAATTAAGGCTCAAGAACACTCATTGACATCGATATTATATCTTTCCTACCCAAAGCAATGCGTAAATTCACTGTTCAGCACACCTGCACATGATTGAGTTTTGACAACACTAGAGGGCATACTTAGCTACACTTTTTAATACACAATAAAATATATCAATCTGCATTCATGAGGAGTTTATCATTGCATTCTGAATTAGTTAAAGGGACTTTTCAGATGTTTACCGATGAATAAAGTTGACTTTAATGGAATGAACACGTAAAGGATTTGACAAAAATGTGTGGATTTTGAGTGCCACATACATTTTTGTGAACACAAACATCAAAGCAAGAAGCTGTCATGATAACAGAAAAAATAAAGAAAAGAACACCAATGTAAGTATGACTGAGGGGGAAAAAAACATGAAACTTGAAGAAAAATTGTTCTAAACTTAAATAATAATGAAAAAACACCTTACAGAAAACTCCACCTCTACATCCAACTAGAGGACACTCAAAAAGTCTCTCACAATCAAAACAGCTGCTTCCTTAGGCACCAAGTAACTACTTGCATATCTTAGCAGCTTTACTAAGATGAGAATGAGAAACTACAATGAGAAAAACGTCACTGGTATGGCCTGATTAAAAACATTTTAGCAATCTTCTCTCTTCCCTTTTTTCCCTCTAAAGGTGTGGAAATTGAACTTGTCATAGAACACATACAGTAAGCAAGGCAATACTCATTCTCTTAAGTGCACCACATGACCCATATGGCCAGCTGCTGGACTGGCTATTTTCATGACTGATGGGGTTTCATTATGGTGAAGTGACTCTGGTGAAGCCAGGGAGATGGTAGGTAATCTAGCTGAGAAGTGGCAGTTAATTGAATCAAGCTCCTGTTGCAATCAAAGCTGTACCAATGCTTTTTTTTTTTTTTAAAGGACAAGACACGAGAGTTATTGTGTGCTGTTGAGCAAAAATGTAATATGCTCAGGGCTGTGATATAGCTAATTAAGATCATAATCTTCTTTGGGTATGGATTTTGAAATGGAGCGCTGCAGTTGGAGCCGCCAATTACGGAAATTAGGAAAACATTTAGCAGATCACAGCTTTGGACAGGAACATCACACCATATGCTTGAAAATGCATGGTAAAAAACATCAATCCATCCAACAAAAGAAAATCAAGAATACAAAAGGAATGAAAATGGCATTCTGGTGGGCTTTTATCCTCTCCAATCTGTAAACAACTTTAGCTCTTCAAACATGCTAACCCAAGTCTGGCTGTAGAGAAAACAATCACTAAAACCAGTATGACAGTTATAGTGGTTTATGGTTATCTTAACAGTGACTTCAGCCATTGCATATTGGGTGGTAGCTGCAGGGCCTATCTGCCTGAGCTGGCAGAGTGGCCAAATAAATCCAGCACTTGATGTGAAGGCAGTCAACCGAGGACAATAGTGTAGCAAGGACAGAAATAGACTAGACAGTAGCACTCCCCAAAACAAATTGAGAGGCCATGGATCTAAATTCAGTTCCTAAAAGTGAGACACAAATTCACTAAGCAAAACAAACAAAATCAGGAAATGCTTATGAGTGGTTTTCAACATAATTAGCTTCTGCATTAGCTATTGGGGAAGAGATTACTGCTTAATTTGAAATGTGGCTGAGAACAGTTCACTGTAAAGAATGCATCGTATAGTAGGGTTTGATTACTTTTGGTTATTGTTACAAGATTTCAGCACTCTAAACAGCTCACCAGACCTTCAGTTAAATGTGATAATGGGAACATGAAATACATCTGGTACATGTGCAAGGCCTGAGAGGCCATTGTTTCTCACTTTTTGTTTATGTTGTGCTCACAAAATAATTGATGATCTCGACATACACTTTGTTTTCCAGGGATCACAAAATAATTATCCATTACCAAACCATGAGACATTATTTTAATGGAACACATTTGCTATGATCTTGAGAAAATGTATTTGAGGCTGTTGTTTTTACAGAATTACTATTTACAGTATAATTTATTATATGCTGAGATCACAACACAGAAAAAAAACACTTTCCTTACTCTCTTCTTCAAATATAAATTTGACATTTATAAGGAAAAAAGACATATCTAAAAACAAACTAGGAAACTAAATTGGATTGGTCTTTTTTCTGCCCACAACAAAGCTCCCTCTGCTTCCCTTTTCTTTTTCTGACAAAGTTGGCAAACCTCTACATGGTCCAGTCTGCCAGTCAGACAATCAATTAGCTAACCTGAAAAGACAGCCAGAGTTGGGTAAGAAACTGAAGAAATGAAACAAAAGAACAAAACATTCGGCACACAACTGCAGCTGCAGTATTAGTGTAGAGACTTGAAAAACTAGCTGTGGAATTAGGTACATTTTAGCAGCTGTGTTACAGTAGCTCTCAGAGACATGAATGAAAAAGCTTATATAAAGATGTGGCTGACAAATATGCAGTGAATCATTATATCCAACATTCAAGTGTTTCGTCATACAATGTAGAGTACACATATTGTATACAGTTGTTATCCATTCTTTAGTGTAACAAAAGATACACAAAATATGATCTTCTGTCCCTAGCACTGTTATGGCATCCTCTACCCACTGAGTCAAGGCTGCTAATGCCTGGAGTAATCAAAAATAGAGAAAGGTTCTGGCTGGGCAAGGAAATTTAGGAGCACAGGAATGGTGGTCTTTCTCGGGACAGTGGACAGGGGGATCAAGAGAGGGTGCAAAATGGACAAAAGTTTTTTGGGATCAATAGCTCTGGGCTGTAAGAGGCACCATTATATCCAGAGGTAAAGGCTGGCATTCCGTGACATTTTCAGTTGGACTGGTAAATGTCAGATGGAACAAGTCAACCCGTCTCCCTCACTAATGACATGCCACAGAGACCTACACAGGCCCTTTGTCTCCATCCCCCAATTTCCATTAGTCTGTGTGTTCCACTGATACGTCTCGCTGGTCTGTAGCGCCTCCGTCAGAAACAGTAATCTTCAGGGCCTCCATAGCTGTCTCGCTTTGAAAAAACAAGACTCTACAGCCATGCTAGTGGCTCTGTGAGGCTGTACTTTGCCACAGCGGTGCTTTGAGCTAAATGCTGATGGCAGCATGTTACGATGCTCACAACAACAAAGCTAACTTGTTGATGTTAAGCAGGTGTTTACCATGCACAACACCTTTTTTTAGCATGTTAGCTAATATTTGTTGGAGAGCATTAAACACAAAGTACAGCTGAGGCTGATGGGAATGTCATTAATTTTGCAGGTATTTGGTTATAAAACAAAGTATTGGACAAATTAAACTTTTTACCTAATGGCGGCGCTAGATGAAAAGTTGTTAAAATACATCCTGTGTGGAATTGATCCAACAGTTGTGGAGACATTTAACTCAAAGCCACCAATGTGAACATCATGGTGGCACTAAAGTAAATGTCATGGGATCACCAAAGTCATTAGGATACATTATCTGGGAAACACGAATGTCTGTACAAGATTATTCACCAAATCATCCAGTAGATGTTGAGATATTTCACAGCATAAGTGAAAACTTTGACCTGCTGGTGGCGCTAGATGAAAAGTCAGAGAATCACCAAAGTTGATAGGATTTATCATCTGGGCAAAATTATATCTGTTCCAAATTTCATCCATCCAATAGTTGTCGAGACATTTCACTAAAAAGCAGAAATGTGGATTAACGTCTGCCATTTCTGAATAATTTACGAATAATTTCCAAGATGTTTTCTGGAAAGAACTAAGTAATTTGTCACTAATTATAGGGAAAAAGAGACAATGTTCAGTGTGTACATTTGCAATGAATTAATTAGAATTAATTGCTAGTGTAACCTAGAGAGTCTTTTAGTAAGGGCACAGCAAATCAGCTGAAAATTTGTTCGACAGGCAAGTAAGACTATTGTGAATAAAATCTTCAATAATAAATGCTTTAAAATAAAATTTTATATTGGGATTTTTCAAGGACATTCCCATTTCCTTAAATATTAGTACCAAATTATATTGTTCTTTCCAGGAAACTTACTAGAAAATAATTTGAAAAAAATGCTAAAAATGTCAACCATCCGACTGACAGACAGACTGACATTGCCATTGCTAGAGCCACACCGCAAATGTGGCTTAAAAAAAGGAATCGCCATGGACGATATAACAAGGTATGGATATCTGGTTTGATATTTCCTCACCACTGACTTAGTATCAGCAGTGGCACTCACTTGTATTTTGCTTAGTGTCAATACTATCGCCTGTCATTCATTTTAAAGAGCCTACTGTATGTGCAATAATTCATACTTCAGCTCTGATATTCTAGCACAAAAGGCTGAATGAGAGTTCCCACTGTACACATCCACCCCTTTCCTCTCTGATAATACACTTTGTTAGTTCATATTCCCTTGGTTTCAGCAAAAAAAAAACTTGTACAGTTGAACACTTTGGGTTTCACGGCTGTCAGAAATATGTGAACTCACTTCATCACGTCTCCAACACACACACACACAGTGCATGCCTTCGCAAGAATCTCACACACATCCCGTGAATGTGATGCACACCGTTAACACTCCCACAGTGCATTTTTCAGATGTAGTAACACAAATGGTTCTCTAAAAATAAGCAAACACAAACACACACACACACACATGCGTGCACAAGCACACTTGTCAGCACTGTAGGTAATAGGGGATTTCCTTTCTATTCCAGACACATTTGTCAGATGGATCTCTCTCTGTCTTCCTCCCCTCGCCTCCCGCCCACACTCCACTTAGGCTGTGGTCCACTCCTTCATGCTTTCCTCTCCCCCCTTCCCTTTTAGCTCCATAGCTCCTCTACAGGGCTCCTCATGAATTATTTGTGGCGAGATCATAGCGATCGCTCATGGCTCGTTAAGCTGCGTACGCATGGCCTAACATCTCGACGCTGTGCCGGGGTCACGTTCCAAGCTCAGCCGTCTGCTATTGCTGTCGAGACACAGGCAACTCACACAGACACACACACACAATCACAAACACACCATCTTCAGAAATGCAAGATTTGCTTTTATCTGAAATTGACTAACTAAAGGAAGACATCCGCTGTAAAGCCCAGCTACAGATATGAAGCTGGAGTTACAAGGTTTGCATGAGTAGACATTTTGAGATCTGAGCATGAGCTGCAGTGAGGGACAGGCGGAATGACAAACACACACACACACACGCACCATGTGGACGACTTGGCCATGTTGTTCCTCCCTCTCCTCCAAAGTCATTGACCGATGAGTCATCCAACCACCCTTACACTAATCCCTTGAGTGGGTGGTTAGAAGGATCACACACACACACACCTAGCTAAGTTTAACAGCATCTGTCTCCGAAGTCATGCTCGTGGGAAGGCTCAGCGGCTCAGACTGCATTCATATCTTGTCATAAGCTGATTCATAAGAAGATCACAAGTACTATTACAGCAGCATGAAGCTGAGCTTATGCATCGTCTGTTAACAGGTGGAATCTGGCAGAACACTAAGCATAGGGGACACATAACATACGCAAGGCCTGAGGGTTTATGAAAAAGTGTGTGTGTGTGTAAGGTGGAGGCAATGCCAGCTGCAATGAGTCACACCCTGAGTCACTCCAAGGGGCCGCACATCGACTCTCAATGAGGTTTAACCCTCCTTTATCAGGGAGATTTAAATTCTCCCTCTTTTGCCTGGTATCTTCACTTCTCTGTGTCTTTCTCTCTTTTCATAACACCCCACCTCGCTTCCTTGACAGAGTTCAATTTCCGTGTGTGCAAATTTTTCTTCTTTTTCGATGCTGATTTTTTTCTGAGGAAAGTGGTGGAGGGTGTGTGTGTAGGAAAAGGGGTAGCAGTTACAGCAGATACTGCCTATTCATGGCCATTCTGTGTCCTGTCTACCTGTACTGTTTGGCTCTGCTTGCTTTTTCATTTAGATTTTAGATTATATCAGAAAATCCAATAATCATGAATGCAACTTTAGAAAACACCCCATGTCTCTTTATGTTGTCTAACAATATTGTTTTTAAATAACCACCATTTGAAAAAATATTGCCTTTTACTAGATGCTGACATGAAAGTACACACTCACTGCACAACAGGAGTAACAATTACTATGAGGACTAACATTGAAAAGAGTTGCAAACAATTCTAAGATGCAAACATATTTTGAATTATTAAATACAAACTCAATCTACCTGCATATTGGAGCTTACATGATTATGTCAATTTATTAATTAGTTGATTGACAGGAAATTAATGGGTAACTACTATAATAAGTCATTGTTTAGGAGGTCATTAAAAAAGCCAAACATTTGATGTTTCTAGCTTCTAAAATTTGAGGATTTGCTGCAATAATTAAAAAAAACATTTTAATCAGATTAATTGATAATGAAAATAATTGTTAGTTGCAGTCCTACTGCATATTGATCTGGATGCTCTGGTCAGAAGGTTTCTCAGATCTTTTGGTCCAACTTGAGTTACCCTTGTTATATGAAATTCCTCTATTTGATAATTTCTAATCTTGTGGTTTCTCCATGTCCATTGCCCCAAGTCTGCCCCTATAACTTTCTAGGATGCTAGTGTATAACTGTTATTGTAAAGTGTAGAAAAGTGACATGTTCTTCCCTCTAGGTCTGCACAGCCCTCTGTCTGCACCTGGAGATACCTCACTGGGATGGCAGCAGTGGGAACACACAGATGGCTGTCTATGTATGATTGGCTAATAGCATTTCTAGTAGTATTCTGTTGATTTTTCAAAGGAGAAAGTAATCTTTTCACTCAGCCATTGTGTGGTCAGCAGTACGGGTCAGCTATAGAAAAACTGGCAGCATTTCAGTCTCTTGCTCAAGGACACCTCAGAAGGCCGTCTCACAAATCTGCCATCCTTTTGCCCTTTACAGTAAATGAAAGTATCACAGCTCCGGCGGGAGCTTAACAGTGATGTCAGTGTTGTTATTCATTATTCGCCAATTTGTACAGTGTCAAAGGAAACTGTTATAGCAAACATCTCTTCAACTCAGCATCTTAGCTTCTCTGAGAGAGGAATAGGAAATGAAAATATAACATAGGTGTTTTCAAATAATGTTAACAATTACATTGGTCAAGATTTTTGCACTTTCCAGAAACACTTTGTGGCTCAATGTGGTTCAGTGGGCTTCCCCTTTAACAGTGTACCACTGATCCTACATCAGATATGTCTTTATCCTCCTTATGGCAGCGAATAGCCCTGGATGAAAGGCTGGCTGAGTTGAGATCTGAGTCCCACAGGCGAGTCAGATACACTCACATGCAAACACACAACGATCTGTGACCAGTGCCTTTGGGCGATTCCTACACCGAGAGCTGCTGGAATGTTGAATGGAGACCGGGCTGACATGATGCAAGCTGAAAGCAATGGGGAGCAGCAAGCCGAGATGAGAGATGCTGTGTCAACTCTGCTCCACCCTGTCAGTTCTTGGAGTGCGTACTGGTTAACCACCTCTGACGTCTTGACTAAATATTATCACTGTAATTATAACACTTAATACATCATTTCATGTGGTCCATTAGAAGAAGGTATTTATGATGGACCCAAAAGGTCACTAATGCCAGTGAGAATCTTAACATTTAAATACAAGTTTACTGTAGTATGGTGCTTCATTTATAAACTGACGTTAACTTGTTGGTATCTAGCTTTAACAGCTCAGTTAACCTAATGTTAATCTGCATAAAGCTGTAATTTTCACAACCATGTTGTAGTGGCGAATAAAGTTATTTTTTGTTGTGATAGCAACCTACCAACCTAATTTGTAATGTTATTGAAATTAGTCTATCTGTGTCCAATTTTTTCCTGTAGTACAGAGCAAAATATTTAGCTACTTAAAAACAACTTCATTGCCATTTAGCCCTGCAGCTAATGTCAGACATTTTGGGAAATACTCTTATTTGTTTTCTTGCCAAAAGTTATGAGAAGATTGATACCACTTTCATATCTGTCTGTTAAATATGAAGCTACAGCCTGAAGACAGTTAGCTTAGCATCAAGACTGGAAGCAGGGGAAAATAGCTAGCCTGGCTCCGTACAAAGGTAAAAAATAAAACCGCCTACCAGCACCTCTAAAGTTAAAGGTTATATAGACAACACTTGGTTTTACATGGGTTTATGTGCCAAACTATTTCTTGGCCGTGAGCACTGCCTTCCTGGAGTTTCTGCTGGTTACCTGGCAACTTCACTGTGACGACAAGACACCAGGCATACTGCTAAGAGACAGTCCTGTCTTTATGCTATGCTAAGCTAACGATCTCCTGGCTGTAGGTCCTTACATCTTAAATAAATAAAAATAAATATAAAAACATCAAAAAACTTATCTGTGCACAGAGCACAAAATTATGTCCAGCATGTATAGTAACTCTCCTCTCTTTCCTCTCTGCGCAGCCAGTCATTTGTCAATATTAGCGACGGTCCTCAGGTACCCCACCTCATTGCACTGTGATCACGTAACATTGTGTCACCACTAAGACAAGTGGAAAGCAGAGAAAAGAGAGTAAAAAAGGAAATGGTAGGAAAGGATATAAGATGATAGTGGATGAGGGAGGGAGAGAACAAAGGGGAGGAATGGAAAGGATAAAAGAGAGTAAAGAAGAAGAGTAGTGGACAATGTAAGAGCAAGAGGGGAAGACATGTACATGAGTCAGGTGATCAAGGCCTTTCTGCCTTCAGATGGATGACAGCCAGAGATGATCTAAGATAATTTGGGGTCATTCTCCAATAATGGACTAAAGCATGATAAGGATAAGGAGGTGCAGAATCTGTATCAGTGCTAAAGAGAAGGGATGTTGCCTTGCCTTTCAGATACAGAATGCTATTGATTACTTCAGCTGGGCATTAGCAGCTATCAACAACAATGGGGCTGCACTATCCAATATCCAGATGGGTAATCAAATGAAAGGCATGCTTAATTAAATGATTGATTTGATTCAACAGTTAAAATTGAAACTACATAATGCGGCTCTGACCAACATTTTCAAATGGAGATTACACTGAGACTGAAAGTATACACCAAACCTGCAGTCACTGTAGCCTAAACTCTAAATCTAGGAGGTTTAAGAAGTAGATCTGGCTTGTAAGATTTCCCAAAAACCTTCTTAACATTCAAAACATTCTTCTCCCAAAAACAGCAATGTTCACAGCGTTGTTTTTTTCTTCCTTTTTTGATTTCACAATTCCATCCAACAGCAGTGTTTGTTTGTTTTTGCCTTCTGTGGTTACTCAAGTAGTAGTCATATAGATACTGTTGTCACTTATTGACCAGATGCCTCTGTTTTTCCCATGGTTTTGCTGAATCTACTATTTTCAATGAGAGAACGAAAAGTCTAGCAGTGAAAGATACTTGCAAGACTGCAGATTTACTGTAGAAAACAAACACTTCAGGGCTGAAATTAAACATTTTCATTATAGATTAAACTGCAAGATATTTTTTTGATTAATCGATTGATCTTTTGGTCTAAAATGTCAGAAAATAGTGAAAAATACCTATCACAATTTCCAAAAACCCAGGGTGATGTCTTCAAATGTCTTTTTTTGTGTGACAATCAGTCCAAAACCCAAAGATATTTAGTTTAATATCACATACGACAAAGTATAGCAGCAAATCCTCACAACTGAGAAGCTGAAACTAGAGAATTTTTAGGATTTTGCATGAAAAATTTCGTATTAATTGATTATCAAAATAGTTACAGAAAACACTTACAGAAAATGGTAATGATTTTTAAGATGTGCAATACTCTGCTTCTCACCCACTGCAGGCTGGGATAGGCTCCACTCTCCATATTCATTTTTTTTTTGAGGACATGGCTGGCAATAGCTTTTTGATTTGTTGTTTGTTTTTTAAAGGTTAAAATGTCAGCTGCAGTCATATTTCTGAATTACCTTCTCAAACACACGGCACATTACAGCTGGTTTCGCACCTCTTTTTATCAAATGTACTGTAGAATTTCTACCCGAGACACACACACACACACAAAACGTGCTGCTATATCACTTCCTCTGCCACTGAAAAAACATTTGACAGAATGAGTTTAAATATTAGAATTGGTGGTTATTACAGTAACAGCAATTTGTTACTTGGTGGCCTTCTGCTACCTTAAAATGCTTTCTTTGGAGAGAAATGCCCTGACAGCCCAAAGTGAAATCTTCTTTCTCTCTCCCTTTCCTGCTGTCTGTCCATCACTCTCCGTCTCACCACCACTCCTGTACTGTTTTTGTGGCTGCTCTTCAACTAGAAGAAGGCCCAGATTATGTACGGATTAAGAAGAAAAGGCTTGACCCACTTGCTTTTCAAAGAGCACCAAACCAAAAGGGCCACATGGAGGCTGACTTCCATTCAGTGTCAGCACTTCTGTTGTACTGTGCGAGACACTTGAAGCTCATGTTTATTGCTCTTAAGACTATAATTAGCAGGGCTGGCTTATGGTGTGAAAATGCTTCCCTGACTTGGAGACTGATTGAAAGTTCTCTGTGTAAATCTCCTTTGTGCCTGTGAGTTTTTACCGCTACTATCACATAACCAAAAATACATAATCATCTCACAGTGAGTTTTTTTAGGTTTGATGGGCTTGCTTGCAGGTTAGCTGGCATTATGCATTTTTCGAGCCCCGAAGATAACACAAGAATGGAGGCGAGAGCCAAGTCAGCACACAAGGAGGAAAAAGGGGGAGGGGGGTATAGCGAGGAGAGGCAGTGGAGATAACCGCCAAGAAAGTGGAGGAGAGGAGGCGAGAGGAGGAGAGAATAGAGAGAAGTGACAGTGTGATGTAGTGACAAAGGAAGTGGAAGGAGGCGAGAGGCAGCGAAAGTGGCAAGACAAAGACACAAGGAAAAGCTACTAGAGGTAGAAAAGAACCTGGGGAGTGAGAGGAGAGTGAGAGGAGGGGAGTGAGAGAGAATGAGACCCAGGAGGTAAACTAATCACCGAGCACGCAATGCAATTTTCTGGCTCTGTGCCTCCACTCCACCATACTCCTCCCTCCTTCGCTCTCGCCCCCCCGTCTCGGGGGCTCTTTTTACTATTCCGCTCACACACACTGTCTCTTGCTCCTCTATCTATCAGGCTGTACCATTTCAGCGTTCCCCTCTCCTCTTTAGTACTGCCCAGTAATCCCCTCTGGCTCCCAAAAATGGATTGAGCCACTCTGGCCATCAGCATTCAAAAAAATATGCTGTAGATGAAGGGAAGACTGTTTTAATGAGTAGAATTTGGTGTCACAAACAATTATTATTTAGTGCTGCAAAGTGTTTCTTCAGGCGTTCTTCTGCCACATCTTTATGATGGGGTTTGTGTGTAATATGGTGAATGATGGGAAAATACAAACACAGTCAGCAAGAGGAAAGAAAAATGATATAAAACAGAATCTGTCTGTTTGCATCTGTGCATGCGTGTGCGTAGTGTGCCCTTGCCCCGAGGCGAAGGCATTTAGGAAACGTTTGATATCGCTGCGGTAAAGGTTTGAAAGTGTGTTCAGTCTCTCTCCCGAGAACGTCGGCGGTGCCTGCCTGCCTCACTGTTTTGCAGCACCTTGATGATGATGATAGATGTTCGCTCCAGACATGCAAATAAAGGAGGCGGCTCCCTAGAACTGCGCACATGCTCTCACTCACGAAAACACACGCACAGGCAAACACATACACACTCCAGCACATGTGTATGTTTGACTATGATCAAGTCATCCATTGATATATTAATCTTCCTCTTTAGGGAATATACCCCTGGGAAAATGCAGAAAGCTCCCACACACAGCAGTCTCAAAACTGCCCTATTTTCACAGGCGCACTGACTGGAGAGGAAGATTAGTCACATAATGTGCTAATTTGAAAGATACGAGCCCTTCTCTAAGAGGAAGGTGTGAATGTGTGAGAGGAAAGCGAGCTAGCTCATTATTGACATGCAGTATATGTCAGCTCATCCATCATAAGTGACACTGCTGTTGCTACTGAGGCTTATGGGGACACACAAATACACACACACACTTATAGAAACACACAGACTACAGGATCAATTTCAACAAGCTTATCAAATTTTCACTCTTACACAACAGTATCAGTGTGCACATTCTCTCTGTCTTTCTCCCTCTCTGTCGTAAACACACACATATATAAAATGTGTGCACAGATGCAACCAAATCAGGCTTCAGCACAGACCAACATGTCACTTCCCAAAGCATGTCATGATTATGACATAAAACACCTACACTAAAAACACTTGCACACATGTCTCTTCTGTTTTCAAGTAAAAAACCTGACACACACACACACACAATCACATTTTTACACCAAGCTTCACACCATCAGACGGTGTCACTATGGGAAAGCCCCGAGCCCCATGCTAACCTGAGGGGATCCAATGACACAAAGCATATGTGTGAGCCCCCAACTGCTAGTCACTGACAGGCCCGCTGAGCAAAACCTGTTGTGACAGATCAAAATATAAGCCTGGCAGGCGCAGGGAACGAGAGTGAGAGACAGACAGAGAGAGTGAGCAAGCACATTAAGTGGCCACCATAACAACTAATCCAGAGGTACTTTAGCTATGCGGGGTACTTTAAGGTCACAGACAAGCACTAGTGCAGTAGGGTTGCACAGCAGTCTGAGGGAGATATAGTTACTGACAATGAGGAAAAAAAATTAAGCGTCATCATAGTTTCCTTCAGGAACACACACACAAATATCTCTCTTGCCCATTCCATCAGTTTAAGCCCCATAAACAGCTTCCTCCCATCACCCAAACACTGGCTAACACAATATGATATAAATCCTCTGACACAGCTGCATGGATTCATGGTGTCAGCTTTTCCAGCTCTTAAAAACACACACATACAAGCACACGTAGAGCAGCAGACACAACACACATGTACATACTCAGCTAGGATGAGAACTCCTGGGTCTGCTCTACCTTTCTGGGCTGGGGGTGGTTAGATGGAGGATAGAGGGGAAAAGAGATGTGGGGGATAGGGCCAGATCGATAGAGGTATCCTGGGAACTCTTCCTTTCTTCCATGAATCTATGCAGGGAAGATCGGATGCTGACAGAGCAGATCTAGGCTTCTGCCCCCTCTGAGGGGACTTCATCAGTGTAAGGAGTAAATGATTGGCTGTTTGAGCAGATGCAAACATCCCTCATGCCGTAGTACGTCATATCAATAAAAGCAGTGTGTGTATGATGGCAGGTATATCTTCTTGTCTGCGCCTCAGGATGAAAAGAAAAGGGCTGTGATGTGTGATAAAATACATACTGTGTGTTAAAGAAACAGTGAACATAATGTAGAATGTATGATGTATTGACAACATGACAAGAAGGGTGTGTGTGTTTTTATAGAATAGTTTAAAGATAGTGGCGTAATCTTCATGGGATGTCAAAAAATACACTGGCAGGTACAAGTCTTGTACATTTATAGTATAAAACATGCTGGACTGCAGGACTGTGAGATGTGGCTGAATTTGAAGCTCAAGTATTTGAGAAAGACCCAAAAGTCCTACTGTCGGTCACTTGTACTCATCTATGATATTTGGCTCGTCCTTCACTGGCAAGATTAAATTGTCAAAACATCACTGGCACTCTATAGATATATATAGAATATAGATAGTCGGAAGACGCCAGCAACTTCAATGCAAATTAAAGGAATAGTTTGGCTTTGTGGCCGAGAGTTGTATATATGATATGAGAAGATTGATACCACTCTCATGTCTATGTCTGTTAAAGATGAAGCTACGGCCAGCAGTCAGTTAGCTTAGCTTAGCATAAAGAGTCACTGCTCCCGGCCAAGAATAGTCCAACACATAACTCCCCGTAAGAACACAACTTGATGGCTTTACACTTCCACTTCCGTTTTTTATACAGATTAAACAAACAAGACATAACGTGTTAATTAGTGAGCTTCAGAGGAGCTGGTAGGTGGATTTTTTTTTCACAAACATACCCAGGCTAGCTGTTTTCCTCCTGTTCCCCCCCTGGTGTTAGCTGCTAAACTAAGCTAACTGCCTCCTAGCTGTAGCATCATAACTTCATATTTAACCTGTAATTAAGTTCTTAGGTTAGCGTCAATTCAAACATGTGTGCTGTGATTATCTTTGCCAGTTGAAGTCGTCTGTTTACACGACATCTAGTTGTGAGATAAAGTGCCAAACTGATGTTTAACCACCTAAAAATGGCTATTAGCTAATCATAACTGAGGATTTCAGGGTGGCACCTTGATACATATTTTTCTTCTTAACTGTAGTGCTATTTATCCAACTAGATTGTTTTGGTGGGTGTTGCCGAGTTTTGGAGATATCGTCCGTAGACCTTGTTGTGAGTTTCATGTAGGAACTATCAGTAGAAAGAAAATAACTCCTACATGAAACTGCTCACATCAAATCTGTGGGTTACTTTGAGTAACCGGGTCATGATTTCTGGAAAGAGACATTGCTGTTGAGTTTTTCAAAAGTATTTTTTTGGTGCTTTTGAGCACGACAAGCTGAGTGCCATTTAGTTCCATTATATTCAAAAAAGGCAGAAATCTCTATGGCCAATAGCTCCAAAACTCGACAACTCACACCACAACAATCTAGATGGATGAATAGCACTACAGGTAAGAGGAAAAATATCTACTTTTGATTTTGGGGTGAACTGTCCCTTTAAACCTTTGAGTTTTATGGGATGACAAAGACCACCCCTTGCCACCTCCTAGGCACACCTTGGCATGAGTCAGTTTGTTTTCTAACTGCAGTCCGGTTATGTGAAAAGCTTTAAAGGTTCTATATCTAACTTTTAGAAAACCCTTGTTAATAATGACACCTTTGGCCATTAAGTGAACTGCAGTCAGCATCCTGTTGCTCGCGCTCGCACTCCGTAGGCGCAAGCAAGCATGATCCTAGGCCTCGGCCAAAAGTCATTATACACAAGACTAAATGCTGAAATGAACACTGAATGCTGGAAAATAAATTACAATCATATTAAGAATAATGTTACTATCTGTAATGTTCCTATATTTTATTCGGACCATTGGCTCCATGATACTAACTAGCTTGCCGTTTGCAAATCACCCCATCAGCCAACACCACGAAGCAATCAATACCAGACCCACACCGTGCAGCCAAGCCACATCCAGCCGACCAACCCCAGCTTAGCTTAGGTTACAGTTAGCCGCCCCTGCCTTGCATTGCTCTTGGCTAGTAGAAAGCAATCGTTATACACCTCTGCTTTGTACTGTTAACATCATTTATTGTTGGCTAAAATCAACACAGTTTGTCTTAATACATAAGTTAGTATCATGGATCACAAATTAGTATCGTGGATCACATTAGCGAATCCAAGTTTTGGAAAAACTTCCCGGAAAAACCAACCCCAGGTCCTTTACATAGAAATCCATCCACAGGCTGTTATAGGCAACCGAGAAAGTCGGGGGAATGTAAAATTTTTTAAGTTACGTCACAACCCGTTGACAAATTGGCAATGTAAAGTGATTATTACATAAAATGAATGCGTAAAATGCTTCAGAATCTTACATATGGCACCTTTAAATAGAGTAAAACATTTTCTTTAACTGTTATGTTACAGTAACACTGTGATTGAAGTGAAGTTTTTAGTCGACATAGTTTCACTCACTCCAATCATGCATACCTTCCACCTGAAAGAGCTAGTACACTGGTAAACCTGAATGGAGCCATGTTCCTCTCCATTAAGGGTTGTTCCACATGTCATGTGACATGATGAAACACAGGTTGGCCATTACCGCTACAGAGCACTTTAAGTTCAGTGGGTGGACGGAGAGAGAGATAGGAAGAAAGAAGAGAAGGTCTGTGGTTGTTTGGATGAGAGTTTAAATGAGGTTTTGTGTGTGTGTGTGTGTGTGTGTGTGTTTGCCTGTAAATATGGGCTGAGTAAGTGAATGAGAAGAAGCAGTAAGTAATGGTCAGAGTGGAAAAGACACATCAAAGCTTGGAATTGATTATTTATTTTTATAGCCCCAAATATATACATATCATGAAAACATTATTTGAAAAGTTTATATATATTTCTTTCTTTATTTTATGATTTGGAAAAAAACTGCGCTGATAGTTAGAGAAAAAAATGATACCATGTCTATTGCTAGTAAATATACGTTAGCATTACCTCACTCATTATATTGTGATTATCACTATAGATTAACTAATGTATGTAACATCCTAAATGACATACAATCAGTATATAATTTATTTTATAACTTTTGTATAAACATCATGTTACAAATTAAGTTCCCTTTGCTTACCTTTTGTATTGTTGTATTGTGTTTAACAATAAACCTTTAGTTTTACAGTATATACTGTACATATACTGTTTTGACAACACTGTATTTCAACAATAATTTAAAGCTTATTTGAATTAAATTGAGACAAAGAGACAGCGGGAGAAAGACATAGAGGGCGAGCAAGAGAGCATCAGAGAGAGAGCTGATGACTCCTGGGAGTTGCTAAGTGATGGTAACTGGACTCCAACATGTTGCAGTCTGGGAAGTCTCCTGATGAATAGGAGGGAGAGAGGGCAGCGGAGGAGGGATGGGAAGGAAGACAGGAGAAAACCTAGCTGTGTAATGTATGGGCACAGAGCCAAGGCGTCCATTTCATTCACAAAACCCCCGAGCATGTCCAACCTTAGGCTGAACAATCTGCTCCTACTCAGCCCAGGGGAAAAAGGACAGGAAGTTACTCTCACGCTTCCTTCTCCTTGCTTGCTTTTATCCTCTTCTTTTCCTCCTTTCATTTTTGTCCTACTTTTGTTTTCTTCATTAGGCTTTTATTTTCTGCAAAGTCCTAATATGCTACCTTTTTATGCAGCATCACTGGATGTGTCAACAAGACCAACCAGCCAAGCTAGTGTTGTTTTGGGACTCCCTGACTGAGTTTATTAAAATGTTTTCCAAGTGTGAAATGAGTCATTTGGCATGGAACATATTGCATTTGTTTCTTTCATTTTTAAATTAAATGAAATAAAATGTTAATTGTACCTAAAGACTGGCCATCAGCTAAACACTTTCACTTGCTGGTGCTGCCTGTGTAACTGCTGTACTGATCCAAATTACTGAGGTCTGTGCCAATATTGCATCCTGCTAAAGTTACAGTAGACTATCCAAAATGGAAAAAATATGGTTTTAAATTTTTCATAAAAAGCATCCCATCCCACATGTGGTAGCTCAACTCGCTCTGACCCTGGGGTAATTTGAGTTAGAAGAGCTGCTTCAGCCTGTCTGATCATCATTTTGAAAAAAAACAGCACATACAGATTATGTGCCTGTAAAAGATGATCTGAAACTATAACTTACATTACTTTGGTAGAGCTATTAAAGACCTTTCTTCCCAAACTCTGTGCAGACCTCTCTCGACCTCACAAAGTACACACAGAGCCTAAGACATACCTGAGCCAGGAAAATGGTAGAACAAACATAACAGGACAATGAAGGGAATAAAAGTCCTGAAGCCATGTGAAAGTGCAAAAAGCTTAAGCAAGATTGTTTTTATTGTTTGCAGTTTGTTTTGGGCTTAATGTCAAGAACACAGCAGAAATTCTCATCACACACCTACACATTCACAAATGCACCCCACACCCCACCACACACAGTAAAAATGTTGCAACTGTCCCAGTGACATGTTGAAGGTCACACAGTCACAGCCCATTAGAGCAAACTCTTTCAAATTGATCTTTTGAATTAGCCCAGTGATACTCACAAAAAGCAAACCAAAAAAGGTACAACACACAGCTGAGCTTTAATATAGATTGGTTGTTTATTGCAGGTATAGGGATCCTCTTAATTCAAAGATACCTCGTCAGGGTTCCAGTATTGACTCATAACTGTTATGTGTTTATGTACATGTCTATGGGTGTAGGTTTTGGAAAACTAATCTAGACAAATTTCTGTCCTAAGATGGGCCTTATGTGAATGCATATATATGTGTGGATTTTTCATACATGCTAAAAATGCTACAGATCTTCTCATAGGATAAGAAGTTATGGGTGGGTGGAAAACCAACAGGGTTTTTCAAGAAAAAAAATCGTATGCAGAGTGATTTTGTGATTCTTAAGCAGCAGCTTGGAGCATGACTTTAGGAGCGGGTGGGGAGCTAGGGAGAGAGGAAGATCAGGAGGAGGAGGAGGAGAGGAAGAGAAAGTAGGACAGAGATGTGTGGGCCTGGCTCTGTAAGGACGGTGGCTCTAATCAGGACTGAGCAGCTGCTATTACTCCAGTGCTCTCTCAGGGAGGGCAGGCAAAACCCTACTCATGCTTTAACATCAAGGAGGGAAATCTAAATCACATAGGCTCCTGTTAGAAGCAGCACATAGCTTTGGAAAAAACAGGATTTTCTCTTGTCTATATTAAGACATTGTGAGCTGTAAATTATTTGGTAGCATTGATCTGCAGATGAAAATGATCAAGGTGGAACTGATGAGAAACGTTCTATGAACTTCACTCATTTGGACACTGTCTATTTCACCTAAAAAGCAATGACTGATCGAGCTAAACCCATCATGGCAGGCCTGTCAAGCTTTGCATTTCTCAAAATGCTAAAGCAGTGTGCATGGGAGTAGCAGCCATACACTGCATTTAAAGAGTTTGAAATGTGTTGGGGTTTTTTATCCTTTCCAAAACCAAACACACAAGAGCAAAAATGTAAGGAACAGATTTAACAGTGTGGTCCAAGGTAAGCTGCAGTTGTTAGTATGTCCAGTTCACTAGCTTATTACCTACAGTACAATAATAACTGAGCGTTACTTCCAAAGTCTAGGAGCACATCATTAAGTACATCAATTTGTGGGGTTACAGGTAAAATTCCCGTTCACAACTAGCACACTGTGTAGTATTTACCCAATGTGTGGAAGCTGGTTCTGGATGCTATCAAAGTTTAGGCTAATGTTAGCGGCTCTGTCCTGCTCTTATTAGATTAGAATTACACTTCAGCAACCCCAGCCACAGGGACAGCCCTGCCCAGCGAACATTTCCTCAACCTGCGTCAAGGCCAACAAGTCCAAGAGACGTTGATTTTGAGGAAAACTTATTTTAGAGTGGTGTAACTGAATAAACACTGTTTAAAAAATTTTCTTGCACACCAACACTACAAGTAATCCCTTTGGCCTCCAACACATGCGCAACAGGTGATATCAGTTCCACATCGAGTTCGACAGGATCGAGGGCATGCGAGTTGCTGGTGAGTTTCGAAAAGACACTCCAATTTAAAATGCAAATGTGTTTGTAAAGACATTATGCTTTTATAATTTGCATGCTAAACTGTTGAGTTTGAGGCTACATGGCGTATTCTCATAGATGGCTGGTTTCGTATTTGTACATACTGGGGGCTGGGCTGCTAGCACGCTAGCTGTGTGTTCTGTAGCGAACAGTTAGCAGCTAGCAATCTATAGCTAACATTTTTTGTTGTGCCTTCTTTCCAGCTGCTGTGAAGAGATGGAATTCAAAGGCCACAAAAAGTGAAATTGAAGCAGCCATGGGTGTCCACCTTAGAGCATTCACCTACAAGGATTGGGTAGATGGGATTTGGGTCCCACTAAATATGATTGTTATACATGTTTTTTCTTAAGATGTTGTACTTTGGGTAACATTTAAAAAAATTGGCATAATGCACTTTATACCCTGAATGTTGTCTCTTGCTGAAGAGTATTAGGTCATGTATTAATGCTTGATATAAAATATATTTATCTACATGCAGCACAAGAGCTGTGCTCGTTATAGGTTATAACTTTATGTAGGCGGCAGTGGAAGCTATAATGAAAACCACAAATGGGGGCAAACTACAAGTATGTGGGTGTTTAGTGGCTTGGCTTAAAAGTAGTTAAATTATAGGTTAAAATAAAGTCTATACAATGATGAAATGACGTGGATTGATGTTGTCTATGAGCCGTTGAAATGACGTGGGTCGAAAGACCTACATCAGAAAAACTTTCATATCAGCCCCTCCACTAGAAGTTGCACCAAATGCTAATCTCGCCTAGGGCATCAAAATGGCTAGTGCCCTGCCCAGCCACCCTTGATAGTGTTACGTTTGCCAATGCAACGGTTAGTCAAAAGGTTTTTTTTTCTCTTGTAAAGTTAAAAGTGAAAACACTATTTGAAAATACGAGGACTAACTAATTCTACACTGCAGTACACGAACAATGCTCTTTCTATGTTTACGTCTTGTACATAGATCATCAACTGGTGAGGTCGGTGACTTTTTGACTGGGACATGCAGCTTTAGCCTCAGTCTTTTAGCACTATATCTTGTATGCAGCCAATCAAGTGCATGTGTAAGACCATTTTACAGGGTTCTCGTTTTAAAATTAGTCAGTTGTAAACATTAAAAAGTCAGCCGTGCTTGTCATGGAGCTATTATTAGCTTAATTAGATAGCTAGTTAGAGCTGATCTGCTTGCGATATTTCAGCCGACAACTTTGACAGTCAGTGGCAAGAAATGAGAAGCCTGCTTTTTGTCAGCCTCTGTCTGAAATCAGTGTTTCCAGTATTTCAAAAATTACTACAAATGTGTGTCATATGTGCTTGACAGGCATAGCAACAGTCACTATGGAGGGCAGGGCATGCAAACTGTCAATTTGTTGTCAAACCTAGCGCTGCTACATAAATTACATTTCCGACAGTATTTTAAGTAAAGATGCATTTCTTGATAAAAAAGACATTGTGTTCCAACTATCATGAAAAACATATTTTTCATTCAAACCTTTTCACATCAGCCTCTATACAGCACACAAATTGTTTTTCATGCAAGTCACCGAAGCCCCATTCCCTGTAGCTGACCCTGTAGCAACAACACCCAGAAACACCTCACACTGAAATATTAAATAGCAAATGGGAAGCGACAGTCTCTTGAAAACACAGCACTTTGTGGGGAAAAACAAGCTGTCAATATCAGCGCCCTGGAAGCACATGAAACGTCTATCTAAAAAAAGAGACAGAGAGACAGACAGACAGTGACAGAGATGGAGAAACAGAAAGAGAAAGAAACAGAGAGAGGACACATTGACATCTCTGTCTCCCTCACTGTGGGCTGAGGTGTTTGTCTCTGACATGGGAATGTCGATCTATATCTAAAGTGGACAGCTGAACCAAAAGAGCTACAGTGTGTTCGCCCAGGAGGCCATGTAGGGTGAAAATCTTACTAAACGCTTCTCTCTTTGCTCCTCTAGCCCACTACGCTTAAAATATTTGGAGGGTGAAACTGGTTGACCAGGAAGGTTTGAAGCCATTAAGTTTTTAAAATGACTGTATTGCAAGACATTCGTCCTACAAAGAGGTAAATACACTGTGCATCCACAGTAGAGTAAATCAGCATTCACACACTGTGTTGTTTGATATGCCCAAGTGTGATCTATTGTGTGTAATCATTTGCTATCGCAACACAGCCATCTGTTATGTCCCAGACAACAGTTTGTATGTGTCAGACATTCTGAAGGAGTTACATGCTCTAATTTATTCATTTTCAGGATTTTGTTTTGCAAAAATGATCATAAGACAATTCAGTGATTAACAAATTATAACACATACTAAGGATTCTGCACTCGAAAAGCCAGTTTTCAAAGTCAGGAGTCAATATGACTGATATTACACAAGAGTCTATACACTTGTCTTGCAGGTGGTGGGCCCACAGAGCAAAAAAAGGATTAGTTCTCCAAGCAGAATCATCGTTGCTGCTCAGATTCTTTGAGAGCTCTCTCAAAGAGCAGAGCCTTTTCGCCAGATCTAACTGTATATCCATTTGCTATAAATCCTTGACATAAGTATCTCTGACTGAAATGCATTTGAAATGACAAATATTCAAACCAAAATCAATTCACTTCAATGGAATTGCCATGATCAGCTCGTAAATTTGAGTGGTGCCTTCGCGTAGTCAAACTTTGGGTGCAAGGCTGGTTTACCATCCAGGTAAAACAGCAAACTGCCCCCGGGCCCCAGAACTACAGGGTCCCTGAAAGCTCCAAGCTTACTATGTGTCAACTGGTTTGTGCTAATTTAATTGAAATTTAGTTTGGGAATGTGCACCACTGAAGCACAATATCAACTAGCATGACAAAGCTTTAAAGTTATTCCTGCTTTATTACCTGATCTTGAGGCCCTGTGTCAAATTCTAGTTTAAAGACCTTCATTATTCAATTTGTGCTTTCCCAGACTGCAAACTTGGCCAGTCACGGTCCAGACTCACCAGTGTCTTATGGCCCACATCTGGTTTGGAATGATGGTCCTTAAGTAGCCCAGGTCTGGCAGCCAGAACAGGACCACATCTGGACCTCAATATGGCCAACAGCGAGAAACAGAAATTTAAGCTGGCCCGCAGACCGCCCAATACACATTTTGATCAATGACTTCAAATCTCAGATGTCACCCTCAACTAACTACTTTAATAATTTATTGCTCATTTGAACCTATATGTCTTAAGAAGCTGTCATGTCATCCATCTTTATATACAGTCTAGGGTTTATACAAACCCTCACAGTATAAAATATGTGACTGTACATTTGGATATTCAACTGAAATTTATCCAAACGAATAGAACAGGTTACTATCAATTAGTTACAGTTACTACAATTCTGCAGTGTACAGTACAAGATATTCTCAACAGAATATATAGTATATTTAAAATAACTGCAATTCCTTTTTGTCAGGTCAGACCCATCTTCCTATGAGATGTGTGGCACAGCCATCCACGTTCCTGGACCAGTTGGAAAAAAATGATAAAATAATAATTAATAACAATAATTAATAATTTAAGTTACTTTACATCCAAGCGGTTTCAGGTTCTGGCTTTTCAATAACGTATATTCTAATATAAAATTTATAAATAATATTTAATAATACACATTCATACTGTTCAAGCAATTCATACTTGTTTAAGCACATGATTATGCTGTGAGAATTATGTAATCGTCCCAGTGATATGAAAAAAAATGCTGTTGACGAAATGTTTACAATAAACTAGCAAATCACTTTGTTCAAACTGTCTTGAGTTTTAAAAGTTAAATCTTAGCTTGCCAGTAAACCTGCAATGCTACAATGCGGTTGTCTCATGCTCATCCATCCATACTCAAATGTATTTTTCAAGTTCACACAAAAATGTAGAGACAATGCTTACCGTACTTTTTCGAAACCGCCATGGTGGCTGATCTTCCCTCCTGCAGTGAAAAAAAAAAAGTCTGCCTCCCTCTGTTCAAGCTGTGTGTTGACGTCACAGGCGCACATCAAAACAATATCCAATAGCATCGCCCAGCAGAATTACTGATCAAATTTCCTTAGGTCCACTTAATAGTTTAAAGTTTATTATATTAACTCAATTATATATTTCAAAGTTCCCTCCCTCTGACACGTTTAAAAGAAACTTAATCATCTATCTATCTATCTATCTATCTATCTATCTATCTATCTATCTATCTATCTATCTATCTATCTATCTATCTATCTATCTATCTATCTATCTATCTATCTATCTATCTATCTATCTATCTATCTATCTATCTATCTATCTAATATCATCTTTTACCGAAGTCCCCCGGAAGGTGATTGCTCTTTGGGATATGTTGCATATTCCTATATTGTTTTAATTAGCACACAGCAAGCATGAGGCGAGCTAGTATTCTAAACTGTACACAATGCACAAGCAGGAGAAGGAACAAGGGGTTAAGAGGGGTCCAGTTAATAAATAAGCTAATTTGTCTAACCTTATTTCGTTGTTGGTGTCCTGTTATATGGATTCCATCCCAAAACTAAACATCTGAGAGTGGATAATTAGCTAGTGTGTGTGTGTGTGCATGCTTATCTGTGTTTGCACCCAACTCACATCAGACCACATCAAACGGCTGCAAGTCTGTGACACACTTCCGTCAAAGGCAGCACACGAGAGAGAAATGTCCTTAGAAAGACTCAATTTGTTACGGTCAGGTTGCACTCCTAAAGCAGGCCGGGATATAAGCAGCACTATAAAGCGCACACCATGGCACACAAACATAGGCGCACACACACACACACACACACACACACACAAGTGCACTGCTGTAAATGGAGCCAAGTCTGAAAGAAAAGAAACACACAAGCTGTATTCAGTAAACATACACAAAAACAGGACTGTGTACAAAGTAATGCGACATATACAGTACAGTCTAAGGCTAAATATAGATGCAGCTGAAAGTATAGAGCTTTTTCAAAGGACTATTCTCCCTATACATCAGCTATGTGACAGAACAGTCAGCTCAAAGATTTCTGTACAACTTCAGAGGCTTGTATTGTCTTGGCTTTTCTTATTTTTACAGTTTTTCTGCTGTCTGTCTGTGTCAGAGTGCAAGACAAGGCAGAGTTGACTTCAAACAGTCTTGTCCCATTGAACAACACATCACAGCCCTGCCAGGTCTATCTTTGAAGCCCCCTGGATGGAGCATGCTCAGTGGCACCCAGTCAATAAGTCGTTAATGGAGGCTTTAATGGTAGTTGCTCACCTTGTGAGGCTGTGCACTGACCCAGAGTGAGACCAGGGACCAGCAGCGTACCACCCTGTACACAACTTAATCTTACAGATCCAAAGGAAAAATGAAAAATGTCTTGGTAGATAAGCTGAAGAATTGGCTTCTATATTGTCTTCTGTGTCTGTTTTTTGAAAGCTGTGGATTACTGCATTACTAAAAATAAAATGTTGAGATTAATTTATTGTAGTAGTGTAGTGTATTGGGGGTTAGTTGTTCATGAGTCGGTTCCCTTGTTGCGGGTGAACGAAACAAACCAGGTCCATCCCCCCCTGTTAAAAATTAACAAATCGCCTATATATATATATATATATATGTTAATCAGTGAACTTTAGAGGTGCTGGGAGGATATTTTGTAAGCTGGCTGTAGCACCATGCAGACATGAGAATGGTATCAAAATCCAACATAGGAGGTCTAGCACTTCCCCCCCGAGTAGGTCAAGCTATTAAAATCTTTGCAAAGATCAACATCATACTTTACTCACAGAAGCTTTCATGTGAAAAGCATTGACAAATCCTTTAACAGCATGGTTATATTATCTAACCTTGCAATACTAGATTTGCCCTCACTATCTTACAAGTGCAATTCAAGGCCAGAAATTGAACAAATAAATAAATGAATACCTCATACTACAACCAAGACAGTAATAGGTTTAACCCGGTCACGTCACGCTGTGTAGACATTGTACAAAGATATGACAGCAAGATTTAACAGTAAAAACTCACAGCAAGATCAGTAGGCATTCATGAGGCCTAGAGACTGAGATCAAAACCTCTTTGCATAGTGCACGGGCAGAGACACTTTACAAAGTCTCTTTCATGGCTCCTCTCGTTGTGACCCACTCTGAACCATCTCTTTTTACCTTCAATTCCTTATTTCTTTGCTTTCCACTCAGTCCTCTTTACCAATTTTCTTAGTTTTTTACCTACTGTGTTTTTCCCTCTTTTTCCTTATTTCTCATCTTTCCTCTCTCATTCCTTTTACCCAATTTTGTCAAGACACTGGGGAAAAAAACAGCACAATGACAAACTGCTTTGTCGCTCTTCTTTCCTTGATGTTTTCTTAATGTGGAAAAAGTGATCTGAAAATCTTTTTTCTGTATGAAGGAATGAACATAAACAGCAAACTTAATTATGTATTAACAAGTAATAACGTGTTAGCAGAAAGTCTTTCACCATTACTCAAATGTTTTATGGGCCTACAAAATCATGAATATATGTATAAGCACACCCTTGTCTTGTACAGTATGTACTTTTTCATCTTGTGTAAAGACAGTTTTGTGCAATTGTATCCTGAGTTAAATCCATATAATAAAGTAATTGTAATAATGGAGAAGAATGCATATCTTTTATACACTTTCCAGTTTATGTGGACAATAGGACTCTCTCCCACAGTTGAGTCACTATTAATTAGCTCTTCAAACATAAGAGGATCTGGTAAAGACAGATCCTGCCTTTAGTAAATTCATGTTGAATGGAGCAACAATGGCACACATCCTTTTTTCTTACAATAATGGGATGCATTGGCTTCTATCACTCCTTGCTTTGGCAGTCAGATAAGATATTACTGTGCTGACAGCCAATGTGTTTGTAGGTTACTCAACCTAAGTGTAGTTTAGCCAAGGAGCTGAGGCTTGATTTATGTTTATTACCCTTAATTTGTATCAATGACCTTTTTATAAGGGTTAAACACTTTCTTGTATTTCAAATGAACAAATTCATCAAAAGATTCTAATGCTGAGTGTGGCATTGTGTAACAATTACTGTGGTGGAGATCTGAGGTCAGCAGCATAGCAGAGACTAGCGTTAATAAACACAATTTCAGGTTTTCCCCCAAAGTGTGTCTCAGCTTCACTGATTCACTAAGTACCGTAGCTGTTGTTTTCCCCTTTTAAAAAATGGTACCAAGATTCTTTTTTGCCTGTTTTATTTGTGCATGTGTGCTGTGTTGTGTATGCGGTTGGTGCTTCATTTCTTCATACATGTTGACTTTATACATGTTAACTTTGTAACAAATGTGATCTTTATTGTAATTTCCATCTGTCTGGAGACACTAGAGGCCTTCTTGGCTACCTCTGGTCCATTTAAGTAAACAAACTAACTAACTGACAGACTGACTGACTAACTAACTAATCGCTTAGGCCTTGTGAAGTCAGTGCATATTTCACAGCATACACCATTCACCTAGTTCAAATAGGATTAACCTCTTTATTGATGAATGCTGTAGTAATAAAAGGGAGAGTTAACAATAAACTTAGGTGGCCAATAAGATCATAACAAGACTAAGACATTAGCATCTCTGGCACAGTGGTGCTTGAGCTAAATGCTAACATCATCATGCTAACATGCTCGCAATGACAATGTTAACAAGCGCATGTTTAGCAGGTATAATGTTTACCATGTTCACTATTTTAGTTTAGTAAGTTAGCTTGGTAACATTAGGTAATTAGCACTAAACGCAAACTACAGCTGAGGCTGATGGGAATGTCATTAGTTTTGTAGACATTTAGTCATAAAACAAAGTATCGCACAAATTAAAATTTTTACCTGATGATCACGCTAGAAGTTATTACAATTAATCCTGAAGGGAGCATGAATGTCATGCCGATCCATCCAATTGTTGTTGAGATATTTCAGTCTGGACCAAAGTGGTGGACTGACCGACCGACCGACCAACATTGTCATCCATAGAGCCACGCCGTTAGCGTGATTAAAAAGCAATCAGCTGTAACAAAATTTGTATCAGAACTACATGTGAAGTATTACTCTGCATTGCACTGTCTATTTTACATTTCATATTAATACCATAATGTATTGCATTAGTGTAAAAGTAAAAGTAGTGCAATTTCACAATAGGCTGGCTAAAGCAATGTTAGCTGGCTTTACTCTCAAATAACGCACGTACTAGTAGCCAGAGCTTGCGCCTCATGTCCACCATCATCCCTCTAACGCCAGACCCCTCTGTCCCTTGTCAATTTCCTCTGTCTCCACCAGGCTGTTTGTGAGTGAGTGACTATGGGAGAAACTGTAATTTCCAGGGAGAAGCGGAGAACTGGCTCAGTAGCGGCACAGCCCCAGGCCTTACACACAGCTCCTTTTTCCCAATTCTTAGAGGAGCTGCCTGTAACCAGAACGGTACTTGACAGCCAAAAAGAAAAAAGAGAGCCCATGTAATGGTGGGAAGAGTTGCAAAAAATAAGTGCCCTGGCACAAGATATTCACATGTACCCTCCACCCTTGAGCTCTGGTTGCAGTGTACTCTAGGAAATAAAACTGAAATAAGACTGAGCTGCTGGGATGTGCTATAGTATATAGGTCATTAATACAGCCCGTCATCCTCAGTGCATTGATCCAGAGGAGGCACATCATTAAGAGGCCATCGTCTCCACTTAAAATGTCAAAAATTACACCAAACCCAGCTTGCATTATGACTCTTTATGAATTTTGCTCTCCTTGTCATCCTTCTCCCACTTTCACACTTCAGTGGAGCTAAAAGGGGGAATAACTTTAAGTTTCAAGAATTTACATATAGACTTATGGATCTGATAACTTGAGTAAGTCTTTCCTACAGCTAGAGAGGCCAAATAACTAATCTGTTACATTTGATGTCAGATTAAAAGGTGTTTTAATGATAATTATTGGATAATTTTCCCTGAACTGTAACACCAAAACAGTTAGCTGTTAGTGCTACCATTTTCAATTAATGCACATGAATCCCTAGAATTTTTTTTCCTGGATTCTGTTGCAGTTGCATTCTCAGTCGTCCAGTAAACCGGTGGTTCCCAATCTTTTTGGTTTCCCTATGATTGCTTCGATTGTCCATCCATCCATCCATCCATTTTCTACCGCTTGGTCCCCGTTAGGGGGTCGCGGGTGACTGGAGCCTATCCCAGTGACTTCGGGCCTTAGGCAGGGCACACCCTGGACAGTGGCCAACTCGTCGCAGGGCGAACACAGACACAGACAAGGACAGACAACCATTCACTCACACATTCATTCAATACGGGCAATTTAGAGTTATCAATTAACCTACACATGCATGTCTTTGGACGGTGGGAGGAAGCCGGAGAACCCGGAGAGAACCCACGGTAACACAGGGAGGACATGCAGACTCCACCCAGAGAGATTGTGTGATGTTGGTCCGGTCCGGGAATCGAACCCACGAACCCACGAACCCACGATCTCCTTATTGGGAGGCAGGAGCTGTAGCCGCTCTGCCACCGTGCACCCCCTGCTTCGATTGTTTCATTTTAATAATTTTCAGAAGCCTGAAGGGGTAGGAAAAGGCAAAACTAGATAGTATCACACAAGAAAAAAACACTTCCAAAACATTAATCAACTCACTTATGCATGTATTCCAAAGCTGAATTTCAGTGGCATTCTTCTTTAATATCATTGCAAACTTGTCTTTTATTTTAATTCATGTATTTCATACAAAAGAGCATCACCACATATCATGTAGTGTATCAAGCAAATGAGGTAGAGTCTATCAATACTACATGAATTTATTGTCCAGAGCAGATATATGCCCCCTCAAGCAGAGGACAGAGCAGCTCTGTGGGAGGCTCTTGCCTCTCATTACCCTGCAGAATAAGCAGACTAAGACAAAACATCTTGTGCAAAACACCAACGCAAGAATCCGCCCACACTGACTCCCCAGTAAGTTGAGTGGACCCCTGCTGGGTGGCGCGTTAGAATGACACCATCTGCAGAGGGCTCGAAACACCCGCGCACTTGGACCTCAGCAGGGGGGTTTGTGCTTACAAATGGATGCTATGGTAACTAGATGTGAGTCTTCTGTGCATTTTTGAACACTCGTATCCAATGCTACCTGCAGATGACATGGAACTGGAGTGGCATAGTGTATGTGAGAGATGCGGGTCTGCACACAGCAGACAAAACAAAACAAACACTGCATTTCAGTTAAGATTTTTAGGGATTCCCCATCCTCCCACCCGCCTGTCTTTTCTCTCTTCTTCAGGATTCCATGCACAAACGTTAGAGCGACTGCTCATAGCGCTGTTTGCTCAACAGTTCACACTGATTCCACACTTTATGCAAAGCTTGCAAGGAGACAAATGTCTGAGAGGGGAGAGAGAAATGGAGAGAAAGTGACAAGGAGGGAAGGTAGAGGTACAGGCAATGGGAGACAGTGGGATGAGTCAACACTGTATAGAGCCAGATCACAACACAGAGATAAACACCATCTGGAAGCCAGAGAATGTCACCGTCATCGTGTTGTTCCTCTGAACCTGAGATCTACCACAGAACCTTGTAATCAACACAATGCCGCTGGAAGCCGATGTCCAACTGAGCGAGGAAACGATAGTAATGACGCTTAGCACCCAAAATGCTGCAATAGCCAGGGCCGCCAGAATCCAACAAGCATGTGCTGAGTGTCGTCTAACACTTAATCATGACTCACTGCTACATTTGAAAAGAGTGTCAACAACTGGTTTGGGGGTGATGGGATGGGGGTTGGGGGGCATCTGCATAGGGGTGGGTTTAGAGGGTGCAAGGGGTTCGTTTTTTCCTTAGAAAAAAGCCGTGGGAAACAACAGCGGTGAGGCTCAGTCAGAAAGTCCTCAGTCTCCCTTCTTTCTTGCATCCTGGCGACTAAAAGCTCTCAGGGGAGCAGTCACTCTCAGCCCACTTGTTGCCATGGCGATTAAATGTCAATCAAGAGATGGCGGGGTTCTCTACATTAGATTTTACACCCACACTCAGTCTCACACTTCCCTTATTCAAGCTGAAAGGACTACAGCAAATAAACATAAACATACGTAGGCGGAGTTCACTGATCATGTCATGAAAGTCCTCCAAGCCCATTGCCGAAAGGATTTGAATTTTTTTTTCATTTTACACAGCAGGAAATAAAACATTCAGTGCACTTGAAAATGATGTATTCACATCATTTTATCTCAGATACTTTCTTCAGATTTCATTTCACTCATAACTCTGTTTCATTACTACCCTCTTCTTTATTCTTCTCTCTCCATACACACACACATATATATATATATTCCTGTCTCTCTGTTTTTCAATATTTTCTGTTTACTACCCCCTCATCTTCCTCTTACTTTCTGTGGCTCAGACAGTGCTGTTGAGTCTCAGTGGGGCTGAATGAAAGTGACCTCGCAATCGACTGCTAATACAACTGTCATCGCCTGCTGCCCGCCACTTCCCACCAGGGTAGGTCTCGGAAAAAAGAATCAGAGGAATGAGAGACGGAGAGAGAAAGCAAGATATGTCTGTATGAGCAGAAATGTGAGAGAAGATGGCAAAGTGGTAAAAATAAATAAATAGAGGCCCTGGAGGAGAGAAAGCAGTAAAAATGTGAAGACTGAGAGTGGCGAGCAAACAGAAGGATGGCAGACAAGCACAGTGAGACAAAACTTATGTCAGTGGGTGAGCAGGAGCAGAGTGGGTTGCAGAGGCAGACTGCTCAGACTAGCGTGAGTCACCGAGGTCATCCAGTGACAAGGCTGCACACTGTAGCATCACGGTCAGCAGGTCAGACAGGTGGATAGCTTTGAGCAGACAATGTTTTCTACCTCACCGGACACAACAGGTTGCACATGGGTGCCCCTGCCACCGTGCATTGTAAAAACAATATGCATTTATTCACTTAGATACGAGTATCATTTGATCTTGTCTTCAATCAATGCAACACCTGTCAGTCAAATTCAGCACTGTTGATGTTGATGAAGTTTAAGGTTCTGTGGGTTGCACTTTTAATTCTTTAACTACTACATTCATTTTCAAAGTGTTCTTAAAGGGTCTGTTCACCTGAATTCCAAAAAAAAACATATTGTCTCACTTAGAATATTAGTATCTAGCCATGCAAATAGTATTGGTTTTATATGCCAAGGTTTTAAGATATACTGCATGTATCTTAAATTTGCTCTTTTTAACTGGACAAAAGCTTAGTCAGAAACTCTGTGACTCCCACTGTAGTGCAGCATTTGGCTTAGAGTTACTGATATGTGAAGAAGCTTTGGTGAAAGTTCAGTTAGGAAGGGTTTTTTCCCCTCACATTTTGCCTTTATTTCTCTATGAGTTAACTTGCTACTGCTATTTCTTCTACTCAATCTAATCTTCTCCATCACTTCCACTTTCCCACGCTGTCAAAGTCCCTTACATTCACAAATTCTGACCATATCTGAACAATCTTTCTGCCCACCTCAATAAATACTGTTATACACTTTCACTGATTTCTTCTTATTGAAATATATTTTGATGAAAAATATGGGCAGAGAGAAAAGGAGAGATAGCGGGTTTGGTTCTTTATTTTTCTCTGCATGGCTGGAGCTGAGTGTGTTTCAGATGAAAGCAGAGCGCTGCCACTGTACAGCAGCACTGGTCTGACTGGTCAGTGCTGGACTCCACTATAAATCTAGGTCACAGTTTGCAGCAGGGCATTACCTCATTAACAGTTCTCGATACACACTATCTCTCTGACTACAGTCCAAAGACAGTAAAATATGTATGTCAAACCAAAAATGGAGGGAAGGAAACTTCAAAAATCTGTTGCTATATAAGGTTCTAATATGATTAATTTAACTAGACACATAGCTGCAGATATGTAAATACAAGCAACACTGGTTAATTTGACTATCTTTCATGCTTACTCTGTTAATTAAGTTCTACACTTTCCCGCTTCAGACTCTAATCAACTGACTGAGGGCGTTTACAATTTTCACCCGAACCAATCACTTTTTGCCAAGACCTCTGTGAGCAAATCATCTTGCTGCTGTCAAACTTTAAAAAACGTTCCTAGTACGTACAGATAAGAAGTTGTATTATGTCTAAGTTTTATAATGTGGCAGATAACACAGTTATAAACTATCTGGAACTACCACGGGAAAACCGCAAAGCCTCACAATTTTATAAAACAATTTTATACTCCTTCTTGAATAATGCGTCTGTTAATGTGAAAATGATATGGCAGAGGGACCTTAGAGAAGAAATTGAATGTGATAAATGGTCTAAAATTGTGGCAAGATGTGGCAAATATGTGAAAGAAGCGAGGGGAAAGCTCACACAGTATAAGATACTGCATAGATACTATCACACACTAGTGACACACTACAGAATGAAGTTGTTGAACAATAATTTGTGTTGGAAATGTAAAACTGAAATACTTTCCTACACTGTATATGGGAACTTAGTTTGGTCAGACCACTTTGGATCCAGGCATTAGAAATTTTAAGTAGTTGGTTTGGTTCAGAAATCCCTTTAAGCCCAAAGTTATGTTTGCTGGGGGACCCTCCATAGTATAAATATATGTGCCATGTGTTCATGTATCCTGGAAACAATAATATATGTATGCCATGTACCAAGCCTTTCAAAAACTAATACAAAATTATAATTTAAAAAAAAACCCAACTGTTCCTTTCTCTGCTGCTGTCAGCTGCCATTTCAGTGAACGACTGATGCTAACCCGCCTCCATCCCTCCACCTCCAGTCTTCATCAGAATCAGCTGGGCAGTGGGTCCTTCCAGTGAGCTCATCAGGAATCCCGCTCCACATCACATCTGCTCAGATTTTCAGCTCTGCTTGTTATTCACTCTTGTCTACCCCCGTATAATGATGACGTCACATTGGGGTCTGACAAATAATCCTCACATATCTTCTTCAATGTTCTTATTGTGCACACTATATAAAAATGTATTTCTACATAACCCTTTAAGTCCTATTTTTTCAAAAGATTTCATGAATTCTACTCCTCAACACAGAGGAGCCTTTTATCAGTTTCGTTCAGAAGCTTTTTGAATCCAAACTAATAAAAGCAGCTGTCTGCATGCTAGACCCAGAGTGTTCTACATTAAGAGGACACAAAGCTTCTCTATTATAGCAACCATGGCACTGATGTCACTGATGTTATATTAATGAGGGGAAGGTTTCAGGAGGTTTGTCCAAATCATCAACCATCACAGCAATGTTGCATTTTCAATCACAACAGAAAGTAAACCTCTAGGAGGAGGCTTTGTGGTTCTAAAGACTTGTATATCCACTGTTGTCATCAGCACCTAATCACAATTTGAAGACACTCACAAGAAGGTACACAACATATACATGGGAGGACTGTGTCAAAAGAAGGCAAAAGTGAAGTCAGTGGCTTGAAAGATATATCACTCAGTTTAAAATCATAGTGAAATTTCAGTATACAAACAACAATTTAAAGAGTATATATACATTTTACAGAACACAAAAGGCTGTACAAATTCCCAAATTCACCACAGTTTTCCTGTAAATCCCCGCAAATGTCTAAAAATCCAGAAACTTTGTCTCAACAGCTTTATTTACAGATTATATGCTCTTCCCCAGCAATACTGACACTTGGAAAATGAAGTGTCAGATTTTTTGTTGTAATTCTGATGGGCAGATGCTGTGCAAAGAGCTAATTAAAAGTGCACAGGGAGTTCAGCAGCGAATAATTAATTGCATTATTACTGTACTGTCAGATGATCTATTTAATAATTCTCACTATAGAACAAATGAATTCAGAGAGTCTCTCTCAAAAAGCAGCAGAGCATTTTCACAACCTCATAATCAACTTCCATTGCAGTGCTCTCCGTCTTTGTCTTTCTCTTCTTCAATCACTCACACACACACACACACACACACATGCAACAGATATTTTGCTTGGCTGTGGTATTTCCTCTCTATTGCACACAGAGTTAGAAAAAAAAAGCCACAAGCTTTGATGTGAGCCATGTTAATGACTGGTTGGACATTTTGAGAAACCTTAAGCAAATGAATGTTTTGGCTCAATTAATTTCACAGTGTCTCTGGCAGGGACAGGTGTAAATGAAACCTGACACATCAAATCATCATCAACAGTCCAAATCCAGGAGGGGAACGCACAAACACACAAGCCAGCACGTATACACAGAGACACACAGTCAGCTGAAGTGTGAAAATGACTGCACAGCATTAACAGCATTTGGCGTGTCACAGGTATGTGCAACTCTGCAGATGGTCATAATGGGTAAAACAGAAAAAATCTCCCCACTCACAAGACTCAATGTTATTCAGGGGGTTAGTAGAAGACATTTAATGATATACAATATAATGTAATATGTAATATAATTATATAATTGCAAGTGATCATAAACACTTTAAATGACACTTAGTTAAGTGTGATTATAGACTTTGTATGTGAGCCTTTCTAAATGTCCTAAATGCCCATTTGAGCTGTCGAATCCAACCATTTATTTGATGTGTGCTTTAATAAGTCAAACTGCAAATATACAAAAAATACATAGACTAGTCTGTTCTCTATAGGAACAAAAGCTTCCTCTACACAAATCAGAATTGAGAAATTGCAATCCTTTTTCCAGATGACATGAAAGAAACATTCAGTGTAGTTAATGATTTACAAATCTTTGTGTTCTACATGAAATACAGTATAAAAGTTATAAATAAATCAGAATCATTAACAATTAATATCAAGATTTTGCTTTACAAAAAGGCTTACACACAGGGCCATAGCAAGCATTGAGGTCTCTGAGATCATGTCCTCAGCATTTTGGGGGATGTTGGAGTTTAAGCAACCTGTCAATTTGTGGTGGAAATCAGGTGTGAAAAGTATTATGATCAGTGACTACATCAACGAAATTTAGCCCTCCTACTGCAGTATGTCAGATCTTGTCTTGTATCCAGCCTTTTATAATTATGCAATATTTTGGTTTAAATAATTTGTCACATATTTGATTAATAAAATAAAGTTTGGCAAAACAATGTCACAAACAAAGGCCACCACATTAAGTACTTCTTGTCCATGTTGGCTTAAAAGTTGAGACCGAAAGTTAATTCGTGACCTTGGAAACCACACCGAACTGTTAATCTCAACTTTTAAAGCCAACACAAACAAGAAGTCTTGAAAATTCTCTGAAAACTGGACATTTGAACATCTATTCTATGACAGCTGGGCTTTCTCTGCTGAGGAAGCCCTTGTGATGTGATTAAAAGCTCTAGAACAGCTACTGAGTGTACATGTGGAAATTGTTTTGCCAACTGCTTTTTCCAAGGTCAAGAATGAACTTTCACTCGCAAAATCAACATACATACATAACATATGTCAACATATATATGCCTGCTTTTCTCACATCTATGCTTGCACTATTCTTTTTACATTTACATAAAAACAATACACTTTTTATGATAAAAAAATTATATCCTGACTGATAAAGGATTTTTGAGGCTGATGCAATATTCTTAAGTTCAAAAAGTTTTTACACAAACACATAACATAAATATTTTTTAAAAACATTGCAAGGAGATTTTACAGTTGAAAAATAAACTTGTCAGTGCTCTCTGAAGGACAAACTGGTGAAATTGATATATCTTTGTCATTTTTGCTTATATACCTGCAATAAGCTAATATAGGCCGATACTGGTCAAGCCAAGTTATTGGTCAAGCTCTAATAAAAAAGCAAGATGGCCTAATAAGGACATGAGTCCTGGATGAGGATTTCAGAAATATTATAGTGTTTGCCCTGTTTACACTAAACCCAGAACTCTGAGGTGAGATAAGGAGAAAATAAAGATTGTAATGGATTAAGGTCATCTTCAGCGGCTATACTGACAAATTAGTTCAAATGCACTCGTGCTGAGGTGGAGAGGTTTAAGTAAGAGTGATCTGTTAGGACAGTGAGGGACGTCTAGCCAACCTTGCCTCTACACCTGTTCCAGTAATGTGCTAGATGATTCGCTGAATGAAAGTCTTGATGAGAAGCTGCCTAAAGGTCGGGGTGAAAATACTCCAGGTGCAAACTGCACATAGGAGCATAAACTCATCAAAGTGCAGATTTTATGTCTGCTGTCAGCCTGTGGTGCATGACGGTGCTGCATATTGCTCCATGTTCTGTTACATTCACTTGTCTTCAAAGAGCAGAGATTTGTGCCAGTGGGAAGGTGAGAGAGAGGAGAGCTCGACCATGCCAAAAAAGACAAAGACCTGGCTGGAATCTCTTGTGGCAGTGAGGGAAAAATGCCACAGGACAAAAAAAAAAAAACATCCTTCTCTCTCTTGGACATAAATGGTTTGGGAAAAGCCTCAAAGTTCTGCACAGAAAACACAATATCAAAAAAGTCCCAAATAAATCAATAAACAGACACTCAAACATTTGACAGTGCTGCTTGATTTTGTATTCCCAAGGACCTTTCTCCTCGGTACAGACAGAAAGAATTCCTGTGCTGATTTTGAATTTTTTATTTTTTTGCCTAGCACTCGGATAAATGTTAAGCTTATTTCAAAAGGCTCCATGATTAAACATCCTGCTAATCTTGGGGCGTTCTACATAAAACTCCACAGAGCATAAATCCATTTATTGCAAAATGTGAGAGGAGGCAAACATAGAAAGAGGGGTTGCCGTCAATTCTCAGGTCAAAAATGGCAACTTTATAAAGACGGAAAGCGTGAGGAAATGTGTTTGCTTGTCACTATTCGTTGAGGTTAAAAACATGTAAATTAGCCATATGGCTAATCAGGACTGCTGCATGTGTGGGTGAGAGAAAGAGAGTGAGGGAAAAAAAAGACTCTGTATGTAAGTGAATTTGTTTGGTTTGTGTGTCCCTCTCCAAGTATGAGGAGTCTAAGAAATACTGTAAATACATAATAGCAAGTCTTTTCTTAATTAAAGATTAGATGCAAACTGTTGGCTCTATTTGTGTTCCTTACATAATTTATAGCTAAATGCGTTAAGTAAATAAAATAGTAATAAATAAAACAGCTCTAGCTTTGAAAGAGATATTCATGGTCTACTTTTTATTGTTTCTTCCAAACCTGTAATCCATATGGAGGCAAGGGAGTCACAGTAGCAGTTTTTAAACTGTTATATTCCTTAAAGGAATACTGGACTAATCCACTCCGACACGGTGGCTGAAAATATCTCACTGACTCCATTTCATCCTGAAACCATTGCAGACAAAGTATAAAGAGGAACAATGTTCAGCCACACCTTGGACCCAAACTGACAAGTGTATATATATTATAGTATCATTGAGGAAATTGCAGTAAATGGGATATGTGTGTGCATGTGCTCAGACATGTATGGCACTTGCACTAAATGCTAGCAATCAAGGTTGTGTGTACACAAACATAATATTTAGACCTTTCTTGTTGTGTATTCACATTTGATTTAAATTCACTGTTTTATACAGTGATAACGGGGGTATCCAGCCTGGGAATCAGATGAATCTGCCGAGCTCATGTTTCATTTGCTCTGGCAGGTACATCTGGCACCTGTCCCATTCAAACAGATTTCCACCCGTCCTGGATTTGGTCAGGCCAATCACAGCCGTTTATCTAATATGGGGCGGGTTGGATACGATGACTGACAGAGTAGTGGTACAGTCACACATCACACGTTTCACTGCTGTGATTGGTTGATACAGTGCAAGGCACCAGGCTCACTAAACTCAGCTCAAACTGTCAAACTAGGCAGAACTGATCAAATATGATATGTGGATTCAGATACCCCCTAGCGATGCCAGGCTAGGGGGTATCTGGATCCACATATGAGTAGTTTAAATCTGGCCCAACTGAACATTCTCTGTCTCCATAAATGATAATGTTTCATCATCAGCCCCTATAATAAATGATGTGCCACAAGGATCAATTCTTGGTCCAATCCTGTTCGCTGTGTACACACTTACATAGCTCTTATCGTTTTTATGCTAATGACACACAGCTGTATTTTTTGCAGCTTGACAGGTTTTTTTATTGGCCCAAATACTGTTATGCACAATTACTTACTCTTACTCTTACTTTCTCTAATTGGCCTGCCTGTGCAAAATGTTATTGTTCAGTCCTGCTTTTTCCAACAACATAACATTGCAAAGAATCAGATCCTTACTTCAGCCTAAAGATTTGGAAAAAGGCATCCATGCTATTATTAAATGACGCCTTGTTTACATATGCCTTACGCCTAGCAAGTCTCTATCTCAACTCTAACTGGTCCAGAACGCAAAGCGTTTAAAACAAGATGTAGATCACACATTACTCCAGTTTTAGCTTTTCTCCATTGGCTCAGTTATAGGAATGATTTTATAATTTATATAATTTACTCTTAGCATACAAGGCATTATTACATGGTCAAGTCTTCTTACAGGAGTTGTTGTGCCCTTCTGGCTGTTCCAAGGTCAAGACTGAAAACTACAGGTGATCGTGCTTTTGCTTTTGGAACAGCCTCTCACAAAGTGTTAGTTCTGTGTGTTTTCATATATTGTCTTTTCAGTCTCTTTTATCTCCCTCTTTCCTCTTTTCTTTTTTCTGTACAGCACTTTGTAAACTTGGAAAAATGCTATATAAATAAATCTTGCTTGCTATACATTTTTCTTTTAAAATAACTTCCACTAATGAGGATCTGAATGTGTAATAATCTAATAAACAATATTACACCATGTCTTTCTGCAGAGCCGAACTTTACGGCAAAGCATCAGATGTTTTACACTATACCATATGAGATGAGTCAAGTGCTTCTCAACACTTACCGTAGCATAAGGCAAAAGAACATTCACACCTCTTATGTATGTATTCACACACACACTCACACATTCGCATACATACATGCATTATTACGCATTTGCACATATACAGTGTGAGTGAGAGGCAGGTGGCTGAAGTTATAAGTGACACTGTTTTTTTCTTGTGTGTGTATGTACATAAGGGGTAGTGCCAGAAGAGTGAAATCAGTGAGCTCCTGTTTCTTTTACCTGAACACACAAGCATACTGACCAGAGTGTATTTAAAAACCCTGCAGTGTCCGAAGCATACAGGCTGTTGTTAATATGTAATTCACTCTGAGGGAAAACAGACAGGGAGTGAGGATGCAGTGGAAACAAAACAAGAGATAAGAGAAGAAAAAGAGTGATGGAGGCAAAGAGGGAGATGTGGGAAATAAAAGGTAGGGAAAGAGTAAATACAAATAGAAACAGAGACAGACAGAGGGACATGAAGAGGTACAAGAGTTAGAGAAGAGAAAGAAAAAATAACCAGGTAAAAAAAAAAATAGGTCTGAGTTTCACATCTGAAGCACACTTGGTGTATGCCCATTCCCTGTCAGGCCTGAAGAGGTGGTGATATGTGACATCTAACTGATCACTGTTGGACTCCTGAGCTGACGACCTCTCTGCTGTGATGCTCTCAGGTCCCCCTCAAGAACCTAATTTAGCTCTCCTGGCTCGCCACAGTCACCTGAAGAAAGGAAAAAGCCACCCAGCCACAAACATAAGGAAAAGAGGAAGGACACACGAAGAACAGTGATGGACTGCTGAGCAGCCGGCCTGAATATGGGCTGTCCTAAATATGATGAGGCCCCTAACATTATGTGGGCCAGATCCAATTTTTCTTACAGGAAATGTCACATGTGAAAGGAATAGTTCAACATTCGGGAAATACACTCATTTGCTTTTGTTGCAGAGAGTTAGATGTGAAGATCGATACCACTCTCATAGCAGTCTGTTAAATATGAAGCTGGAGCCAGGAGATGGTTAGCTTAGCTTAGCATAAAGTAAAGACTAGAAACTGGGGGAAACAGCTAGCCTGGCTCTTACAAAAGGTAAAAAAGATGTTGCAATTGGGGGGGGGGGTTATGCTAAGCTAACTGTTTCCTGTCTTTATTTTCAATGGACAGACGTGAGTGGTATCGATCTTCTCATCTAACTCTTTTAAATAACAATGAATAGTCTTTCTTCATGTAAAATACATTTCTACATATGAAACAAATATATTCATATTAAATTATATAGCATACTTTGAATTCTCATACCTCTCCAATCTAACTAATAATAATACAACAAAAACTAATCAGAAATACCATATGCATGCTCACATTGACACACATACTCTCACTAAGATCCCTTATGTGTTCATATCTGATAATCTGTTGACACTGCTCCTTAAATTCGGGTGCTCTTTTCTAAGGGATTTTTAATTTATTCTTAAATTCAGTTTATGTTTGCATGTTAACACTTTTTTAAAAAAAAAGCTACAGCATTGTATTTGACTCAGTTCTCTCACTGTCACAGTGTTTGCATGATTTTGTCATCATTTCTTCTCATTCTCATATTAGCATGGTGACACCCTGCTCAGTGAGCTGAGACAGCATGCACACTCTGCACAACAGCACTGATTTTGTGAAAGGAGTGTGCTCTTTTGACTTTGCATGCAGCGTATCTTCATATAGCTCATTTCTCAGTGAGTGTAACAGCTCACTAAGCAGGGTATCACCATGCAAATATGAGACTGAGAAGAGACAACTGCGAAACCCTGCAAGTGTGACACTGTGAGAGCAGGAGAACTAACGGGGCTGTTCAATTATTTATAAGCAGAGATTGTCTGTTTATCAAACTGACGCCTGGAGCGTCAACCATAATTTGACTCAATGGTGGTCTTCTCTGAGCACTGCTGATGCAGCTTCTAAGACACAGCACAGATATGAATAAAACACAGACAGCATCAAACAGAGCTGGGAAGTGTGTGTGTGTGTGTGTGTGTGTGTGTGTGTGTGTAGACATCAGATCAGGATTTTGAGAAAAGTGTACATATATAATTTTTTTAATTAGGTTTTGGGTAACACTTTAACTGTACTCTCATTGTATATGATTGCAACTATGTTAAACCATGTTGTAAAGGATGTATTAACTGTTTATACACCTGTTATGGATTTTATTTTTTTTGGGGGGGGGTATTGTTGTTGACAAATACATTAACACAGTGTCCTTGTCCTATGTGAGTAGTGGCTTAACAAACTCCAAAGTATTATGTATTCTACTAAATGTACATCATTAGTTAAAACATAATGTAATTATTAGGTCATCTATCTGTATTTTTCTGCTCTTTTTCTCCAAATTTGAACCTGCCAATTACTCTGGCACCGTGGTTGTTGTACTGCAGTCATGTGACTCCTCCAATATACATGGAGCACCCAGCCACTTCTTCACCTGACGGCAATGGGCAAAGGTCATGCAGAGGCTCACGCTTCCTCTCAAGACCCCACACCCCTCTGCACCGACAACAAAATGGCAAGAGACAATGACAACTATGAGATCGCTCACTGGCTTCCCACTCACAAACTGTAGACTCTGTTCGATGAAGCACCTCGCTTAGCGGTGAACACTGCTACCCAGGATTTATCCACATCTCCCTGATTGCTAACAAGTGCTTTTACCCTGTTGAACCCCTGCCCTACCCAAGCTGCATGGTGCATTCTGCATCTTCATTTGCATTCACCTTCCATTTTGTTGTTTGTTTTCTTGTCCCTGTAAAGCACTTGGCAAGGAAATTTCTATACAAATAAAGTTTAATATTATTATTATTAAAATTAACATCCGGTATTTACTCTATTTTTATCCTTGGTTTGGGTGTCCAACTCTTGAGAAAAATATCTGGGTCTGTTGGCTTCGTAAATGTTTGACTTTCTTCACCTGCCTCTTGTTTTCTTCCACTTCACGCTGGGCAGGTTGCGTACAACAAGCTTATATGATCTTCTGGCTGAGTGCACCTTATTGCAGTTGTATGTGAACATTGTTTTTCTTGAGCTGAAAAGTGGCTGAAAGCTGCATGGCATTGCATCGTGGTGTTGATTCTCAGTTGGATCTGCAGTACTAGCAACCCTTTCACAATAAAAGAGTAATGTGATCCAGTGGTAATATCAAAATCTTATTTAATGTACATTTAAAGACCCTTCAAATGTTGATTATAACCGCTCCCTTTTTGCAGCATTTTGTATTGATTCCCTCTATTGTGTGTAATCTTTTCAACAGAGCATAAATAAGTGCCTGTGAAAAGCAGTGAATCCAAAGAAATGGTAGAAATGGCAGTAGCGTGAGAGGAGAGCCATTAAGCCACAGGTTGACTCATGAACTGAGGTGTAATAGTTTCCTACAGAAATGAGACGTTTTGTCAGAAAGAGGGAGCAGAAGTGAAGAACTAAAAGGACGGCAGAATGTGGGAGATCTGAAAATGGGCTCTGTAGGGAATAAGAGATGGGTGGTATGGCAGGATGAGGGAGGCAGGGAGGGAGAGAGGAGGTGTTGAGTTGTAATGGGGCAGGAGCCAGATGCTCCAGTTTCCTTGACAGAAATGGAGGTCAAGTGCAGCTTTATGTGAAGGCAACACAGGGAGAGAGACATATAGAGAAAGATGGAGGGAAGGGAGGTAGCATGATGACTTTAACTAGTGGTAAGGGACACAGCATTTGATCTCACAGTGTAGAGAACCAGATCCTTCTAACGATAGCAAATAAGGAGAGGATAAGACAGCATAGAGGAACACACAGTGTGGTGTCTTCTTCCAGAATGGATGGAGGGGGATAAAAGGCTTTATGAGGAGCCTAAGTACATTAATAGGTGTAAGTGATAAGGAGGGATAAAAATAAAAACATAAGTTAACTTTGCAGGGAGGACAGATGGTAATATGGTGGCTTGAGCTTATGAAGAGCACTAATGGATAGAGAGAGTGTACGGGGAGAACACATGATGATCTCAAATAGTACATCTGGGAGTGTATTACTATTTCAGGAGAAAGGGAAGCATAAATATATATTAGGAATACAGCTATTAGGCTGGGGACTCCAGATGAAAAATAGCCTTTGTGTGTAAGCATTTCAACTCGCACTGGATATCCTCTGGGCCCAGGTAATGATTTTCTCTGAGTAGAATATGCACTAGACTAATATGAAAAAATATACATCACACAACATGCACAATGTGTTTGTGTTGAGCGCTTCTGAATGAGCTCAAAGGAAAAGTTGCAACAGGGCAGATTTAGATTTTTGTTTAGAAGAGAATGGAAATAATAGACAGCTGTAGGGAGGATCGAGAATTGAACTGATGCAGTCAATTTAATTGCCAAACAGAACTAGACACACACCATATTGAACAAACAACAGACTTCAAAGTCAATAAATCCTACATCGTCGTGAGCCAAGTTCCACAAGCTTGCACGCTACAACTGTAGCAAGCAAAAAAAAAAAGAGTGTAAACATGTGAACATTCACAGAAGCCAACTGAAAAATACTCTGAATCTGGAAAGTATGTGTCAAATTTAAAGGATAAGACTGGCTTTGAATGAAAAGACCAAAACCAACAATGCAATAGTTCGTCTCTCATTACTTTCTGACTTTCTTACCCTGTTTGTGCACTAAGCCCCAAGCCCATTGGTTCCTACTGAAGACTGAAATCTTTAAAAAATGGGTTACACATATACTTTTTAAAAAAGGTTCAGTAATGTCATAAAACAGCTGGGCACTGTTGTCTTTAGCAATACTCAAACAGGAGCAAATAGTGCATTTATTGGGGACTACTTTCAGCTGTGGATTAATACACATTTAATGCGCTTGTCAGTATTTCTGGCAGCAAGACGTGTTTGTGGGATTGAATCAAAATAAACTCCAGTGCCCATGTTTATTATAATAAACAAACATGTCACCCAGTGCACTGGTGTGGCTCACTGATGTGTTTTTAATAGTTTAATCTCTGTGCTCTGAGGGAAAGTGTGCGGGAGATGGCTTTTCGTAAAGGGAGAGAGCCAGGGGAGGGTGGGTGGAGTTCATTGTCCACTGGCTGCACCACCTCTCTCTGATCTAAGTGCCTAAAGAAACAGGACATGGAAATGTGTAATTCTGCCAAGGCGTGTGTGTTTTTGTGTGTCCGTGAGCAAGAGAGGCTGCGATGTGAGACTGCATATAAGGAGGTGTATAAAAAAAGAGCTACTCTCAACTCCCCTGAGGTGTGATTTGTGTATGTGCATGTACACACATATATGTGATCTGCATACAAATCTCTGTCTGGTAACCCATCTGCCCGCGTGCTTAATATTCCTTCATGAGTGCAGACCTGTCTCTGTCTGTTGACCAGTGTTAAGATGCAGCAAGGGTGTAACATCGGGGCCTCCAGGCTTCTACTACTAAATATTGTTTTGCTCAGGAGGCAGGCCTGAGGCGGTTAAATCAAGCATCATCATAGGCACTTTATCCCCATTCATTCACCCTGCACTGAACTTAAGCGCTCTCTGCAGTAACAGTGGGTGTTATCGACTGTGGAAATGGGATTGCAATCAGCTAACATGTTAACTACCCATTTATTTAGGGTTTTACTCTTACATACATAGGTAAGGTCACCAACAACATTCTGTTAAAGCTTGTTGATTTTCATGATAGACTGTTTAATGGTGCATCTGTTTGTTTATTAAGAGGTAAAACATTTGGATTCAAACAAATACCGCAAGCTGAATCAAACATTTTCCAGCAATACTCTCTAAATCAATAACCCAGCTTGAACTCACATCCTGATGACACTGAACCAAAACAGCAATTGAATCCCTTTTTCAAATCCCTCTCTCTTCCTCTGCTACTTGAAAAACTGAAGCTCATATTACTGTATCATTTATGGCTTTCTGTCTCTTTACCCCCAGCTGTGGTAGGTTCCGAAGAAAGCCGGCTTTTCTTGCATTTTGATAGGCTCCTCTGTCACATAATTGGGGGTTTTCTTGGAGCGCTGGCTTTAAAGGTTTGTCCCCTGTTATCAGTGCTAATGAGAAAATGAGTAGCGTTGCACTGATATGTTCCAGAGCTGCAATGGAAGTTTAATGTGCTGTCTGTAAATAACACACAACAGAGTCAGATGTGTATTTTAATAAAGATAAGTGTTTTCTGTCTGTGCCTGTGTGCTCTTTTTATCTTTTGTTCTCTGTAGAATAAAATGTTTTTGGGTTAGTGGTATTTTAAGTATTGTAATGTGTTTCTTATAAAATGAACATCAAGACACAATATTTTTTCATGCCTTTACAACAATAGAACACAATTGAATTTCTTAAGGAGATTCCCAGACTTATGTATTCTGCCAGCAAACTGAATAAACAGCCTAGTATCACCCAGTCGTCTATCTGTCGGTTACTTCACTCCAAAAATACTTCAGTGCCTCCACTGTGGAGGGAACAAGATGTTCCCATCTTTCACCACTTTAAACTCTCAATACATAATTATATGGATTGTAACTCATTTATCCAAGCCTTCATCTTTCCCTCTTTCACCCCCTCAGCTGTTTTTTTTCCTTGACAGGGCAGCTGGTTGCATTGTATCATCTCAATGTCTCGCTTCACCGCGTGTACAAACCTTTTTTGGCAACTACAAGCAGCCCAGCCAGCCAAGAGAGGCTTTTGTCAACTCCTTCCCAGTCTGTATTAATATTTACCAGGCTAGGAAACAGAGGCAGATGTCAACCATGAGGCGATTTCTTCGTTTTGCTCGGTGGTGAGCCCACTCTTGTTCTGGATTAAAGTGTAATCCAAGCATCGGATTTGTGGTGTTGAAACATTGTCTACAATTGAGGGGGGGGGACTGGAGAATTCTTTGATAGCCAAGATGGATGTACAATTTCAGTAATACAATAACAAGAACTTAGATATTTACCAGCATTTTTATCATTCTCGTTGTGGTCTCCTTTGACCCCTACACACATGGAAGATTTACAATTTAGTAGTCTGAAGTGTATTTAATTTTGGCACTGAAGTGGAATATACTGTTACACTATCAAACAAGCATTAATACAACCCACACACTCAATGTAACATAATGAAAAACAACAGGAATTAACATACATCTTTCTCAGTAACCCTACTGAAACCCGACTACCTACTCTATTCATTTTAATGGACATAGTTACTCAAATGATTCAAAGTCAAACAAGGCCAACATTTCAGAACTGTTTAATACAGCTGACAAATACACTGTCAAGAACTGAGTCTAGGTGTAATGTAAGTCCAATGTCTGTTCCACCCTTCACTATATACAGCCAGAATCCAAATGTGCACTGAATACAATATTAAACCTAATATCATTCAGAATATCAAAACATGACTTATATATTCTATATATCATCTTCATTGTGGTTAGGATGCTGTGCAATACAGTGTGGTATTTGTTTGGGAGACTGTATGACACCCAGTGAGACAGTATAAATCAATTTACACACCCGACAATACTCAGTCTGTTTAATTTGGTACATGGCTGCGTGAGGTTAAAAATGCCAAGAAAAAGCATTAAAACTTACACCTGTGCTTAAATCAGAATTTCAGCACTGGACAGCTCCCACAAAAAAGAGTAGATCTTTTCAGGAGCTCCCAAGACAAAAGATTAAGTTAAATGGACAGGGATGTCTTAGATAAGCCACATGTTGGCATTGTATTCTCTGATGCATATTTTGAGAATTTAGAGGTGTTTAAAAGGGCACTCCAGCAATTTCATATTGCGCTTTTTAATAAAATTAAGAGGACTCACAAGAGACAACTTTTAAGAATGGTCAAAGCAAAATCAAAGCAGCAGAGGCTGAGATACCCTGACTTTTAGTCTCTAGTATGGGTCAAGCTCCAAAAATGTTGGATCCTACAATTCCCATAATACGTTCCCATAATACATTTCCATAGCAGCCTCCTTTAGACCTCCCTGCCTCCTAAACATCCACTACTTTCAAACCCCACATCTTTGGTTTGTAATGCCCACTTTCTGTTAAAAATTTAAAGTCTGATGACATCAGGGTTATTTTTTTCAAACTTTGAAAAGATCCCTACAGATCCACAGAAGACATTATGCAGCTGTTTTCCAGTGTATTACTCACTGTGGTGAGTAAACTGAACTTCATGTGTAATCTCAGTGGAGTGCCCCTTTAAATATGTAATAGTTTAACCACATTGAAATATTTAGTTACTAACTGTATTTAGAGGTTTTGGTTGAAACTGCAGCATATAGCCCCTGTTTTGTTTTGTTTTATTCTGAGAAATGTAATGGCTACAGAAGAGATGTGATGTTGCTCACTGCTCATTGGTTAGTAACTGCCACTGGAGTCTTGAAATTTTTCTCAGTTTGTGAGAAGCTACTGAAAATTGCCTATTATACAATATTTTCACCCCCAACTATAAGAAATTAAGAGGAAAGAAGAGGACGACACCCCACCCAATTCTGCTGGGATTTCCCAACAACAAAGAGCTTCCAAAACTTTCTACACGGATTTCCTCGGGGGTGGGGGGGTGCAGATGGATGCAGCTCTTTTTCAGCCAGACGCTAATTTGGGTTTACACTGATTAAGCTGTCCATCATACTGCCAGGAGACCTCTGTGTATGTGTGATCCACTGTGTGCCTTAGGGTATGTGAGCAGAATCTCTAAAGCTTAAGGGGTCACCGTCAGCAGTGCCTGTGTTTCACAGGGAGGATGACATGAAAAAGCTGTGGAGAGCCAGTGACATAGTGGGATTACAGATGGGAGAGGAATCCTCCCCGTTCTGTCAACAATTAACAAGCCTGGCGATTCTGTCATCAGCTCGGTCCTCAGGTGCACAGAGGGAAAGCAGCTAATTGAATGTAGAATTGAAAATAGAATTGAGTAATGAAACATGATCAGGAGGTGTTTTTGACACCTGTCAGCACTTCATCTTGTTTTCTCACATTAATGAAGGGAAAACATTTCACAAACTGATACTGTAGCATCTTGTTAAGAATGCCTAAGAATTGCAGTGATAATTGCTTTCGAAATCCAGTCATGGAAAATGATCATTTATTCCCCATATAATGACAAAATACTGGATATGATAAGTTCACACATATCCAATGAATTGCACCATATCATGGAACTAAAACTTAAAAAGTAAAGTGCTATTTAATATTCATGCACCATAATACAATGTAATATGATAGCATATGCTACCTATTGGCAGTTTGGCCTCTCACAGTGGCTAATAATCTCCATATCAAGTGATAGCCCTGTGGGTCTTAGGTTGTGAACTCTCACTAAGCTGACAAGAGCAGCTTTTGACCCTCAACCCCGAACCAGCAGCCAGGCGGATCATGTCCAAAGGGAGACAGTGGCCTGACAATGATCCCTCGCCCCTGGCTTTGTGCTGTCACAACATAAACACCAACACATTACGTTTACTTGAGTTCCTTCAAGTTTCAATGCACTTCTTTTTAAACTTTAGTTCAGTTCAGTTCATCTTAGGTCATGTTTTACTACTGAACCTGTAAATCTGAAAACTAAAGCTGGTTCAAATATTGTACTGCGGTTCCATGGTCTTGATGTCCCTGAAAACTTGTATCACTGTGGGTAGAAAATGAGTCTTGCTACACTACATACTGCTCCAAAGGTTTATCATTTATTAACATCAAATAAATGTGTTTTTTCAAACCACAAAAGGCAAGCAATAACCCCCTTTAAGGTCCAGTGTGTAGGATTTAGTGGCATCTAGCAGTGAAATTGCAGTTTGCAACCATTTGAATACCACTCACCTCACCCTCCCCTTCCAAGAGTGCAGGAGAAACTACAGTGGCCGCAAAATTCGCGAAAAATGCGAATGGCCCAATCTAGAGCAAGTGATTGGTTTGTCCGTTCTGAGCTACTGTAGAATCATGGCGTTGCAACATGGCGACCTCCGTGGAAGGGGACCTGCTCCCTCTGTAGATATTAAGGGCTTATTCTAAGATAATGAAAACACAACAATTCTTATTTTCAGGCAATTATACACTAATGAAAACATACTTATAAATATTATATTCCATTTCTGCCAATAGATCTTCCTAAATGCTTCCTTTAAATGCTCACACCTGTGTAATAGCTCATGTGACCACCGATATAAAAGCGTATTTATGATAAAAATATTTCTAATGTGTATATACACTATACAAGCCAACATAATTGATAAAGTATATTATATATACAAGAAAACTGACTGAAGATACAACCAAGTATTTGTTTAATAACTTTCTTAAACGAATAGGTTGACATTTTGGGAAATATGCTTGTTAGCTTTCTGACGGCGAATTGGATGAGAAGATCGACACCACTGTCATATGTGTTTGCTGAATACAAGGCTACAGCTAGCAGCTAGCTTAGCTTAGCACAAATGGGGAAACGGCTAGCCTGGCTCTGTAGGTAGGTAACACAATCCACCTACCAGCTCATCTAAAGCTCACTAATTTCCATGTTATATCTTGTTTGTTTAATACAAAACCCGAAGTTTAAAAATGACAATTTGCCGTTTTATGGTTATGTGCCAGGGGTTATGGCAGCAGTTGCCAGGTAACCAGCAAAGACTTCAGGAAGAAACCCCCAGTACAACCAAAAATTGTTTTTTTTTTACACTTTGGTTTTTGTACGGATTAAACAAACAAGATATAACGTGTTAATTAGTGCTTTAGAGGTTCTAGATGGATTTTGTTATATTTGGACAGAGCCAGGCTAGCTGTTTCCCCCTGTTTCCAGTCTTTGTGCTAACCTAAGCTAACCTGCTCCTGGCTGTAGCTTCGTATTTACCGTACAGACATGAGAGTGGTATCAATCTTCTCTTCTGACTCTCTGCCAGAAAGCACATAAGTGTATTTCCCAAAATGTTGAACTACCGTATTCCTATGTCTTGTGTTTACCTAATGTGTAGGCCCCTACAAAACATAGACACAATGTAGACATTAATCTACACAATGTAATATTTCTATGCAACTTCTGGTGGACATAAAGTAAGGCCTACATTATGCATACAATACATACATACTTCCATATGTATCAACCACTATAACCACCAACACAACCAGTGACTCTAATTGTGCAACAATCTTCTTCCCAGTACAGATATGAGCTAAATAATCAATTGAACCACACTGGAGTAAGCCTTAATAAACTTGAGCCAATATAACTGCAGCTAATCAATATAATAGCCTTCAGGTCCAGCTCAAAATGAGTCTGATGAGGAATGCAGAGTGGTCTCATTCTGGGAAAACCCATCTTGACAGGGGATGTGTGGCATGCACTAAATTTAACTTGAACATATATGAAGATGCTCTTGTCAGCCAGATGAAACAGGGGAACAGGTGAAACTGGATGAGAAGGTATCTCATTTAAGGCTTGTGGCCATTTATTTTCTCAAAAAGGTCAGTGAGTTTCAGTTCAGATTTTACTTTTAGTCTCAGCATGTGAGTAATTTAGCCTGTAGCACAAATGTTCTCATGCATTAGACTACAGCACAATCATGGCTTACAAAATCAATTTGTCTGATGAGGAAAGGCAGCTGTCAAACACAAATACTATAACAGAATTAGTGGTCAATCTCAGTTTCTGATGAACAAAAACACTACAAACGTCGACTGAGAACCAAAAAGTCAGTATGAAATGATTTGACCCCTTCCACTGAGTCTCACTGTGTGCTTGTTTTACATTTTTTCAGCCGCTGGCAGTCCTCTCAGAGCAGCCGTCATGCGTTACTTTTTTTTTCTCCATTAAATGCCAGCCACTGCGTCTGTCTGCACCAAAAACAACTCGTTGCTCAGAAGCTTCGACTGAGCAGCCTAAATGGACTAGATAAGCAGCGCGCACCGGTGTCACATTTTACTACTGTAGCCGCTACATGTCACAGATTACGCGCAGAGACCTACACCTTGAGCATCCCCGCGGTCCCCCGACGCATCGATTTGTATGGCCAAAAAGCGGATTTGGGGACCAAAGATATCGAGCGTCGCAGAGGAATCGATGACATCATGTCTGTGGGGGGAAGATGTAGTTTTGTGAGCCGTGAAAACAGATGCTCGTCTGGCCTCTAGTTGCAGAGTTGGAGTATTTGATGCGGGGAGGGGTGGCGGGTTAATCGAGGCGACCGTGTGCAGTGTGATGCATTGTGATGTGAACGGCGCGCCTGACACACACTCAGACACGCTCACACACAAACATACACACATAGGCTTTCAGCTACTAGGCTACCTGTCCGTCTTTGAACAAATAGCCCTCTTCCCTCCCCACACAAGCGCAATGGCGCACTGTGATGACAGCGGTGCAATTTCTGTGCAGCTGTAGCAGTTTGTTCACATTTAGCTGAGAGCATGAAAAAATGTTGCAAAACGTTTAAGATGTAACTAGGTATATTGAAAATACAAATACAGGCGTGTGTGACACTAAAATAGTGGAGACTGTGAGGCGAGCGTAATGGCATCACCACCGAGCCGATTTTCACCCCAGTCATGTCCACAACAACGGGTTATACCAGGTGACAGTCAAGAAGAGGTTAGAAGGCTGAGTGAATGGATAGAGTGAGAGGAGCTGGGAGCACCGTGCTTTGTGGGGTTTAACTGAATCTTTTAAAGGCAAAACTTGAAGTTTGTCTTACCTCCACACTTGTCCCATCTGAAAGATGTGTATGACGGTCTGCCAGACCCAGACAGAGAGGCGGCAGCACCTGTCTCTTTGCAGACTGGCTGCTCTTCGACTACTCAGCCCCTCCACGGAGCCCAGTCCGCCCCCAGTGTAATCCTGCACAAACCACCTGAAGCTCAGGATCTGGACCAGAACCGAGGGCACCAACACGAAGAACAGGGTCAGGCCTGACCACAGGAAGTCCTGCTTGTGGTAATAGTCGATGGCCAGCCATAAATCGGTCCCCACGTCCCAGAAAAAGACCAGCAGCGCCAGGATGATCCACAGGCAGTCCAGCCAGAGGCGCTCCTCCTGCGGTGGCCGCGCCGCATCTCTCCCCTTTCCCTTCCCCTTCCCCCGGAGGTAATGCAGGCAGGCGCTCCGGCAGCCCCAGTAGCACGACGAGGTGTTGCAGCAATGACAGATGTGGAATGAACTGCCGTTCCGAGTGTCGTCCTCTCCCGTCCCCACCACCTCGTCCAGGTTGTGCAGCTGGGCGAAACCGGTGACGACCCCGCGACCATCGGATTTCGCTGCCATCTTTCCCTCTGTTGTTCCCACCTCCTCCGGCTTCCGGGGTTCGTGACGACACTTCCCTGACACCTGTTTTGCACCCCAAATGTTGGAGCCATCTAAAAGCGGGGTGTCCGCGCGTAGCCGTCGCTCACTCTGTCCCCAGATAGCGCACCAGTGGCGCCACGGACGTAGCACATCTTGTCTTGCTTTCCCTCCACTGCAGATCTATTCCCACCTGGTAACAATAATCTAATCTACAAGTTCAGACAATTCAATTCGTGACTCGTGCATCCAACTGTGGTCGACCAATTTTTACCTGTGCATTAATCTCATTCCCCGCTGTTCAGTTGTTTCCCCTCTCTGCAGCTCTCCTCCAGCTGCAAGTTGAGTGCCATGAGCAGACCGTCCCTCCACTGTCCCACGCCGACGTAATCCACTCCCCCACCTTTCCCCTCCTCCCTCTCTCCCCCCTTCTCTATGTACACCCCCCCCCACACACACACACACACACACACACACTGTTTCTCCCTCTCAACGTGGTTGCCATCTAGTGTCTCGTTTGAAGCCCCCAAATATGCAGGAGAGGACTGCATGATGTAATGCAACATGCCTCATCACCACCAAAGGAAGTCTTTCCTGTGGTTTGAACATTTGAATCAGCCACAGTGACACAGTGTGGGGTCACTTTTTGTAGGAGGAAAGCGGAACAAAAACAAAAGCTCTCCTACTGATGAAAAAAGAATCCCGCAATGACTTTTATTGGTCTATAAAGACTTTATAGGGTCCTTACTGGTCTTTTTAGTATTTGTATCTCCTGGTATGAGTGTGATGTTCACATATGATAGTATGTTTACTATACTTGTGAAATTAATATTTTTTTGTAACAGAAAAGTAATTTCTACCTACCTGCATCAACAACCAATTGAAAGTTAATACAAATGGCACGACAAAATAGCAAGCTATAGGCAACTTCTACACACCATGTCCTCCGGGGAAAGACATCATTTATCTAGTGAAGTGAATCTATAGACTTCTAGACTGGTTGCTAAGAGACATGTTGGGTTTTCTCACCTTCCAGCAGCAGTCTAGGGGTTAAGTATTTGCTGAAAAGTGACGCTTTTCCACCTCTCATAGCATGTGTGAGCAAAGAGCTGGTGAGTCCGCTGCAGGCTCAACAACACTGTGATTAGACGCACAGAGCTGCCATGCAGGGTCATATCCAGTGTGAGATTGATTGGATCATGTCCGCTTCACCCCCACTGCCTGCTCTGCTCGCCTGTTTGGACGCCAGATTTGATGGGAGCTGTCCAGTGCTGAACCCACAACTCTCTCTCTTTCTGTGTCTCTGAGGATCTTCATTGACAAATGCATTCCCTAAACCCAAACCTAGTTCTATTCTTAACCCTGAAACACAGTCTTAACTGTCAAACAGCCCTTTGAAGAAGCAAGGACTGTCCTCACTTTACAAAAATGTCCTCACCCTCAAGGTCTAAAACTCAATTCACTTCCATTCAAAAAATACTTCATTTGACCCTCAAGGGGCAATTTGAGGCAAGCTGGTTGGCAAACACACAGATAACTCATAACTCATTCACACATGAAAATAATGCAAAAATACAAAATGAGTGTAAAAGATTAAAAGAGAGTAGAGAAAAAAACAGTTGAAAGATACAAGAGTTAATGGAAGTCAGGCCAAAGGTATATTATATCAAAAGGTGCAAGAAGTGCAAGTGCATTTATCAATCTATAAAAAGAGTAAACTGGCCATCTCTTTTATCTTGGCTGTTCACAAGTTTTATTCTATTCTTCTTCCAAAGTTGAATTTGTCCTTACTGTGATGGACGTACAAGAGCATAAACTTACATATAGTACAACACACACCATTCTACCTAATCTTTCCAGCATTACAAGGCTCCTCCATCCACTTCTGGCTTTTACTAGAGTAATGTTTAAAGTACAGACTACTAATCATATCCACAACCAATTTGTTTGGTTGTGATCATGTTTGCCACTTTATTGTGATAATATTGTTAACCCGAGTGGAGCTTCATCATGTCAGACCATCACATCAATTTCGGTCCAAACACAGGTGAAGACTACAACTAAAAAGTCTGCGACTCTAATTATACTACAGCACATTAGTACAAAACCATGTGAAGTACAGACAACCTTGGGCCCATGAGGCCTCACCGTGGCATGTCACCAAGCAGCCTGGATCGATCGATATTTAGGCATTTCAGTAGATTGTATGTTTCTATAATGCTATTGAACTATGTAGGGACTGTTTTTTTGCATCTGAGAAGTTTTTCTTATAGGTGATACTTACAAAAGGAAAAAAAAAAATTAAGATCGACTCCAGACATGTTTTAAGAGATAAAACGACTCTGCTTTGAACAATAATTTGTGTCTTACATATTTTTTCCACCAAAGACTTTGATTGCCTAGTGCAGGCTTTTCTCACTTTGTACAGTCAGGGTAAGAGATACCATAGGACCAGTGACATGGAGCCCAGTGCTACATTAATTCACATAATTATTTCTGATTGGGTTCACTGGACCAGGTCTTCTCTGGTTTCACACCAAAACACCCATATGTTTTCTCCAACCCATTATAATATACCTTACAATACATTAAAAAAAACTCTGTGTGTATTTTATGAACACAGTTACAATAAATTTAGCGCAACTAAAGATATTTGTAAGGTTGTTGTTTTTTTTAGTTATCATTGAAAGCAATGACAGAAATGACCATAATCTACAAAAATGGGTTACTGTATGTCCCAGCATGTCTGGTACAAATACATCATGTAAGATTAGATAGTTTTCAGTTTTCCTGACAAACTCTTGTCATGTTGAATTGTTACTTCTTTATCTATGGAGGATGGTAAGCAGTGGGGGAGGAAAAGTCACTGTGATGTGGCATGAAAAGAATCAGGGTGTGGCCATTCCTCCGGGCCCAGATAACTGGGTGGGGGGATTATTTAAATGTGATCGAATGCACACATGTTTGTGTGCAAGGTACTGGCACATCATGAAACCTGTTTCATCTGAGTAGCCTGCATTTTCTCTTCTTCCTCAGGGCTGTTAGGTCCCCACAATGCCTTATGAACAGCACACTAGATGCACACTCAGCTCTAATGTTCACAGGAGATGGGAGGCAGTTTAATGCAGCAAAGGCCTCACAGCAATAAAAACAATCAAATCAGATGGCATCAATTCAAATTATAAAGCACGTTTTATCCAATTTGTCACAAACAGCTTTACAGAGCAGTAAACAGGCATTAGTCATTTTCAACAAAACAAAAACAAATCACAGGCCTAACATGAGTGTGTGAGACAGAGAGAGTGGGTGAATATTAAAGCAGACTTTAAAAGAATACAAGGCAAGAGTAGCAAGAAAAACTCAGGTCTCTTGAGGAAGAGATCAGGATTAAGGCTGGTTAGGGGGACGTAGGCTAAATAAATCAGACAGTGTGTGTGATTTCCACCCATGGACAAGGAACCTGCAGAGGGAGGGAGCAGTGATTCTTTCTAGCCGGCTGTATTTCAACTGTAAATCCAGCATCCTGTGAGCGACATGTTCAGGTGGAGCAACTCAATGATGCATTGGAGGCAAGGCTATTTTATGTTTTGTACTTTAGAAGTGTTTAGGTCACTATACCATACAAAGACTTATCACAACACAAAAATATAATGTATATGACAGTGATGTAATCATTTTGTATGTGCTCACTTTCATGTTGGTGGATTTTACAGCAAAGCAGAAGAGAAACTGACTTGTGTTTCTAATACTGGAAACAAGGTTTGAAAAGCGGGAGCTTTTCAGCACACCTAAACTGTAACAAAAATAACATTCATCAGGTAACCATGTCAAACCATGCTCATGTCAAATCTCATCAGGATGCCCAAATTTATAGTTGTGCATCTACCAGTGAAGCAGAATAGGCCAGAAACTGAAAAAACAACGATACATTGTATGATTTTAACCTAATGATGAGTTATGAGTGGCTATATTGCAAGTGACTAGCAACTAACTAGGCTTTGGACTAGCTACCAACAGCTAAGAAAAAACTCTATAATGCACTTTTCAGTATAGTACAACACATTCTAAAGATACTTATCCAGTAATAACTAACACATTTCTACTACCGTTTAGCAATATATTAAGGCTGTTAGCTATCCTGCAGGGGTGTGTCCAGGGAGTGGCCTGGGGTGGCACAGGCCACCCCTGAAATCTGATTGGCCACCGCAGGGACCACCCCATTATCCTAAACTATGATTGGCTATGGGCTGAGCGGAGACGATAAAGTGCGTAACACTTTACGGCTATAAAGTCAATAGCCATAAGAAGAAGCTAGCTCCGTATTCTCAATATGGACAACATGACCCTAGAGGACACTGACTGAGGAAGCTAAGAAGAGAAAAAGAGAGAGTGACCAAGCATGAGGCCGGACAAGAGTAAATCTCGGACTGGCTTTTAGTCGTTGGCGAGAGCTTCGCAAAATAAAAGGTTGCAAGACAGACGCCGAGCTGGCCTTCTTGCTGTTGGACTAGTATGCAATATTAGCTGGCTTGCTAGGGATTTAAATTAAAATTGAAACACAGGAATGTAAAAAATAATGTAAAAAGATACTGTAATGTTAGTAATTAAAGTACATATGACTAGTGGAGATAGAAATGGTGAATTGATGCTATTCATGTGTGTGTGTGTGCGCTCGCGCACTCGCATGTATGTCATGCCACCCCTGGATAAGTTAGTGCCCCACTTGGGCCACAGCAGTCAAACAAGTCTGGACATGCCACTGCTATCCTGAGAAACAAAAGTGCAAACTAGTTGTTACTAATTTCATCTCAGGTCTTTTATTTGAATGTGCAATGCTGAGGTATCTATGTGAAAATCAAAAGCAACAGAGAAGTACCCTGCTTTGTTTTATGTGATGATGTTTCATTAAGTGATGGGTCTGAGAAAACCAGCTCTCAAAACATATGAAAATTTGATGAAAGCAAATATGGAAGCATATTGCTCAGGCTTACAAGGTTTACAGCAGCACACATATGGCATGTGTTATATGCACTAAATAATGCAAAGAATGTAATTAGTAATGAGTCCTTCAGGAGCTTTTACACCTTTTCACAGTTTTTCCCTTTGAGGTGTGAGGGGATGACTGTAGCTTTAGTAGATGTGAATGTGCAAAAGGCCTTCATGTGACACAGATATGACTGAATAAAACCTGCCCAAGCAATAACTTAAATTTACAAAAAAATCAAACAAATGTATTGTTCTACCATTCATTTCATAAGCTTGATAAAGATATAATATATAAATAATAATAAATAGCCTTTCCAAACTTTCAGAGGCAGTGGGACTAGTGATGGAGTTTTGAGTAAAGAAATTCAAGAAGTTTCTCATAGAGCTTACACAACAAATTTTGGTATTAGACTCTGCACCCACGTTTAAGTCATCATTATCAACCGTGCCAGACTGCTCTGATTCACTGGACATGCCCAAAATAACGGAACAACATCACATAACAGAACAAACACCAAACACATCGTTCTGAACAGAAGGTTGGATGAGACATTGTCTTTATATCAGAAATTGAATGAAAAGCTTGAGTGAGTAATGGAGTAGGTGTGGGTACAAACTGTCAATCCCTAAACTTTGCCGGGAAGATGTTCCAAAATGATCAGAGCTCGTCAATAAATGTCAAAATCTGATCTGTGTGACGCAAGCGAGCATTCAGCATTCAGTTCACTCACGACCGATTTAGAAACTCAGTGATAACTTGATCACAGTTTGACAGTGACTGGTTGTAGTTACTCATCTGGGTCTATCAATGTACTTTTAATGGGAAATGTAGTTTTGTGTGTGTCACAACTTTATTCATATTTTTCCCTAGATTCCTCCAAGGCACAGTGAGCGCCACAATGTGTTTCATCAAGTGTTCTCTTTAAACATTCAGCCGCTGCCATAAAAGTTAAAATTTTATTACTGAACCTTTTATAACAGATGCTAAAGTAAATCATCTCCTCCTGCACCAACACATTTGTCTAAGCATCCTGTTAAATAAAACATAGAGGTTAGGTTACTCTATTGTATCCTGCGTAGGGCTGTGAAGTGAATATTTGCTTTGAAAGCTATTTTTTATCAGCCCATCTTCTCTTTAAAAACAGCCACAGCAAAGCATCTTTTCCTCAGAGGAAGGGCACTTATTTGGTTTGTAAAGCAACGCTGGGTTTCACATTCAATTGAGTCCTGGCGTCTGTACATGCAATCTCTATGATGTGGGCTGGAAAGGCCCAGAGCAACCCATCTATTGTGAAGCCCAGACAGGCTGCAACTGAAGCAAATACTGCACTGATTTGCAATACATCACACACACACACACACACACACACACACACACACACACACACACACACACACACAGACAAAGATGTGTCTACAACAAACAGGCCCTTGCCAAACCATCTGCTCTTCTTCTTCTCTCTCCAAAAGTGTTCACCTCTTTAGGGAATCTCCCATTCAAGGTCGGTGTGTGTTCCTTCATGTGCTTTAAGATCTCAGCAGTCAGGCCTCCTTGCTATCCTGAGAACTAAAGACAAAATCTCCAGGCAACAGCTTTTATCTACCGCACCCCCTTTCTTTTGGAATAAACTCCCAGCTGCTATTAGGGAAGCCAGCTCTCTTATGATCTTCAAATCTAGACTCACATTGTATTTATTATATCTATTTTATGAATGTGTGTAGCTTTCTATTTTACTTGAGATTAATCAAGAAATGGCATGAGTGTCTATAATGCAGGAAAGTGCAGTTTACACTTAACTCAGGCTTAGTCTGATCAGTTGCTAGCTTGGCAATAGTTGATGGAGCACATCGTTCTACATGATTCTCTACTATGGTCATTCTTAACCTGTGGGTCCCCTCCTCCCCTATCATTTGTGCGTCAGGATACTAAAGTCTGGTCTGTCTGGTCTACCACCGCCCACTGTGTGCCCTACTGGCTCCTTCTCCTCAGACAAGTCTTCTGTGCTGCTCTTTTCTCTGGGGCCAAAGTTTCTTCCTTTCTCACCCTCATGTTTCTCTGCAATTGCTTGTTAGTCTAGTAACACTGTATATACACTATGGATGCCAATTTACTTTCTCTTTTGTTAGATTGTCTAAGGAGCCTTCACATTCTTGCCTTCTGGCTTCCAGCCTGTTCATGTACCTGACTTGCCTGCCTGCTGTTTTTATTGAATCAAGGCAACCTGGTTTTGCTGCCTATTAATAGTTAGTTATTTACAGGTCATAGTCACCAAGTAGACAGTCTGACAGACCAATCAAGAGCTTTTAAATCACCTAGTCTGCTTTTGAGTCTTGGGCCTATTTACAATCTATGATGTGTTATCAAAATAACACACACACACACACACACATTCCTTTACCTGGCCAACACAATCATTTATTTCTCATGATCATGCAGAATGTACCTTCCAGGCATCTCAGATCAAGGTGTTATTGAATTATGGATCCATGCTATTCAGTATTTTAACACCAGAAGTCTCTCAAAAATCTTTCAATGTCACCACCTAGTGTCCCCTTTTGATATTGTTACATGTTTCATAGGGCAGAACATGAATAGATGATAGATGGATGAGACTAAAAAAATAAAAGCAGCTTCACATATACAACAGGAATGTGAAAATATGTGCCAAAATTTTTTTCATTTCATAATGAATTAAGTAAATACATACCTGTGTGATTTTACTAACTCTCTCCATTTAATGCTTGACTACACACTCAGTGAAAACAACATCTTTGGTGAAAATCTAGATATTCTTGTTTACCACTGAGAACTATCCTAATTTAAAATGTTTTACCATGGAGTGGCTTCACTCACAGCTCAGAAAAAAATGGGATTAGTTCTTTCAAATTGTGTTTGGCTTTCAGAGTAAAAGGTTATGACTGTTTTCATACTTGAACCCCATATTAATGACCTCACTAGTTGTATTATACTATAGATTACATGTTGAGGGGGAACCCCACCCTAAAAAGGAACAAATCTTCTGAACAAATTTAAGTGCAGTTCTGAAATGACTAAACTCCGGATGATTGATGAAAAGTCTTCAACTCTTAAACTTATGTCCAGTGGAGACTTGACGTTTTACTACCTGGATGAATGAGACTAATTTTTACACGTCATGTCTTTTTTTTCCCATTGAGTTGACGTTATAAACTCTTAGTAGGTATTTAACTGTTGCGTTAATGTACAAAATCATTGGAAAGCATGGAGTATTTTTTTTTAAAGAAGAATTTTGAAATTGTGCTATGCAAATTGTTCGAAGCCAAATTTCACAAGTCAGTTGTTTCTAGTCGGCGTGTTTTTGTGAACGTACCAGTCTCGCCCAACAACAAAATAAACGAAAAGATAATCAGGTACTTATGTGATAAATCCTTGTAGCATAAATAAAGAACGAACATTTTTATTCTCTACATTTACAGTTTGTTTGAAGATTTTGACGTAAATATAGAAATGACGGGCAATGTATACGATCTGTCACGATTAGCTAGCTTGCTAACGTTAGCCACTTCATTTCCTGAATTAAGCTAACTTTAGCTAGCTGACAGATTGTTGCAGTATGTATTGGTTTAATGTTAATTGACATCGACTTGCAGTATATCGTTATTTAAAAGCAGCACACCAGAGCATCAGTTAGTCTGTCTTAGTAGTAATAACGTTAGCTAGTCAGTAGCGTTGTTGTATTAAACAAAAACCTCATAATTTTTTCCCCTTTTATCTGTGCTGTCAGCTGTCTTTTCTTCAGGTCAGGTCATGGAGTTTGCAGAGCTGATAAAGACACCAAGGGTGGATGGGGTTGTCCTACATCGGCCTTTCATGCCCACTGTTGAGGGGACTCTGTGTTTGACTGGTCATCACCTGATTCTCTCCTCCAGACAGGACAACACCGAGGAATTGTGGCTGCTTCACTCAAACATTGACTCTATTGAGAAGAGGTGATGCGCTTCTTATCAGCTGTTTTTTTAAACACATTTTTCCTTAATCGTTTTTCAGACAAAGTCCCTGTCAAATTGCACTTTCATTAGTTGCACCTCAAAATGAAAATGCGACATTGTGCAATGTATTTTTGCATTGTGTGACCTCTTTATAAAACCCATTATGAAAGCAGAGGCAGATCAGCAGGACAGGTATTTGGTGCAGTCATTTTGAGTATCAAGGGAGGAAACAGTGCAAGTAGAGTTGTGTTTGACTGTGATTACACCTATCTTTTCAGTGCAACTCTTGTGATTGCATGCACCAGGTCTGATCATCTCACTGCTATTTCTTCTATAGTACCCCTAAGCTTGACTTTTTCAGTGGAGAGAGTATCTGAAACTGTTGTGGCAGGAAGTTTGAGTCTGACTGTGTGCTGTCACAACAGTGTTTCCCACAGGTTGAACATTTATTTTGTGCGGTTGAGAAGGGTGGGGAGCTGTAAACAGCATTGAGGACTAAACGTTGGCTGTGAAAAATCACAAGCAAACTAATGATTGCACATGATCCTGGCAGCCATATCTGATTGATCAGCACTTCCCACTGCATTTTCATGCAGACGTTTGGAAAGGAAGAAAGAATACATTTGAAAATTCAAAAACAAAACATGTAAGGAGATATCTGTGTAGGTGAAATTGGAGCCATGCTGTCCACAACTCCCCAGCATCATAGGAGATGCGTGGGGAGATTACATTGCATTCTCTCTGTGAGGCAACAGTGCCAGCATTGAGCCTTCGTGTCTATCCCATGACAGCTGCTGTGCTCACCTTTTGAATAAAGTCTTCAACTTCTCTTTCAGATTTGTGGGGCCTCTGGGAAGCATCATAGTCAAATGCAAAGACTTGAGGGTGATCCAGCTTGACGTCCCTGGCATGGAGGAGTGTCTCAACATTACCAGCTCTATTGAGGTAAAAAATAAAAATAAAAAAGGTCCAGCATAATTTCCACAGCAAATAGCCAACACCGAAACCGTTTTTAACTGCAAAATGTTCACTTTTACTATCTGAAAGGTTGTCCTATCTTTTTATGTCAAATGAAGTTCTACATGTGATTAACCAATACATATTCTTTATTCCTCTCTAGGCTCTGTCCACACTTGATTCAGTCTCCCTGATGTACCCTTTCTTCTACCGGCCCATGTTTGAAGTCATAGAAGATGGCTGGAATTCATTTCTTCCAGAGGATGCCTTTAAAGATTTAGAGTCTATGGTATGGACATGATTAATGGCAAAAACATTCATGCTTAACATGCCCTCAGCCCTCTGTTATACATGCTGAACGCCCCTCTTTTAACCTGTCACCATCCCTTTTATCAGACAGATGAGTGGAGACTGAGCGAAGTCAACAAGGACTTCAGTGTGTGTCCATCATACCCCCCTTTAGTGGCAGTGCCCAAAGATGTTGATGATGACACACTGAGGAAAGTAGCTACCTTCCGTCACGGTGGCCGCTTTCCAGTACTTAGCTACTACCACAAGAAAAATGGCATGGTGAGCACCTGGGAAATGGAGTTTATATGATTCTGTTTCTGTTGCAAAATATTCTTTGTGGATTTAAATTGTGTAATAGTTGATTGTATCATAATATATCACTATCTGTTGGCATGGTTTAGTCATTTGTATGGAATGTTTATTTTTAGAAAATTGCCTCAAATCACTTACTCTTTCAGGTGATGATGCGAGCAGGGCAGCCTCTGACGGGCACCAACGGACGACGGTGTAAGGAAGACGAGAAGCTGATCAATGCCACCCTGCGGCCAGGCAAACGCGGCTACATCATTGACACACGCACTATCAATGTTGCCCAGCAGGCCAAAGCTCGAGGTGGAGGATTTGAGTCTGAGGCTAACTACCCCCAGTGGAGGAGGATCCACAAGGCAATCGAAAGGTGTGTGGTCACTAAGGGCTTCAGTGGCTCCATAAAGTAAAAACTAATCTTTGTGCTTTTCTTAAAATACGTATTGTTAAGAGTCTATCGATAGAATGTGATTCTGATACTGTGTGTCAAAAACTGTTTTTCAACATGTATTTGTGACTGAAATTTATATTCAGTATATATGAACTATTCTGTTGTGACAAATCTGTCTTTTCTAGGTCTAACGTCCTCCAGGAGAGCCTGATAAAGCTGGTAGAGGCGTGTAACGACCAGTCGCACAGTATGGACCGCTGGTTAAGCAAGCTAGAGGCTTCGAGCTGGCAGACTCATGTCAAAGAGATCCTCACCACTGCCTGTCTGGCTGCTCAGTGTATCGACAGGTAAGGGAACAAAGTTTGCTTGTTATACTAATCGTGGACCAGTAAATACTAAACAATATATGCAATACCTTCACAATTCTCTGTAAATACTGACTTGAGAAAATCACAGTATTCAGTAGCAGAGTAGCAGGTGACACAAACTGTAATCATGTGTGTTCGTCTTAGGGAGGGAGCGTCAGTGCTCGTTCACGGTACAGAGGGGGCAGACTCCACCCTGCAGGTGACCTCCTTGGCTCAGATAATCCTTGATCCAGCCTGCAGGACCATCCGAGGCTTCCAGGGCCTGGTGGAGCGAGAGTGGCTCCAGGTAAGCTTATCTGACCTTTGAAGCACAGCCCAAATCTTTTTCACCTTTTTTGATAAAATGAATCACTGAGAATTATAAAGAATATCTTGTTTTAAAAGCTTGAAATTACACGCTTCATTTTTTACACACAGTTTGGTAATTATATGTTGATCATACAAGGAACAATATAGGCGCAAATTAGGTTACAGAAACATTTATTACCACACATTAGCTGACGTTCATAAACTTTTCCATACAGGTGTAGTAATCAGGTCCAGTAAGCATTTTAATATCATGATGGACGCGGTCTTTGCATTTCTCCTCATGACCCCGCTCACCTCTTTTACCATCTATACCAGGCGGGTCACCCATTCCAGCAGCGCTGCGCCCAGTCAGCCTACTCCAACAGCAAGCCTCGACAAGAGGCTCCTGTCTTCCTGCTCTTCTTGGACTGTGTGTGGCAGATCCTTCGCCAGTTTCCATGCTCCTTTGAATTCAGCGAGAGCTTCCTGGTGCTGCTCTTTGAACACGCCTATGCTTCTCAGTTTGGCACCTTCTTGGGCAACAGCACAGCTGAGAGGTAAGTCTGTTCAGGATGGCTTACCAGCTTATGTCAGCCACATGCTTATCGATTTTGTTTTGCATTGGTCTGTAATACACACCGCACCTGCATAACATAATGCAATCAAATACAATATCCATACAATACAGTGTTTATAAAAGTTTAAATTACAGTGTATAGGCAGTTAGTGTGGTAATGTCCTATTTATGACATTGATGTAAAGAGTATTTTATGTAGCCTTTCCTTCACATTCTTGAGCTACTGGCCACTAAGCAGCTTTACTTAAACGGTTGTGGATTAGGTGACTTTCCCAAAGTCAAGTTTTTATTGAGTGAAAGGAGAATATTTTCACCAACATCAATGACAACATCCAGCAATGTCTCATCATACAGGTTACAAGCCAGCCCACTGTAGGCAGTTAGGTTCTTATTGATTAACCTAACACCCTCTCACCCTTTCCATAGAGCCAAACTGTCTCTGCCTGAGAAGACTGTGTCCCTTTGGTCGTGGGTAAATCGGCCCCAAGAACTGGAGCGTCTTACCAACCCTCTCTACGAGGCCAACAGTCTTGTGATCTGGCCCTCCGTGGCCCCTCAGAGTCTGCTGCTGTGGGAAGGTAAGAAACAAACACAAAAGACATGCAGTGACTGAGATTATATACAGTAGGTGACCTAAAAGATTCTGTCTATTGGAGAGAAGGTAATGTCAGTCCATTACATTTTTAACACCCTGCAATACACAACTGTGAACCAACACTAAATATAATTTTATAAAGCAGCCATATAGGGTTTGTGTTAGAGTTGCATGAAAAATGTTCATCCTTCAGAGGAATGTGTAAATCATTATATGCTTTCAAAATGCTTGTGTATATATGTATACTGCAAGTTTATTGGTACGTTTGTGCCAAAATAGACTGGGAGTAGGCTACACCACTGATATTCTTGTTTGACACAGAAAGGCTGCTTCTGTGTGCATCAACCAGTAGGACTGCATGCTGTGCACTTACAGCATGACACACGTTTCGTGACTTTGTGGGTTTGACTCATGGTTTTAGTTTATGCTTAGACTGAAACCCGCCTGAAAGTGTGAGTAAGTTAATTGCTAACGCCTCAAACAGTTGTTAGCAATAGGTGGGGAAACCACTGTGATAGACACAGGTATGCTGTCTTAAATTATTCATTGTGTCATCTGTGGTTACATTTTATGCTCAGACAAACACTCTGAAACCTCAACAGAAGGGGGCGCCATTGATTTCACCATTTGCAGTACTGATGAACTAAATGACCCTGTGAGCCACTAGTAAATACTATAACATACATATTTGGTCCCCATTTACCTTCGGCCGTATGTTGAAAGTTACAAACAGAAATGCAGGAATGCATACATTTTATTTTAAAAGGAAATTTGTGACAGCAGCAGGCCCTGATTTGCCCCTTGTCCAATTACATGACCTTTTGACACGACATGTCAAAAGCACAGGAAACACCTCCGTGTGAAAATAAACATTTAGTAAATAATAAACAACAGAAGTACTGAGTTTATCTAAAACTTAAGTAATGTACCGTACAAACATAACAAGCTGTAATATAATAATGAGCATATGAATGATAATATTTGGTATTTAGTCTGAAATACTGTGTAAACAAACCATTTTCTAACCTGTCTCGGGAGTGAACATCCACCTCTGATAACCGGCCTTATGAACCGTGTTACATGAAGAGGTCAAACTCTGCATGTGGCCGTTTAGCTCAGATTACTTTTTTGCCCTCATTCGGCTTTCAACACCTTTACATTTTCAACATTGCTCAGATTGCTTTTCAGGCATCCGGATTATGTGTTTGGCTTGCATGTTTGTCTTATTATAGGTTGCACAGAAGGTAACCTCACTGACACCTGAGCCAGTAACGGTTTACTACTAGTTATCAGTTAGCAGTCATGTGCGCGCTAATCTTAGTCCTGTGGCACACTTTTATACTTGTCTGTTGTAACATTCTCATACAGTTCATTTATGAATTTATGGCTTATATTGCACCTCAAAATATCAATTAGTATGACATAATGACTTGATAACTGATGTCAGAATGTTACAGATACTGCACAAAATGTCTCTGCATAATCAGTCTAAATTATTTAAAACACAATTCTTCCACCTTGTTACTTTGATATAAACTATGTTTCAAAGCACTAAATGATGGTAAACAAAAATGAGCAGTGATACAGTGATGGTTCCATGATGCTTCTGTGTGGGTGAAGTGAATGCATACTGCTCTTTTCTCTCTCAGCAGCCTCTCTCAGTAACAGTGTGAGATTGTGTTAGGCTGCTGTCTTTTATAAGCAGAGCTACTCTCTAAATTTTTGTTTTGTTGTGATTTATGGTCATTGTAAATCAAGGATTACGTGGAATTAATTAGATTCCACCTTAAGTATCCACTACTGGAAATACATATTCCAACACTTCATGAATTCTGGGATATGAAGTGAAGTCATTAAATGCAACGAACATCTTAAATAAGTCCAAATGAGTTTCTTTCTATATTACTATATTTTAAGGAGCTTGGTTTGGCATGTGGTAGGGTTTATTCCAGCACAAACTTAATGACGGTAGTAAAAATGTATTTCTTTTTTCTTGGAAATTGTTCCATAACTGTGCATTGAGGGACTCCAAAAACGTTCCAGGGGCATCGATGCTTGAACTTGCTGAATCTCAAATCAGCGCAAAGCAAAGGGCATTCATAATGAAAAGCAGGGGGAGGGGGTCCAGACAGATGAGGGGGTCATTAGGTTCAGACTATCCTGTGTGAGGGGCCCCCCTTCCTGCCTAAAGCCACTCCCTCATTCTATATGAACTGCAATGTATGAGAACGACTGAAGCACGTGAAATGCAACAGGCAACCTGCTTACACAACTCTTTCATAGAGAATGACGCATGCTCCTCTGCCAAATTAAAAGACCCCATGGAAGTCCATATCTGTAGCTCTTGATATTGACACTAATAGGGACTGATGGTGTGCATCAGATCTTTATAGAACACCAACCACATACTCCTTGTTGTGCTTCAACTAGGCAGGCAGTGGATGTTTGATGAGTTTTTGCATTTTACTAAACATGCAGAGCAGTGTTCCATGCAGGGCTCCATGCTTTAGTAATGGGAATCTTCAGCTGCAGTTTTCTATTGCCTTTGTTTACTGTGTAATCCAGATACGGAGATGCTTAAATCCTGTCAGTAATGTCTGTGTCATATAGGGACACACTCACACATTATCCCCCAGTCTCTTGCCCCCCATTTTATAATATATGTGCCATCCAGGCAAGTATCATGCTCCTACTTACCTGGAATCAAAAACCACTGTAATCCACCATTTATGATTTAGAGGCAACAACTTTTTATTTATAGATTTATTAATTCCAACATGATTTTGAAGGACCTTTCCTATTAATTTACTGTTTTCAAGTGCAATTAAACTATTATCTACCCAAATGTAAATAAATAGCATGACAAAATGATTGAGATCTCAATAATGAGTCAGATATAGGACATTTTAGCCATATGGATGCACAGTAAATCCCTGTTATGCCACACATGCTTTCATTATGACCGATAAGTCACCTCCTTATTGTGTCTATTCCAGTCATGCAGCACATCTATGTGTTTCCAGTATATCAGTCCTCTGTCAAAGTCCCCCACCCACCATCATAGAGTAAATGTAGGGAGAGGAAGGTTTTGCAGTCAGTTCACTGTTCTGATCTCTACTGACATTACATTTAGAATGTTTATGTTTTTATTACTCTCAGTGCCAACATGCTTAACTATGAACATGGTAAATGTTATATCTGCTAAACAGCAGCATGTTAGTATTGTGATTGTGATCATCATTTTAGTGTGCTGACATTAGCATTTTGCTCAAAGCACTCCTGTGCCTAAGCCTCACAGAGCCGCTAGCAGGGCTGTACACTCTTAGTTATGTTAGAGCATAATAGGAATAAGAGAAACCACTTCATTGTAATAGATTTTGTTGTTTATAGATTATTCACAGTGGTCTCCCCCTTTTCTATTACAGGAGTGTTCCTTCGCTGGAACCGCTCCTCCAAGTGTTTGGAAGAGGCCTACGAGGAAATGGTACATATAATTGAATATAACAAGGAGCTTCAGAACAAAGTAAACAGCCTGCGCAGGCAGCTGGCCCAGCTGGAAACTGAAGATCCTCTGTTGCAGGCGCCATAGAGAGAGAGAGAGAGAGAGAGCTGCTAAAGGAAGCAAGATGGAAGAAAGAGGTAGAAAATGTGAAATTATAACTAATCTAAACTAATAACTAAATACAAAAACAATGTAAATGTCAGCTGGTTTTAGGCTTTGGTTAGGTTTAAATTCTTTTCAGATGTTTGAGAATATATAATCCAAACAATTATAATTTTAGATTTTATACATGATTGTTACATTTTCGTTTTCTGCACAGATGAAAAATTAAATGGAATGGCCCTAAGCCCACATGAACTTCAAAATCAAGCTCTCTTCGATTTTGCATTCATGCAGTTATCTTTCACACTGTTTACATGACTGAATGGACTGAAAGAGTGCCCTGACACCTTACATGCATAAGGGACAAAAAAAAAAGGGGCATTGATTTTGTTCATATTGGTCCTTTGGATGTTCATTTACTACAGGGTACACATTTTCACCAAACATCCTGCTGAATGTATATGCCACTGAAGCACTGCAGAGTAACTATGGCAACATATAAAGTGCTATAAGGCAGCATGTGACTTTGCTGCACGTTGAGATGATATAATAAGCGTAGGTAGGGTCAGCACCTACTGTACTATACAATGAGAGGGGAGGCTTGTTTAATAGGGATCTGACCAAAATGTCCTGATTCTTGTATGTTTATCAGATACTTGACATTCCAGTAAGTAGCACAGCCAGAGGTGTTTAGAAAGTCTTATTTAACGCAACCTTATAAAATGTTAATGTCCATCAGCATGCCTGGTTATGTTTGGTCAATATTTTTTCCAGTCTCATTATGCGTAGTAAAATAGTCAAATATGTTTGAGCGTATGATGCAAAAAAAAAACAGAGCAATGATGGTACTGAGAGTCTTGTTGCCACAGTAGTGGTGGCCATGTTGGTCATATAATTTATTAGTAAGACTTTACAAACTTGATCACATGGAGGTTTGTCTGCCTAAAAAGTGAAAATATTATATCAATGTGAGATATTGCTTTAAGGACCAGTTACCATTTTGGTCATTAATGTTATATAATAATTGCTGCGTTCAATAAACAAAATGCATATCTGCTGTTTTGTGGTTCAAGATCCAAAACTAATGCACTTTGTGTGAATATACAGTATCAGAAACATACTCTTGTAATTATAATTATCGCGATTAGCATCATCTTTGTTGTTAGTACTCAACAGCTGTTGCCATATTAGACAATAAATGTCTTAATATTACATGTGAAAACATGCCAATATATCCAACTAATGTAAACTCAAACTATTATACTCACTGCAGATGACACAGATAGTGTGTCATGGGAACATTCACATGAGTGTCAGTGTCCGGCATCCAAAGTGATCATTTTCTCACCAACCCAGGACTCATCATAGCAAGTCCATGACCAGGAAAGCCACATAAAAACATTGTTGGCATTTCTTCCAAACCTTTAAATGCATTAATGAGGAAGCTAAACATGTTTAAAACCACATGACCTAAATTCTCTTGGTATAGTGACATTAAAGCTCATCTTTCAGTGCTGTCAATGGGTGAATGTAGCTCCCATTAATACAGTTAATAAAGTTTTATGCTGCACTTTAAATCCACAAACAAAATGGCAGTTTAGGGGTAAAATGAAATCCACAGTCTTCATCCTTGCCCAATTTTGTTTTGCCAGTAAAAAAAATAATGCATTTTCTGTCCTCGTTTCACTGTCATCTTCACACATTTCATCTATTTTGCTTCAAGAATGATGTAATAATCACACTAAACTGAACTGATTGCAGCCACTACATTAAACTGCTTTATAAAGGGAGGTGCGTATAGCTACACTATATACATTTTTACCTTTTACCAAAAAAAGACACCTTACCTACTGTTGCTTTATGTGTGCATGAATGAAATAATGAGTTCAATCAAGATAATGGTTTGATTTACAATTGTACAAAGTTCCTATGCTTGCGTTATGCATAACATTATCCTTAAATGATTGTTGCTTTGTCAAAGTCAACAAAACTCTAAAATATTATCAGCACTGTGGACAAATAATGCTTTTGTCTGTTGTTGTACTTTTCAGCTATGTGCAATGCCTTACTGCAAAATCAGAATTCAAAATAAACATTTAAGTTCTTTTATCACTGCTGATCAGATGTCTGTAAAATGATATTATTGTTCAAAAGATAAAATGTTTTTCAAGCCATTAAAAATTATAGCACAAAAGATGTTTGATTTCGAGTTTTTGTTCTCCCAGCAAGATTTGTGTAACTCTGAAGTACCTGTTTAATTTTTCTTTCAGTCTTAACATTTCATCAACTATAAATACATTATTAGATTAACTGCAGTCCCCCTCGCTCTACGGAGCGTTTTAGTTTATTTCAGCTCATTGTTTTGGTTTTACAGCCCGCAACTGTACTGCATTGACTCAGTCTCACCTCTCATGAACCCAGTTTGTAATCGCAGCATGCATCTGTTTCTATGAAAAGGATCTAAAAACCCACGCTACCTGCCCAGCACCAAATGGCACACAGACAAAGTTAGCGATTAACTGGTGAACATAGAGGAGCATTTAGCAGCCAATTAGCCAGATATGCTAAAACACTCACATAACGACTTTATAAGGTGATAATATGTCAGTGTTGTTGTTCTGCTGCCCCAAAGTGGCCAACAAAATCAATTATTCCTTCTTTAAAAATATCAAGATTGATTGATATTTTTCAAAACAACAAATACTATAATGGTTTAATATCTCTGTGATGTCTCATTTCATTGCCAGGACCCTGGTCACGTCTGTCACTGCCCAGTGACAAAGCACGTGATATAGATTTCAATTTTCCCTTACCCTGTCCACACATGACTTGTCCAAGGATTAGCAAACAGCAACCCAGCCACCTCACAAAATATGTTGCCATCGCTGTGATGACCAGATCATCTGATGAGGTGACTGGGGGAATAAATAGCCAGGGATCAGTTGCTTCATGGAGACATGTGACGGCAGCCACGTCCACCCATCACTCTTCTCTCCATATTAATGTGGGCTTGGGTCTGGCACCACTCTGATTTCATGGCTGAAAGCCTTGCTTTACTTAACACACAATGCCTTGACAGCGCCTTGGAACAATTGAGGACTGTGTGTGTCTAGTGGAAATGAGGGTTTGTGGTACTTTAATGAATCCTTTTTAATTGTAATACATTCACAGCCAGTCTAGGACTTCCAGGGGAAGTCCATTGTTAAGTTGGAGAGACTTGAAGAAATGATGAATCATGTGTTTTTTGTCTTCGCTGCCCAGATGTTCTCAGCCAGGGTTAGACCTTGCCTCACTGTTATAATAACACACTAAAAAATAAACCGAAACTGTGTCATCCCGCAGTTATCAGGTATCATTTTCCTCTCATGTTCTCTGGGATTGAGGAGTGGAGGACTTGGGTTAACAAAGTTCATCCACATAAGGAAAAATATGTCTGTGATTTTTGGAAATGGATGCGAAGTTTTCCTCGAAAGAGGAAAGATGATTTTTGTTTTCATCAAAAGCGTGTCAGTTTACAGATTAACTTGTTTTTGAGCAAGTCATTTCCTTCCCTGTGATGACAGGCGTGGGGGTGTGCACCCGTCCACCACTCATGTTTCAGCACGGATCTTATGCCCACCCTTTTGCTCCACTCAGAGACATCATCAACCTCTTTGGCCCTCCTCTATCTACTGCAAACAAACCTCAAAGTCAAACATAGGGTGCGTGCATACTAACATCATAGGTTTCTTTTTGATAAACACGAGTAGATTATGTTACATTCAAATGAGAGGCTGTAGAGTTCCACCACTCCCTTTCCTCACAGAAACCTGCAGTGCAGCCACAGTGATTTGGTGCCTTTTCAAACTATATAGTTAGCTAATCATTAAGTGTTTGATTACAAGGATGCATCAGATTTATCCTTTGTTTTTCTTCATGTGTAGTCTGGCTATGTTTAAATTACTCGTTGACTTGTCTCAGTATTTGTATAGGCCTTTTAAATCTACAGTATAGACACATGAGGACATTTGGTCCCACTTGTTGTTACCATCCTGCCCTTGAGGACGTCCAGTACTTCTGTTACTACACGATAATATTTTTAGAATCACTACAGTTGTATAACACAGTTGAGGGATACCATACAAATATCACAGCTAAACTAACATACGGTGGTTATATTACTTGAGATAAAAAGTAAAATAATTACTTTAAAGGGACAGTTCACCCCTAAATCAAAAACACATATTTTCCCTCTTACCTGTAGCGCTATTTATCCATCTAGATTGTTTTGGTGTGAGTTGCAGAGTTTTGGAAATATTGGCCATAGAGATGTCTGCCTTTTTTAAATATAATGGGACTATATGGCACTCGGCTTGTGGTGCTCAAAGCGCCAAAAAAATACATTTGAAAAACTCAACTAAACACTCAAGATACTCAATATAATCCACAGATTTGTTGTGAGCAGTTTCATGTAGGAACTATCGGTAGAAAGAAAATAATTCCTACATGAAACTTGAAACGAGGTCTGTGGATTATCTTGAGTCAACTGGGTCATGATTTCTGGAAAGAGACATTGCTGTTGAGTTTTTCAAATGTATTGTTTTTGGCCATATAGTTCCATTATATATATATAAAAAAAGTCAGACATCGCAATGGCCAACATTGCCAACAAAACTCAGCAACACACAACAAAACAGTCTAGATGGATAAATAGCACTACAGGTAAGAGGAAAAATATGTAGTTTTGATTTTGTGGTGAACTGTCCCTTTAAAGTTATTTAAAGGGAAAGGGGCAAAACTGTATGTTAAAGGGTTGAGCAAACTAGGAATTCATTCATTCATATAGACATGGCAGTAATCTAAAGTTCAGAATACTTATAACATATAACTACTAAAGTGTTAAAAGTATCTTATTATTAGTACTTCTTATTACCCTGCAAGTTGTAAGCCATCTCTGGATGCTTTGGGGGAATTTAAATTGAAAATTTTAATTAATAAAATAGAGATTCTTATCCTTGTGACACCATCTAAAATTTCTCTAACCAAAACCTGGTGCAAAACCCAACCAAACATAGTTTTGCTCACATTTTAAACATTTTTGGACATAAATGTTGACATAAAAATGTACTATAAAGTACTGTATAGAGTATAATATATTAGTGCTATTAGAAACTATTAGTCAATAAATTGATTAGACAATCGACAGAAAGTTAATTGGCAGCAGTTTCATAGTTGATTCATCGTTTAAGTAATTTTTAAAGCAAAAATGGGAAAAATTCTCTGCTCCAGCTTGTCAAATGTGGATATTTGCTGGTTTTCTTAGTCTTCCATGATAGCAAGCTGAATAAATTTGGGTTTTCTAATAAAACAAGCAGTTTATATAGGTACATTTGGGCTCTGGGAAATTGTGATGTGCAGTTTTTACTATTTTGTGACGAAAATGGAATTGGCAGATTAATCGTTAATGAAAAGAATCAGCCTAATACAATATAATATAATATAATATAATAGGTTATTTGTGCTGCAGTTTGTTTGCGTTATGATCACCTTTGTTCTCCACCATTTTTGCACCCCCTACACCATAAGGCCCCATCACTGATTAGGCTTCACCCAGTATCAGTCACCACATGTCACAAGAGCTCCGATGCGTTCGTGTGTGGAATCAGGTTTTTTTTTTTTTTTTGGAAACAAAGCGTAAAACCGTACTCGTGGCGTCAGATTTGACCTGCAGTGAATGGACGCACTAACAGGATTTGCAGCCACGCTGGGCAGCAGCAGCAGCAGCTGGGCGCCTAGTCGGTGACGCTCTGTGGGAGTGGTCTGTAAGGGAGGACCGCACCTCCGAGGCTCCACCAATCCGAGAGAAAGCCGGCTTCCCCTGAAAGCAGATGGCCGCTGATATATAGCTTGAAGACGCAGCTGATGCAACACTGGACGGAGATAACACGGGCAACACGTCAGAGCGCTGTAGGCTACAGGATCAGCTCAAAGGAGGAAGCAGCGTCTCATTCACATAAAGCAAGTCAGACAGGAGTTTTTGGCTGCTTATAGTCCTGTAGCCTTGATTAACCGGTGAGTTAACCGCTTCCGTTATATTTCCTGTATTAAAAAAATTTGTTTTTCAATGAATGTTTTAACCTTATTTATCAATATGTGCAAGTGCAATCATGTATTTGATTTGTCTATCAATGTGTCTACCACGTGTCGCCTCTATTAATGTGCGTCTCTTATTTCATTAGGCCTATAATGTGCTTTTTATAATATGCTTAACCGATATTTCAGTTTATGTGCTCATGTGGAGCTGTTCTGTCTATCCAGTTGAAACACTCGCCCGTTTTTTAATTTTTAATTTTTTTGGCGAAAGCAAAAACCCCTTCTGAATTATATCAGGGTGACATACTGAGCTCAGGCCGTGTGCCAAGACAGCTTCACTCTGGCCTGGTTTCATTTGTCTGGATGGCTGACTGCGTCTCTCAGATCCCCATTCAAAAAATAATTATATCTAAAATAATATGCTGGTTGTTCTCATTCATTCAAAAAAAAATGTGTCAAGCTCCTTAGACTGCTCACCAACACCGTAGTCCATGTGGCCACACTAAACTGCGCTCAGCAACATATCCATTAAGGGACTAAATTATAGACATTTCTTAAAAGATCCACCATGACGCGCCGCTTCAGGTCCAAAAGCCCCCCTGTTACGCAAATGGTTTACGTGATGTGCACGTTAAACCATGTTGACACAACAATGAACAGCACATGTTGTGAAGAGGGCAAAGGGTCAGGGGATGGAACAGGAGCGCTCGGGCTGTTAAATAGTTTTACATTTACATTAAGTTTTACTGTTGGTGCTAATCTAAGATCTCCCGAATAAGGCTCTTGTATGTAAAACACTGTTACACTCATATATTTTTACTCAAAATGTGAAGTAATCCATACGGTCTAACACAAAAGATCTATGAAGTGATTCCAAAAAAAAAAAAAGGTTCCAAAAATATTTTCCTAATCCTGTCTTGTCTGATTGTCGACCTGGTCTTGGCACCGTGTTTGTCTGCTACTGTACGCCCTCTCTGCCTGATTGGCTCTCGGTGAAGGCAGGGCAGTATAAATGCTCTTCAAGTTACTCTCTTTCTTCCTTTTTTGGGAAGCTCTCCGCGCTCTCGGTAAGTTCACTTCTAAAATGATGCGTCCCGCAGAAGTCGACGCGGCTCAGTGATGAACAAACGAAGAAGCGCGCAGACAGGCTGCTTTTCATTAGATTCAATCTTCAGCGCTCCATTTTGAACTGCCTTAACGCTCCATCTGCTCCGTAGTCGTGTGCGTTTCTAAAACTGAAGTGCATGTTGAAATATATCTACTGTAAAGTCCCATTAAAGTTTTGTGAAAGTTAACAGAGTGAAGTCTATAAAATGTGTGGCGTTGTTATGCGATCGAGTGCTCCGCTGCGCCTCTTTGGAAACTATAACCTATCATTTGCATTCAAGTGTAGCCTACGTGAATTCCCTGCTGGCACATTTTCTCGCCTCTCAGACCGTTTTCTTTATGTAGATTTGTTACTGTTGCAGTTTCACCATTTTGCCGCAGATACACTTGAAAGGGTTGTAAATTATATCGTCTCCCTCAGTGCCGGTTTTGTCGTCCAGTCCTCTGCCTCCTGGCGTCTGAGGTCTGGAGAGGAGCCCAAATCTCTTGACACAGAACTTCATGCCTTGGCCAAAAAAATTACTGAAAGAGGCCACCAGATGATGGCAGTAAAATAAATAGAATACGTAGCTCTAAAGTGGCTTTCAATAGATTGGTGGGACTTCACATAAAATAAGGAGAATTTCCCTGCTCCTTTTTAAAGAGAAACTTGACACACTGCATTTTGTGGATGCCTGTGGTATTTGATGGCCCAGATGTCACCCAAAAGTGTGACAACATTCTTTTCCTCTGCAGGTACCAGCATGCCTGTCATCAGAACCCTCAGCAAGGTGGCCAAGCAGGCCCTGCTCAGCACCCCAGGGTGCGGCTGCCAGCCCCTAACGGTGGCTGTACGCAACATCAGCTTCTCCCCTCGGCAGGTGACATCTGACGCCAGCTTCCACTCCGTGTCCTTCTCAGAAACAGACCACCCCAAGGTGCTCATTACAGGTAAGCAACATCTGTTTTGTGTATTTTATAGTTTACAACACCCCCTTTTTTTAATATATAAAACATAGCATTGTAGTTAAGATGAGGAATAGAAGTTGTGAGCTGGTTCAAATTGTGCCCTTCAGGAAGCCAAGACCAGCAGGATTTCTTACAAGCTTGGCGATAAACACAGAAAGGGTTGAAAATTAAAAACAAAGTGTAGGCGATAAATGCTGTGGCCTTTTCTTATGACCCACTTTCCTCCTTTTTGTTACTTCAGTGTCCATGGAAACCAGCACTGATGATTATTAGCCGATGTAATGTGTTTAGTGTCCTCTGACGCCTGGTTTTCTGTCTCTCTGCATGTAATGCAGGTGGCCTGGGTCAGCTCGGGGTGGGGCTTGCCAAATTGTTGAGGTAAGATTTCTTATTTGTCTGCGCACACATTTGCACGTCATTTTGCCTGCAGCTGGCAAACAGACAATTGTCAAATACATTGTAACATCATGAGAACAGTTTCTGATGCATATATCATTATGTTCTATAAAATCCTCTTCCTCCTTCACAGGAAGAGGTTTGGAAAGAACAATGTCATTCTGTCTGACATCAGGAAACCTCCAAGCAACGTCTTCCACAGTGGTGAGTCAACTCATATGTTGTATTAGAACTGAGTTCTGCAGTGTGAAATTCATCACATTTAGACATACACAAGATAGATTTTTACAATGTTTACTTTTTACTTTCAAGACAGGCCTGATTACAGGGGGGTTTATCTGATTACATTACTTTAATTTAATCAAGGAACAACCTAAATGTTATCAAAATGTGTCATTTGTTTTATCACATTGCAGAGCACAAAGGTGGGTTCCTCTGAGTGTAGCTATGACTAATACCCTTCAAAAAATTCAGGCATTTGGCAATAATGGTGGTTAATGTTTTACAAATGTACCATAGCTTTTATGCCAAATAACATATCAACAGTGTTGGCAAATAGATCCTGTCTAGTTAATTTTTTTTTCTTTTATTCATTTATGCTCAAGAGGAAGTCACATTTTCCATTTTCCTTACTGTTGGTAAATGACTCCAGATCAATAGGTGACCCGTGGTGACTTTGTTCTGCGAATGTCCAGTAATGAATGTCAGTTAAAAGCTTCGAATTGTAAACAAAGTTGAACTGGCTTTTTAATTTTAAGGGCATATGAGGGGAAAAATACATGTAACAGGAAAGAAACACACATTAAGAGCTGGTTAATTGCTATTTGAAAATTGCTTCCAAGAAGGGGGAAGGACAGATAAGCAGTCTGTTACAAGCTAGGCATTAGCCCCGAAACACAAGCAGAGTCACTTCAGACGATGAACAAATATATATTTACTTCTACTGCTTATTCATGATACAATAAATTCTAAATAAGTACTTTATACAAGACGAATTAAACAGTTGATAAAATTTTCAATCATCTCTATCACCGTCAGGCCCCTTCATCTACTCAGACATCCTGGACTACAAGAACCTGCGGGAAATTGTGGTGAACAACCGCATCACTTGGCTGGTTCACTACAGCGCCCTCCTCAGTGCTGTTGGAGAGGCTAACGTGGCTCTGGCGCGCTCTGTTAACATCACCGGTAAGCCAATTAGTAACTTGCTAACTTCGTCTTATTGGGTCTAAAGATTGAGTCTTGATCATGACAGCAACAATAATGTTCCCTTAAACGTCCTCATGGTGTGGTTCTTTTTCTGTTTCTTAGGGCTTCACAACATCTTGGACATTGCAGCAGAGCACGGCTTGCGTCTGTTTGTCCCTAGCACCATCGGTGCCTTCGGTCCCACTTCTCCCCGCAACCCCACGCCAGATCTCTGTGTGCAGAGACCTCGCACTATCTATGGTGTCTCCAAAGTCCATGCTGAGCTGATGGGAGAGGTTAGAGCCCAGATTTCTTTCTTTATTTTGTCGTTCCAAAACAAGACCCCACATACACCATACACTCCTGGATATACTGGCAACTTAATTCTCGTCCCATATTTAAAATTCCTTTCTGTTCTTCGACAGTACTACCACCACCGTTACGGCCTGGACTTCCGCTGTCTCCGCTACCCAGGAATCATCTCTGCTGACTCCATGCCTGGAGGTGGCACAACAGGTGAGAGAGATGATATTCAGACCACATACAAGGTCTCAGCTTTAATGGATGTCTATTCCTGTAGCGCTCCTGTCATGTCACAAGTTTATGTAACTGAGCTCCAGAGTGTTGTCGTGACTTGTATTTTTAGGCCAGCAGATAACTCGATGCCTTAGCTCCATATTTTCACTTGTCTGAACAGCTACCACACCCACAATCTGTTATCAGTTTGGTTTTTCATAACTGCGGTATCGTGTAATCATGTTTTTATTTCCGTCTCTGACCAGACTATGCTGTCCAGATCTTCCACGATGCAATCAAATCTGGCAAGTTTGAGTGCAACTTGAAACCTGACACGCGGCTACCCATGATGTACATTGACGACTGCCTGCGTGCCACGCTGGAGGTGATGGAGGCGCCAGCTGACACGCTGAGCATGAGGACCTACAACATCAACGCCATGAGCTTCACCCCCGAGGAACTGGCCCAGGAGCTCCAGAAGCAGATGCCCGAGCTGGAGGTCACGTATGACATTGACCACGTACGACAGGCCATTGGTAAGTCACCCTTTGATTTTGTCAAAGCGAGACCATGGAACTTGAGCTGAACACTGATTGCTGTGGCCACAACTGATAAATACAGGACAAATACACATTCAATTTACCTTCGTTTGCTAAGATTCCCTTGAGTCAGCCGCTTTAAAGACATTGTTTATCTATGACATGCTAAAAGTAGTATAACGTGGAGTATGTGTGGAGAGAAGTCACAAAAGTCAACAAACTGACTCCGTAATGTCAGTTACACAGCAGTATCATTTATTTAAAGTATTTAAAGTTGGCTAACATTAGCCACCATAAGCTACTGGTTATACCAGACAAAGGAAGGCTGTAGCAACAAAACCCATGAGTGTATTAAACTGAGCAAGGGTGCCTTTTTATTTCTCAGGAATTTTATTTCTCATTTGCAAGAGGAAGATTGTGTTTTTTCCTCTTTCAAAAGTTGCATAGTCTCTCTTTAAGGTAAAGAGACTATTGGCAAATACAGATCTAAAATTAACTTAAGTTCTGGGGAGGATCCTTTAATCACTTAAACTGATGCAGGCTGTAAATCAAAACCAGTATGTTTTAATAAATAATAAAAAATAAAAATTAAATTTTAAAATTCTATGTCTATATGTTTCTTTCCAGCTGACAGTTGGCCAATGAACTTTGATGACTCCAACGCACGGAAGGACTGGGGTTGGAAGCACGATTACGATCTACCAGAGCTCGTCCAGACGATGCTGAACTTCTTTGGCGCAGAAACGCGCATGGCTCGTGCTAACTGAGCGGGCGCACGACCACGGTCCGAGTATTCTTTGTACATAATGTAAAGACTGACCAAAGAGAACAGAGAAACATGGCCTGTACATAGTCGTTCTCTCGCTTTTCTCTGTAAAATCAGAAGGGCTCTGCTTGCCCTGGCACAAGGCTACCATGTGTCCAGAATGTAAAGGTCAGTGCGGGCTTTCCTCCCCCGCTCCTGTCTGTCTACCCCTGCTTTGCTCTCTTTCAACCTGGAGATTTGGTGAGGCGCAGTCGGTGGAAGGTTGTCAACAATATCCGGGATAACAACGTCGCCTGTGAAAACTTGTTTGGATGAAAAAGATGACTTGCATGTTGATGAATTGTGCAAAATATTGCAATGTTTTCTTGGCAAAAACCAATTTAACAAACTGAGAATGTTGCATTGTGTATTTGTAAGCGTTTCTACCAATTTTTCTTTGGAAATCCAAATCGGTCAGGGTTGTTTTCTGCTAAATTTCCAAGAATTGTTAAAATTCAAGTATTCAGGGCCTAGCTTCTGGGGCTAAAATCAAGTAATTTTGTATTGAGGGGTGTACAAACACATAACTTGTGTCCTTTGATGCACTTTAGGCAGATTTGTAACTTAAAATTACTGACAAGTAAATGAGCCTAATCACCTGCGGGGGCGATTTCTGATACAGTGCGTCTGTATTTCGAGTTGTGCAGAACTGTAATTCTTAAGAATTCTTCTTCTGTTTATTCCACATAACATTATTTATTCTGTCTGTTGGTGTTAAACATGTGTGAGCTTCGAGTGAAAGCATTTCTTAACACTCTTGTTTCGAAGTGTTCCTGTCCACTTTTGTTTTATATTATTTTTTCATCAACTCTGGGCAATTTGACACAAAAGAGAAATGTGACACGTTTATGCCACATTTACGTTTAGCCACATTTGGTGGCTTCTGTATTAAAGCATTTTGTAAAAGAAATGCTGAAATAGTTTTCTGTGTAAAAGTCAGGTTCTTTCAATCACACAACAAGCTTTGACAATAAAACCTTTTTCCACATACCTCTGCCTGTCTCTTTTGTCATTTTCACAATTTAATCTCTTACAAATTCACGAGACTCTTTTATACAAACCACAGGCAATGATTCCTCAGTTCTTGGTGGAGAACATGCCTTGGCAAACACTTGAGTACAAAATGTCCTCGCAGTCAAAGTGTGAACACTTCACTCCTGAGAACATGGATCTGTCTGTCTTTACTAAAAGAGTTTTTTAATGTGTTACATTTTTGAAGGAATTCCTTTCCTTTTCCTATAAAGGAGCCAAGCTGTCTTATTGGGTTGTGAGTTATGCAAGCTGTTGAGTATTAGCTATGGGTATCATTTACAGAGTTACTGAATGAGTGTAACCCACCGCAAATAAGATGCACCAGCGTATGCAGTTAGTGATCTTCATGGGCGTTCTGCAGAGTAAAGCTTTATATGCAGTGACATGTAGAATCACTCAAACTGCAATTTTCAGATTCACCTCTAATTTCACTTTTATTGATCTGACTATTGGAATTGTCAGCATTTATGAACAGGTTGAAGACAGTATTGTGTGATTGCAGAAATGAGAGAATATCAGTCAGTTGTATGTACATGCTGTTTCGGTTCAGCGTGTTAAGGTTTGAGCTGTGGGCAGCTAAGACCTGTAATATGATCCATAAATAACTTTCTGTGAGTCCAAACCAAAAGTGACACAAAGCATTATATTTACTTGAAGGAGAATCCAAGAGTTGGGATTTGCATGAGTGGAAATTTGAGAAAACACATCCAGCTGTCAAGATACCGTTTTACACAACGCAAGTGTGAACCCACTTGACTTGTCTTTCTCTCCTTGACAGTACAGTTCAAAATGTGCCCTTACTGCAATTTAAGGTTAAAGCTTGAAACTTTTTCTTCTGCAATTTTACAGACAGGTGACATTTGCGACTCATCACCTGTTTTGTGAATTGTTCTCAATCATTGTGCAAGTGTAGCCTTAATTTGCGGTGTTGAGTACAGACTGAACTACATTGCAGATTTAAATAATATAATGTGGACTGACCGTGACAAATAACAGTATTTGCTGTTTTTGTTTCAGCATGGAGTGTAAAAAATGTAAGTTAATTACATGTTTTAATACTGGATGTGGGTGATCACGGAGTATGATTAACAACATTTACAGTGTATATTTTCATTTAAATCTTACCCTATACTGCCTTCATATTTATTGCAAAGCGAGTCACACACTAGCAGCAAGTGCAGTGAGACAGACTCAAATTATGGCAAGAACATAACACAGAACTGTCTGGTTTTGGTTCCCTTGTTCATATTTTCTCCAGTGTGTGTCAAACATACAAGTGTATTCCCCCAAAATGATTTAGTACAGAGCAGTAGGGTTAATATTGCAAGCAAGCATATAAACTGATGAAAGTGTTCAAGCCATAGACCAGTCAGAAGGCTCAGAAAACAATCCCAGATGAGAAAAGTGTCCTGCTCAGCACATCAATAAATGCACCATACCGAATCTCCTGTATTTTCTGCACCGAATGGGATCATAAACTGTAACCCTGAGCACAGCAATGTCCTTCACTGCACGCTTGATAGCCTTTCTTCAATTTCTCTGTCTCAGTAATTGCTGCTGTTCCGGGTGGCCTTGTTTTGTTTTGTGCCGCAGAGAGAAAAGAGCATAGAGGGGAGAGAGATTGCACAGAGTGATTTAGATTCATCTAAATTCAGTGTTAAGTAAGGTGAGGTGCATTTTCCATTTGGTCTCAATCAGCAGCCGCTGCTGGGACTGAGGCTGCAAACACTTCATGAGCTCTCGTCACTGATTAGCACCTCTTTGAATGTGTGTCAATAAAACTGCAGGTGTGCTCTCCGCCTGGAATAAAAAATGATCATTTTCTCATTACAGATCTCAACAAACCTTCAGAAATTGTGCGCAGGCCTTTTTCACACATCCTGTAACTCAGGTAGGAATGATTTCACACTGTTCTCACATCCAGCAGAAGTTCTACAAATAATATTATCTTTGTTTTCCTAAGCTTTTGCAGCTTGTACAACCAGGGACAAAACAATGTTAACACCTCCTGGAAATGAACTCTAAAGTACCTTAATCATACCTACTAGCATGACTACAAAAGTGTGTCTCTTTGAATGCAAAATAGCAGCAAATGTGAGTTATTTTTGTAGTTTATAAAAGGGGTTCAGTTCACAAAGAAAGACGAAACAACTAACAGGTAACCAAACAGGCCACACCATTCGTGTTTAAGTTACAGGTGCCTGTGATGGTAAAGTCCTGTTTAAATAATAATTTATGTAATTTCTGTTCTTCCTCATATGAAAGATTGCAGTTTGTCTACCTTCAGGAGCGTGGTAGCAATGTGGAATTGCAAATGAAAATCAATATTTGCTTTGGGTTTGAAATAGCTCTAATTCAGTTTTCCTACCGTCGGGAACAGAGTGTCTTTTTGTTGGCATTTAGCTGCGAATGTGAGATGGTCTTAAAGAACTGAGAGTAGTCTGCTGTGTACTAATGTGTGAGTGAAAAATCACAGATACAAACAATTTGTTTTCCATTTCTGTATGTGAATGGGTGTGGAACTGATGTGTGTGTGTGTGTGTGTGTGTGTGTGTGTGTGCCTCACAGTTGACGCTTTCCAAGAAGAGGCACTGGAGGGTGGTGGAGGAAAGTGTTTTGAAACAGAAACAAAAAGGCATGTGACAAGTCTTCACTTTTTTAAAATTCTTTTTCTCTCTCTAGTAAGGGGAAACCTTATGTAAGACGTCTCCCTGGGTGTGCACACACACTTGCAGGCCCGCCTCCCACCGGCCAATCAGAGAGCTCCCTCGGTCACCTGGGCCCCAGTGTTTTGTTTGTCATCGTGTAAGAAGATTCAGACAGTGTGCAGCGGCTTACGTGGGACCGCGGCAGAACGTGAAGGACGAGACCCAGAGAAGACTGGGGGAGGGAGCTGCTGGGCGGTGGGCCAAAAGCACCATAACACTCTGAGCCACAGCTGTTATTCCACATGGAGACCTGTTTCTATGGTAATAGAGCCCAAGACCCCACCACCACCACCACCACCCTCCTCCCGCCCTCTAGCCTCCAGAGTAATGTGAGGGCCTACTGTATATCACTCCCTTACAGTTACAGTCTTGTGGATTCTCTATTTCTCATCTAATGTAATGTTTCACAGTTACAGACAGATAGAAGTGAGCGTTCAAAAAGCAATCATCTTTTGGCACCTATAACAGATGTCAGGCTTTTAATTTCTGTTGTCTCATTGGGTTTTATTGTAGTTAAGTTTCATGATTTTGTGTTTTTATGCTGCAAGTTCTTCGTGTATTTGTTCAGGAAATGCTTTTGCAAAGCATTTAATGTCTTTTTCACTGCTCCAGTAGTCTGGAACAGGACTGGGTACTATGATGGTCAGAAAATCAATTATGACTCATGGTCACATTTATGAGCTCTACGATTCAATGAACCCTGAGCTATAAATTTTGAATGAAGTGTTTGACCTGATCTGACCTTTTGTATTGCAGATGCACAGTATTGCGGATGCATACTAAACCGTTTTTCTTAGCATTTTAAATCAGGCCATAATGGCTGTAACACACAGAGAACAACAACAAAGGAAAAAAAAAAAGGAATGGCAAAATGAGGTGCAGCGGTACCACAGAATATTATGAGCTCTTTTGCCAGCTTCTTTGTAGGACAATCTGGAGTGAAGTTGACACTATTCACTGTCACTGATCCCTTTCAGGCTTCTGACACTGTTACACAACCTCGCCTTAATCCCATGCTTGAGGTGGTAACTTTAACCACAGATTTGGGGTCAGATTAGAGCTTCACACAACTCAGCCTTGACGATTATAAAAACAAACTGATGTCTGACTCTGGAACAGCAGATGTGATGATCTTGTTCACTTTAATCCCACGGGTAAAGCTGTGCAATGAGGACAAGACTCCTAATTACAAGATTGTCAGTGTGTTACCTTACATAGTGCATGTTTCACTTTTATGCTAACCATAACTATTTACAGAGTTTATTTATCAAAAAGTTATATATATTCCATCTATGCTGTTGGAGATGGAGTGGTTGCCAATTTTCAGTACTTCATAAAATGGAAAACTGTAACTTCTCAATTCAAAGGCTGACACTCCAAATTAAAAAAGTGAAGTTATTAGGGTGAACTTCTCAACAAATAAGCTTAAGAAAAAGTAGGCAAAGATGGATTTAACATATTAGGGGCTTAAATTTCAAAGTCATTTTTTCTTCTAAATTTTTTGTTTAGACTTAGCTTTAGATTAAAAAAAAAGGGAAAAATAGTACAGTGGAAAAGCTAATTTATAGTGGTGCAGTATGGTACATATGTTGCTGTACAGACGCCAAGATAAAAATAATTGCATCTCCGGAGAGAACGTTTTACAGAGACTAGATTGGTGTCAGTTTCTAAACTAATAACACTGAAGCACATTAATGTTGTAGCTTTTGCATTTGTTTGATCACAACTGTTTTTATGTCATACATAACCCTTTCACAATCGCTCTTTTACTGTTTCTCACTCTTTAATCGCTTTTAAACATTCATTTGACATCACTTTTCCCTTTTTAAAAATTCAGATGGGAAAGAAGTTTCCTTAGTTACATAAACTTGGAATGTTGGCGCCTTCCCAAGGAAAACAGCTCACAGCTCCTGAAGGTGACCCAAGTCAGCCCTTTTTTAAAACCCTGACATGATTGCAAAGAACTAAGCTACAATTCTTGGGTGGCCTTAGGCACCCAAGAATTGTAAACACTGGACTCATATCAAGACTACGTTTTCAACTTCTGACAGGGTCGATACACGTTCTCAGAAAGTTTTTAAATCCCATATGTAACTCAAGGACACTCAGTCCCAGCCATCACTTGTAACTGCAAAGCAACCACTCATAATGTGAAGCCTGGATTGTGCCATTGGGATGATTTTAGACTTTTACATCACTTAATTGTAATCAATTAATAAACTGTGAACACTCCAGGGTCCATACTATGACACCCTAACGGCAACTATAAGTGAGACCAAAGCAGTAACATCTTAGAAATTATCACTGACACTATTACTGGTCCACTAATGTTACTGTTGCTACTACAGTATTACTGTCCTTTATCTGACAGCTATAGCTTTCTACTAATGCCTTGGTTACTGGTTGTTTATTCAGGTTAGTATGTTGTCTTATATATTGATTACAAGTTACATAATAGGGCTTTAATATTCATGTGGAGTTGGACCACATTTCAGCTACAGCTGCTTACTTTGTGGTGGTTAAAGCTGCTGCCTTCAAGTGCTACTTGTAAGCTCCTGTTTCAGAGTGAAAGTGTTTTTGTTGGCAGCAAAAGAGAAGAGTAACAACAAAAAAAAGTGTTTCGCAGCCGTATTCAGAGAGGACAAAATGATGCTTGTCTACTTCTTTGTTCCTATAATTTAAAGCAGCTCCTCAGCTCTCTACACTATATCGAGATGTTCATGATCGCTTGTGGTTGTGATATTTCTGTCAGTACAGGAAGCAGCTCCATACCAACAACTGTTGAAATGTGATCTTGTACAGCTGCGACTTAGTGCATCACATGCATCAGTAAAAACATTACGACACAGGCTGTAGGTATTGTAGCAAGAACACATTATGCAATGCTTTGTTTGAGTTGGGCACATTATACTTTAGTTTTAGGTGGAGCTTGACTAATAAATTAGTGAGCTGATATCAACTGATATTGGCTGGCACATATATTGGAAGACATCCAGAAAAGAATTGCACTAATTAAAAGTTTTTTAATCAGAATTTTAAAAATACTTGTCTCAAGGATAATATATGTTGTGGTATTTGTGTTTTTTTATACATATTGATTATAATTGTTGAATTTCAATTTAATTCAAAAATTCTACTTTTTAATATGATATACTGTACATTAGCCTACATATGATATTATTCAATGAAAAAGCCTTCCTCAGTATATCTTAGTCACAATTAAATGTATGTGTATAAATAAAAGAATACATTGCTAACATTTTTGGTACTAGCCATATTTTCTTTACATTGATATATCAGTATCAAACTCAGAGATCCAGTTTCAGTTGAACTGAAGTTTTGGGTTCACTGAACCTGGGTTACCCAGCACACGTAGCATGTTTTATGCTGTTGCTGCGTGACTGTGGCGCCCTCTGTTGGCGAAGAGAATCATTTGCAGTGATACAAATAAAATTACGATAATATTAATAGTTAAAATAATAGAGTAATTAATGCACTTTCATCCGTAAGAACTACAACACACGAGACATATTTTTTAAAGGACATGTTTACGACAAACCAGCGTGGTCACATATTGTCTTCAGGCACTTTCTGGGAACCCTACTCGACTTTCGTCAAGCTGTTTAAGGACCCCAGGATGTCCATGCTTGCTGAGCGTAAGTAAATTTCTTGTAGAGTTTTGATGGCTATTTATTATTTTCTTTCAATGTATCAGTGCGTATTTGTGTGCTTTATGTTCGCAAACAGCCACCGCTACCAGCTGTCAAGAGACTTTCTTCCGAAAATATTCAGTATTTCGTACTTGTTAAAGTATTCGGGTAGCTAACATTAGCATTAGCATTAACTACAGCAGTCTGTAAACACGTGTTTTCTCTTGTAACTCTACATTTAACTGCAGTAACTTGCCATCAGCAAATTTTTAGCTGACTACATTGTCCTTAATGGCCGAATATGTTTTATTTATTTGCAGTCTGTTTTTAATGAACTGGTTGTAAGCTGTGACATATTGTTCTCTCGACACATGGTCGGAAATTGGATTGTAAAACATTCTCTGCTCTGATTCCCGTAATGCTGACAGCTGTCTGTCACTGTGTTTACCTGCACATGACACCTCATTGTCCTCATTATTATGTGCGCTGGTTATTGAGTAAACAGGGATCCTGGTTCCTCGTATTGCGAATGCGATTAGCACGGTTTCTGCTGGACAAATCTGATTTATTGATCAAGTACGAACAGCAAAGTATATTATAAGGTTTTGAAATGTGTGTATTTAAATGACCAAGGCGCGGGACGGCATCACAGTGTAACAGCGGTGTGATAGGGCTGAATCAGAGATCTATCTGAGTGTTAACAGTCCTTTTGTTATTGTTATGTAATGATATTGCTGCTCTCTGTCCAGCCCGGAGGAAACAGAAGTGGTCTGTTGACCCCAGGAACAGCGCCTGGAGTAAAGATGACTCCAAATTTGGCCAGAAGATGCTGGAGCGAATGGGCTGGTCCAAGGGCAAGGTGAGTGCTAAGATGGATCTCTACTGTTTCAGGTTGGGTAAACAGTGGTACATTCTGTAGACATTGGCAGCGAATGGATGAGTTGCTGAACATCTGTCTCACGTGTTATGTCTTCTCTTTTCCTGTAAAGGGCCTGGGCAAAAGTGAGCAAGGCTCCACTGACCATATCAAAGTAAAAGTTAAAAACAACAACTATGGTCTTGGAACCAGTGCCAGCTATGAGGTGAGCAACATTTAACACTTAGTGACTTAACACTTGAATGTAATAATTTTGTTGCTCTGTTCATATTTCAATATTTGTGTTGTCCTGAATGCAAATAAGTCTCTATTTTTGAGTGATTTTCCAAGAGAACCTAAAGAGAATATGTAATCAGCAGATCACCGTAGTGATTTCATTACTCACAATGTTATTTGTAGATGTATGTTTTAATGCATGGGAACAGTGCATTTTATGTGATGTGAGGGGGTGTATTTAAACTTCTTGAACAACAGTTATAATTTTTCTTGAGGAATATTGCAGTTCATCGTTAAAATTACATTCATGTCATTATAGATTTGACAGTCTTGTTACTCAAATACCAAGACCTTAATACCTGATTTCAAAGCACCATAGTAATACTAGGCTAGTATTACAGTAATATTTCCAAGGACCGATGCCGTAGTTCAAGTTAAGTATTATTACAAAAAAATGTACAGGTAACAACTTAATGTCATGTAAACATTTGCAGTTCTGCCATGCACAGCTGGTGCATTCACAGCTCAGTGTTCCCAATTGTAACAGGCATATGTCAGGTCCATTCAAACCAAAAGGCTTGGTTTTGGGAACCATAAACAAAGTCTTCTAATTCGGCTGAGTATACACTCAATTGCCAGTTTATTAGGTACACCTAGCTAAAACTAATGCAGTCTAATACACCAGTCCTGCAATAAATCCTACCTTCATGTTTTAGAGAAACATGTTGTTGATTCAGCTGTGTGGTTATTTTAGAAGTTGTGGTGCGGTTGGATGGTTTTGCATTATACAGAGTTGTTTCTGTTATTTAGACTACCCTCATTGAAATAAATGGGCTGGTCAAAATAATAGAAACACCTGTCAGTACAACCCAATATAATTCAACACTACCACAAACTGCAGCCTCATTACCATACAGTTATAACAGTCACCATAAAATGAACATTATAACCTTAATGAAGATAGGATTTATTGCAGGACTGTTGTATTAGACTGCATTTGTTTTAGCTAGGTGTACCCAATAAACCGGCAACTGAGTGTACAAATCCATATTTATATCCCATATTACTTTTGAAATTGTCTGACTCTATAAAGATACTTTTTTTTTGTCAAACAGACCTTTTTTGGTTCTGTTGTGTTGAGATCTGCTGTGTTCACAGGATAACTGGATCGCCCACCAAGATGATTTCAATGAGCTTCTTGCTCAACTGAACAACTGCCATGGTCAAAACAACCAGCATACCAGCACTAGTATGTACAAACAGCAGTCGACTCCATGGGGTGGTACTGTCTGCTGTTCAAAACAGTGTCACATGTTCTTCACAAACCAATTATCCCAAGTTACTATTGATAGCTACTTAGATCTGGCCAAAGGATATTATATTTTCATATGTATTTGTGATTCATTTTGTATTTCTCTTTAATTGGTGGGCAGTAATATAGAAATAGTCCATGCACTAAACATTTATCACATATGACTCACACTGGCAGTGCATTCATTTAAAATGTATGTCTTTTATTAATCGCCATCTAGAGTTGATACACAATGTATACTCACTGTCAGTGGTAACCTTCGCAGCACTGTGGCTATGTGTCAAACTACACATGACTACATCAAATTACAGTGCAGCTTTTTGTGGCTTGTTGGTCCATCTATTAGACAGTAGAGGGTGCTGCACTGCAACATTTAGGAGAGAAAATATGGACACAGTCACTGTCTTAAAATGAACATCTTCATTATCACTGTTCTGGGAAACAAAGCACATATTACTGTTATATCTGAGTTGGTAAAGAGGTGCAATGATACTAAACATCTTAAATTTGTAACTACACATGATCATATTTTTCATTCTTATATTTTCTTTTATTATCTATAGAACCTCCACCAGAGGAGCAGAAAGGATTCAGCTTGGAAGAGAAGTCCAAGACTTCGAGAAAGAGGGTCCATTACATGAAGTTCACTAAAGGTGGGTTCATCTCTTAGCAGCTGACAGTTCTTTACAGCAGCAAACGGAGGGCCGAGGGATAAACATGGCTCAGGAAGGTGCTATTTGTGCACTCTGTGTTTTCTTTTCTCATTCTCAGCAGTCATTACATTGATTACTTGTAAACCTAAAAATGTATCTGCCTTTTTAAATAAAATTGTTTCTGGGCAAGCGTTTACTGATTTTAAGCTCAGCAACACCTCAAGTTGGTGCCTCCACTTTTTTAGTTTTCCACCTTTCATGCAATCCACATACACAGACAGCCTCCTTTTTTCCCTGAGGGGTGTACTACGAAGCAAGTTTGACATAGCTAGGCTTTCTTTGCATTAGCTGACTCCACAAAACCCCAATCAGAGTTAATGGGTATCACCACAGTGGTTATCACCTTTCTTTGTTAACCCAGGTTTTCTTCACCAGGCTCTGCGCACATTCCCATAAAAGGGGGCAGGCGTTTGACATGTTACTTAACTCTTCTGCACGAAATGGGCTGATCGCGTGCCGCCTACTTCAGTCGAGAGGAACAAGTTGTTATAATGGAGTGCTATGAAGACTATAACAAAATGTTTACAGCAAAAAGCAACACTGTTGCACTGTTGCTGCAAATAAGGCAAAAGAGCGATGCTGGCAGAAAATTGCTGATCGACTTGGTGCACATTGTAGAGCTCTTAAACTTCAGTTTTTGGTCAAATTAAAGTGAAATGAATTTTATTGGTTTAATATTATCCGTGATAAATACCATTAGACTAATCAATTTTCTAATCAGTGTTCTATTAGCTGCGGTACCAGCAGTGTAAAATGGACTTGGCAGCAAATCATGACCAAGCATAAAAACATCATCCAAAGTGGTCTGTAGTTGCATCATCATTCTTTTAGTGTATGGATGATATGCTGTGTAAAATTGAAAGTGTTTTAATATTAACTGAAGCAAACGGGGAAAATGATTTTCTGCATCACCAACTGAATGCATGTAGGTTACCGTGGCAACGCGATGTATAGAGTTTGCGCTACTGTAATTACATGGCTTTGTTCGGTGGCATTAATGTACGGCTCAGTAAGTTTGCATATATAATGTATTCCCTCAGCTGAGAATCTACATCGTCAGGAAAAGAATTAATGAAAGGGCGGCGCTTTTTACTGCCGATTTATATCCGAAACTCTGAACATAACCTCCTCCGGAGCAGGTTAGGTGTGCAGCATAAGTTACCATGGTGATCTAGCCAGGTTAAAAGAGAGCCGCCTTCGTGACGTTGAAAACTCTGGCTTTAGGCTCAACATACTGTACCTCGCTAACCCATTAATCTCGCTTCATAGTCCACCCCTCAGGTTGAGCCTTGTGCACTTGGCTCAGACCACAGACGCTGATCAGAGCTCTGTCGGCCTGTGCTGGGTCAGTTGGCCCGGTCAGTGCTAGGGGAGGTTATTAATAACTCTTCCTTCTACTTTCATTACTCCTTTACACGTCAGGAAGTCAAGATTTGCTGGTCAAGGCCAGTACACTGATAGGCACGTGGAGGAATTTAGTGTTCAGAACCACTGGAGACCAAAATGAATAACCACTAGGCCATATTTTACTGCTGAGTCGCTTTACTTGAGCACGGAGCATAGTTGAGTGATTACAGGCACAATTTCTTAAGAAGTCAGGGTATTCAATAGTAATGGTGTTTTGTGTTGGACTAAACTCTGCAAGTCCTTTTTGCAAGAAAGTAGTGCAAGCTCATCAAATACTAACATGTTACAGTAATTTTAATATATAATCGTTTGTGTTATTGGGTTTCAATTTGTAGCTCATCAGGTCAGCATACATGGGAAAACAAAATATCTCAACTTTTACCTCACCTGGAAGAGCCTTTTATATTTTACGTCATTCAATAGCAACTTCCTGTTTCCTGTTTGGGGCATCTGGCGTATCCATTTGCTGGCCCCCCAAAAACAACACCTCCCAGGGGCTGCGTGACCCATTAGATGACCCTGCCAGATAAAACGTGGTCTCGGTCTCTCCCCCAGACCCTCTCACCCTGTTTTTGTGATCTTAATTTGGCAGGAGCCAGAAAAAGACCTTGTCCCTGATGAATGAGATGCACTATACAAGGCACACTTAAGACACGAAGCACAGACATTAGGGGTGTGATGATGATTCTTGTTTTTCTTATTTTCCTCTGGATGCTCTCCTTCCTGCCCTCACTCTATACATACTTTATTGAAGTCATACAACTTGGTATAACAGTGAATTTGAAACTTTTCTGACTTGTGCAGAGGCACCTTTTGCTTCAGTTGGTGTGCCATATTGCGAGTCTGCGAGAATCTGTTTGCTGCTTTGATTATGAATGCATCCATGCAATCTCTAGATCTAATGTTACACCATGACACCATATTCCATATTTGCTTTGGAAATTTGGATTTGTGACCAACTACAGTGTTTGGACAATGTTATTCCAACTAAGTCCATAGTTATTTTTATTTCTTCTTAATAAGGACACATGATCTAGGCTTGATGAGAATGTTATTTGCACTAAAATGTTTTTAGTTAAAATATTTTTCCAAAATATCTTGAGTGCATCATAATGTTAACCCTGTTATTGTGTATTCCACCAAACTGTGAGCTTACTGAATTGCTACACTTCTATTTGGGCCTCTCTATCCTTACAGCTATGTCCACCCACCATCCCCAAACAGCCTCATTGATCCCATGAACGCTACAAACAACACCTTGCTCAAGAGTTTCGACAGCCAGGTTTATCCCTTATTCATCATAGGACATTTGTGTTGTCTGGTAACTTGGACCTCTTTTATCATCTTTGCATTAGGATACACTCGTACCCCGACCTGTCGTCAACTAATGAAGTCCGATCCTGCAGTACTTTAAGTTCTAATCCATTTGAGGAGATCCCTTCCGTTATCACCACCTGCTGTTTATAAATGTCAGGTGAAGCTAAAGAGCGTATATTTGACATCTACTCTCTTTTTTAGTATCTTTATTTTCTCAGACTGTCAGAAAGCAGAGAGGGCAGTAAAGCGGATATGCAGGTGAGAATGTTTTCGTTGGAATTCAATCCTAAACCCGTTTGTGACTCTGTAGGCAGTAGACGTGCCAATTCATCTGTCTTTGGCAACATAACACCTCTTTAACCTGTTTCTTCTCAAAGAGGCGCAACTGTTGTCATGCAACCGAAGGGACGCTGGCACTACTTGTTGATCCATAAACAACACATAACATAATTGGAAACTTGAGAGTTGTGTGCTCCGCCTGCCTTAAGTGGTCTGACAGGAATAAACTTTCAGTGCACTTTGACTATGAAACTGTCAGTTTTGAGGTGTTTAAATGTTGGAAATATTTATGGTCCCCTCACAGTGGTAAGTGGCAGCTACAGGAAGTCTTACTTTATTTATATATCTGTTATTTTTTTCTGCTTTTCTGTTGTTGTTCTGTTGACATTGCCTGTCCAAGCTTGTGGTCTGGATCGGCATGAGCAACCAAAGAGTTACCTGGCAACATATAACCTGCCACGCCTGTTTGCATGCTTCCACTGACTGCTCAGATTGTGGCTCCCCTCCCTGTGAAGCTGTTGCCAAGTTAAGGCTTGGTAATAGATTTAGTGTTGCTAAGTCTGTTACATGGAAGGTTGAAAAGGTCAGGTACTACTCTCATAGTTCTGGATATGCAGAGATTGTCTGCGAGCAGGTGAAGGTCAACCATTGAATCTACCATTAAATACCTGATTTCATATCCATTCAGATAAAAAAAATATTGTAAGAGACTTTAAAACGATATTGTTTCGCATAGTTTATAACTGGTTACTAAATTCATACTAGTCTTGTCTAGTAATTTATTGTTGATTTGCCCTTGATATTAAATCTGTAAAATTGCAAAATAAATGTGGCCACAGCAGCATCTGAGAACCTTCCAAACATCTCCCTCTCCGTCTCAGTGCAGGCCTCCTCCTTACTCTCCTGCTTTTTTTTATTGATATCCTGTTCAGCCTGGTTCCCTCACTGCAAGCACTGAGGATTGATGGCCTTTGTTTGTGGGGAAAGGCACCAAAATCTCTAGGTCCGGGGCCCACAGCATAAACCAGTAACCCAGTTTTAATTGCTGCCTCCATCTATCACCTGTCACGGCAGCACGGGTGGTTGATGCAGAATTTAACTACAGCTCTCCATCCGTTGCTCTGTGAGGTTAGCTTAATCGCAGTCTTTGGGGCTTTTAACAAAACATATTTTTGCATTTTAGTGTGTGTCTTTAAACTGAAAGGTTTTGAGAAAACATGACAGGCCATGTAAACTACAGTATATTATTAGGCTGAAGAGCAGAGGGTGCAGGTACCAAGTTGTGTTTTTCATTTCTTCCCCTAGAAACATCACATCTGCCTCCAGTTCCATGTTTAATACCCGTGACATTGATATGACTGGACACCATCAATCTTATTTTGCTTTTTTAGTAATTTGCTATTCATTAAATTTGTGTATTTGTTTGTAGAGTCTGTGATTTTTTTGGTCTGGTTTGACTAGTTGATCTGTACTGACAGTTGTTGCCATTTCAACTGTGTACTTGGAAACCAGCATGTATTCAATAACAATTTCCACTGCACATTAGCAGTGCCCATGCTTCATCCTGCGTAATGGCATTCAGCCACCTCTTGAACGTTTATGGGAAAAGTAGAGTTAAGGTCCTTTTTTATCAGAACACTGTTATTTGCACTTTCACCTGAAAAGCCTGAGCATTTGTGACAGGTACTTCCTCATCCAAACAGCAGAAAGGTCAGATTGGGCATAATTTTACGTTTGACCTAAGTTCACTAGATGACAAACACCACAGGCCCCCCTCCTCATTTATTTTAGTTTTCAACATTCTTTCTTGGTTTTACTTCTTAGACCTGCATGTGCAGCGTATTTCAAAGGCAAGAGTAGGGGAGATAGAGGTTTAAAAGCAATAAATAACCAAATGTTATCAGAGACCCTCTGAAGGAAGAGGATGCAGCTGTACGAACAGGACCTGGGCTTGAGACAGACGACTGTGTGCTTCAGGAGTCTTTGAGGCCCGGCTTGAAAATGGGAATCCAGAGGCGTGGCGTGCAGACCTTGTTGTCGGTTTATTTTTCTTTGCCGTTTTATCCCTGAAACAAGAAGTAAACCACACAAAACCTCCCCTTTCTTTACTCAAGAGACCACCTCCTCTTACCTTCTACCCTCAACACACACACACACACACACACACACACACACACATATATATACAGACACACAAACATACTCATGCTTTCAACTGCAACCATTACAGGTTGCCTAGCTAAAACAGTTTCCCTTAAGATTTCTGCATTTTAAATTTATATTATTATCTTTGTTTGTTTTGGGTGGGAGGATGTGTGTTGGGGAAAAATGTGACTGAATTGTTTTCGCTCACCTTTTGATAAATTTGCTAAAGTAAAAACGCACTAGTGTATGCCAGTAGTTTTTTGTTTTGCGGTTTGGCAATTTCAAACTTAGTTTTAAAGTGAGTTTTAATTTGCTATATGATTGTGAAAAGGTGTTTCTCTCCCCCTCCCCTTTAGGAAAGGATCTGTCCTCCCGTACTGAAACAGACCTTAACTGCATCTTTGGGAAGCGAGGAAGATCTGCCAATGACCAAGAGCAGGTAAGAGACATCAAGAACATTTACCTTATCCACAGTTGGAAAAAAATTATTTCTTGCCCTAAAGGTGAATTAAGGCAGCAATTTAAATTTAATTTAAAAAAAACAAAAAAACAAAAAACAAAACTTATTTCCATAGTGTGTTCAAGTGATCAACAGTGTGTAGGATTTTTGGGGGTCTTTCACAGTCAGAGTTTATGATCAGATGCACCTGTCTCTAGGACTTTCTTGATCATGACTAATACCTATATTATATTTATTAGATCCAGTCAATCTTATCGTGACAAAGTGCAGTATATCCAGTTAGAAAAGATCTGTAGAGAATATTCATAATCCAAGGTGTGCATTACTCGTTTTGCAGTGAAACAGTAGTTTTCTAAAGTGAGTGGGCAGGCTTCTAGTCAATGTCACTGGGGGAGAAGGTGGCGTACCTCTGGCCAGGTGGCTCGAGCTTATCTGCCTCTGTCTTGGTAATTAAGAATGACTAGTGCTGATACCTCCATCAGTCACTGCAGTATCATGTGATCCTTCTGCTTCTACAGGGCCCAGCTCCTGAGCAGCCTGTGGCCCTAGATTAGCCATGTCATAGCGTGCAGCTTTAACACGGCCAACAGGCCACTGATGGCGCCAAGAGCACCTAAATCCACTTAGAGGATTTACACTCTTACCCCCAACTTCTCTTTTTGCACTTCCTCTCTTCTCTACTTCTGTCTTGGAGCGCTCACATCAGGTAGTTACAATGCCAGCGGGCATTATTAAAGGCAAATCAAAATCGGGGTGAGGTGTACAGAAATCTGAAATGATGATGCTTGCAAAAAAGTTCTGTTTTTGCTCTTGGCATTGGTGGTCGGTCACTTCAAACGTCACTTTGCCATTTGGCGTTAAGCTGGCTCTCATGCTTTTGAAACGTAGCTTCAAGGCTCAGGAAGGTGCAAGTTGCATTTCAGGCCCAGCAAGTTCCATTGGCTTACTTATCAAAAACAAAACAGTACTTGTTAAATTAACCTGTGTTTGGTCGCTTCCTTTTTTTATGAAATGGGCTGCTTCAGAATTAAAATTTTTTATTGTTATTATCAGAAATTAAACATAAAAATTTGTATCTGCTAATGAAACTTGCTGTGCACCAAAGGTGAACTTATTTATACATTTACAGGGACTATAACTCAGTTGAAAATACTGACAAATAAATTCATCACGTAACTATTGCATATTTAAAATCACATTAATGCCATCAGTGAGATTTGTGAGTTCATTTTTAGATATTAAATGTTTTGGATGCTAACAGATGAACAATAACTGTGGGATTATCATTATAAAAACATGAAGTGACACAAGCAGACACATAACTTCCATGTATTTTATTATGAAATAATAAATCTTCATTTAATACACTGGTATTTTTGGTGTCACAAGTTCTCCTGACCCCATACAGAGCCAGAGGGACAATGACAAATGTAGCATTTGGACACAGAAAATCCTCTTGCTGGCTTCCTCTGTTTATCTCAAGCATTTAGCTTGAAGAAATTGGCATCTTAAAATCCATAAATTGCACGAGGAAAAACCTCCTCTATTCCCCTTCAGGTGCCGAGCCATAACATCACAATGGCTGCTACTCCCTAGCTGATTAACATTGGAAATGCAAGCAATACACACCATCATTTTCTCCCTAATCGTTTGGTTATGGGTTGTTATTTTTCAGCCAGGAGGGACACCATTGACCATATCGAAAACACTGAACACAATTACAATGGCTTCCCATGAGACCTTGTGTTAAAGCCCAGCAACATCTGAGGTTGCTGGGAATAGGTAAAGAGGGTGATGGACCAATCAGGCTATAGGCATTGTGCAGGTTCTCCTGTGAGTGTGTCCATGACCCTCTGTGCACCCAGATCTGTACTTACAGTACTGTTACAACACAAAATACGCTCTACAATATACACGCATGGAATAATCACAAAACCCCAAAGAGTTGTATTCCTAAGCAGTGGCTATGTCAACATTATGAGCTTTGGTTTAGTGGTGGAGTTGCTTTACATGGGTTTGCACATGCAGCCACCAGTTGCATTATCACATATCTGCATCCTGACAAGGTGAGGCCGGGAGACTCGACCAAATCTGGATCGGCTCCTCCAGAACTGCCCTCCTTCCCGCTCATGAATCTTCCAACGCTTCACCCACCACCCACTGCTGTTTCTCCCGCCTCCCTTCCACCAGTCCCCCACTGCTGGGGTTTTCCTTCCTCCCGCAGTGATGTGCTTCCTGCTCGCCTCTTATCGCTGCTCACAACGCTCCCTGAAACGCAGACAGGCAGACACACACACAGGCACACACACTCAGCTGTCCCACATGCCTCTGTTCATCAAAAGCAGCACTGGATGTGTTGAAAAGACCATATGAATGCATGAGTCAGATTATTAACCTCTTCATATTAATTGGTCGTATACAGGTAGCCATTAAGTCTTCCATTATTGTGTTTCACCTCAACTACTGTTCTTTAAATTATGTTCAGTTGTAACCTCCTGTCCTGACAGTATAGCTGTGTTGTAGGTTAAAATCCCCGTTTTTAAAATGTTCCATTTTAATGTATGATGTATTTATTTTGTATAAAAATGTCTTTTTAAGTTGAAACTAAAATGTTGGAGGACTGCTTTTGATATTCTTTAAACAACCACAGATGCACTTGTAAGCATGAGGGGGAAAAAAGACCATTTAAGACCACAGTATCGTAGCTCAAACATAAAAAGTCCAGTTCTGACCTCTCAGTAGGCTTAAAAAAAGGCATTTATTGAGAAAAGTTTTCTGATTTTGATCATCAGATATCTGATCAAAGAATAATCAAACAAGCCTAAGAAAGCATGTCGATGTCAACTTGGGACACTTTTTAATCACCAGTGCTAAAGACACATTTCAGACGATATTCAAAATGTATTGAGGTTTAATACCCAGCCCTACTTCTAAATGAAAAACATCACACCTATCATCTATTTATTTAGAACACACTTAAACACACAAACATACACTCAGTGTCCACTTTGTTAGGTACACTTTTGCAATCTAATGCAATCAATACAACTGCTCTGCCATAAAGTCTACTTTATGATGCCTATAATGTTCCCGTTATTTCTTAGCTTTTTTGTTTGTTTGTTTTTTCTGTCATAGCCAGTTTCTAATACTCTGCCTCCTCATGTATGTAAATAGGGAGGACAAAAAATTAGAAACACTTCTCAATATAACGCAGTCCAGTACAACACCACCGAAGAAAGAGAATGTATGGCAGAGCTGTTGTATTGAATTGCTATAGATTTTACAGGTGTACCTAATAAAGTGGCCACTGAGTGTACATACCTGAATAATATGTTTATTACACTTGCAAAAATTACTTTTAAAACAGTTATGTACAAGATAAATGGATGACCACCATTTCACCCACAATCTAATTTCACCTTACCGTGTAGCTACCTGAAAATGTATGTTTAAAACCATTATTTACACTCCCTGACCAGTGAGAGTTATGAAGTTGTGGTGGAGCACCTGTCCATCTACATGGCTCTCTGTTATCCATCACCCATCCCACGCTCGCGAGCCCCCTCCATCTCCTGCCTCCTCTTGTGCCCCTCAACACAATTACTCACGGCATGACAAACGACAGGCTCTCTCTGCCGAGATATCAAAAAGGCCCGGCCACTTCTAAATGAAGGCACTTTGGCAGCCCTGTGCTCCCCGTGCTTATCGGCGGGCGAGCAGTGCCCCTGGCCGTCCTGCGTCCCCTTCTCATTCCCCCTCCTTCTCCACCACCGTGCCCTCCTCAGGGGGTTTAGTTAGGGGAGCCACATGGAGGGCCAGCCCGGCTTGATTTATCTCCCTTGCCCCTCTGCCTGGCCACTCAGGCAGGCCGAAAGAGCCGACGAGGCTCCAACGGGCCTCAGCTCGAAAGCCCGGCATTAGCTGAAATAAACCATTCTGCCGCCCAGTGAAAAATGTCCTCTGATTGGCTAATTAATCAGTCAAAGGGGAGCGACGCGGCTTGTGACTTGAGGGACCCAAGCGGGCGACCGCAGAGGGCCTGCTGATAAATAGACTCCCCGCCGATTCATACATCAACAAAAGTTAGTCATTTTTTAAAGCCGCCAGCTCAGATGAAAGGTGGAAACAAGCCATAGTTTTATTTTTCCACCTACATTTCCTTATACATTTCCCTTTTTTTGGTGGGGGGTTGAAAAAGACAAAATTCAGTTTATCTTCTTTCTTTAGAGCTACATTTAAAAAACCTTAATTTATATTACATGTATTTTATATTATCACTGCAAAATGGCCATGCTTTAGATTCTGACATTCATACCCTGTCATTGTAATAAATGTAAAAATAATATTAGATTTCAATATTTCAGTTTTTTCATTATAGTCTTCCAGATTTAGATTTTTTTGTGAAGAATCCTCTGTATAATTTATTATATAATTTTACTTTTGCTTAATGCAATCACTGAATTGAATATTCGGTTTACTGATTCAGCCTCTGAATCAACACAATAAAAAAATAACATTCCTATAATGAAGTTTTACAGTCAATTAACAGATACAATGATTTCACTATTAGAAACATCAATGTTATAATATCACCCGCTCATTAGTTCTGTACTCCTTAAAAATGTCACGGAAGAAAAATGGTTGAGTGTAATTTGGTACAAGGTTTGTTTTGACGTCTGAACCCTCCAGTCAGACAGTCGGTATGGCGCACCCTGCTCTCGGGTCGGCGTGACCCCTGCGGCCTCTCCCACTCCCACTCCTGCTCAAGCACAAAGGGCGAGAATCAAGCCTCATCGGGTGGCACCTGTTGCAAGTTTTTCCTGCCCACGCGACGTCCACATGAAGGATCGCACGTCAGCTGGGGCTCCCCCGATACCACCATCTTAAGGAATATGGAACCGGGGCGGTGTGGATTGGGGGCTCGAGCGTTTGGCAGATGCGTCGGCAAGGCGCCAGGGAGCCGATGGGCGGAGTCGAGCAGTGAAACTTTGCTGACAGGGCAGAAGTGAAATGTCTTTTCGGTACAGAAATGATCTGAAACTCTGGTTCAGATTGTTACTGAGGCCAGTGAACAGTGAAGTAGTGTTGAATTGTTATTTCGAAAATGTGTCTAAATTATTAGTAACTGGTTGTTTATAGATTAACATTAATATGTCTTTAGTTACTATAATCAATTTAGACTAAGACATCTTTTTTATTTCAGCGTGACTTGACAGCAGACTGTAAAATATTTTAGTATTTAACTTCCATTTTAAAGGTCTTTTATTTTTCTACATGTTGACTTCCATCATTAGGATGCAAACTAATAGACTGGCGTACTGTTAATATTTAAGTATTTGTTTATATCAAGCAGTTTTATTGTTAACTTAATATTCTTCACAGGGTAAACTGTCTGTCTGTCCTGTTATACTAATAGGATTATTCTTTACTTACTGCAGAGCTCCACTGCATTGCATCATTTTCAGTATAAATAGAAATACGGCACCAAAGCAGAGAATTTCTTTTTAGCTCAGTTGTCCATCAACTTGCAGCATTGATCTGTTGAAAGGGGATGCCGGTGTAAACGTGCGTTGTCGCAGTGTGGTTGCCGCGCTTTGAATGGGCCAGTGCACTCATGCAGGGTGCCAGGCATATTTTGAAGCTGAGGAGCTCTAATTCATTCTCAGATAACATCTAATTACCTCAAGCAAAAGCAATTCCTTTCTTGAGCATGTTTGTTGACAGGCCCTTTTGCTTTTACCACCCAAATATCAAGTCCCACACAGTAACCCACACACACACACACACACGCATACACACACACGCACCAACACATTTACCACCTACCTCCCTGGCAGTTATGTGGACTGCTCCCTCCTGGCCATGCCAGCTCGCTGACACTTACAGATTAGCGCAGGACAAAAAAGAAAAAGAGGGCGTCCGTCTCTTAGTTACGGGTCTAAGCTAGAATACATGGGGCCAGGGTAATTACCGCCTCCTGGTGAAGCTAACCGCCCAAAGATTTCCAGCCCTCTTGGCTGTTTACAGCCACAGACTACCGTTTAATCACTGACTCTTTAATCTAATAAATCACAGCTGCGGAAAATAATCACTGTATCTTCCCTCTCTGGGGTTGGGGTGGGGGAACCCTATGCTCTTGGGGGGGGCATTGTCGGCAAGCGTTTGCAATGTTGAACAAGCACAGGGCAGTCATGCTGCATGCATAATGTTGTCTTCATTTGTTACTTATGATAAACGCACCGGGCACAAAGTGCAATTTTTCACAACCCATTTTTTTGTGTTTTGTCTTAACTACACACAGAAAGTATTCCTTTAGCAAAAGCATTGCTTTGTGGAAGCTTCCATGTGTGGCATTTAATGAACTTACGGTACATGATTTTACGGTTTCTGTGTAAATATTATTTCTGTGGAGGACAAAGACAAATATTAGTATCACTTTAGAGGCAGACATTACTTAAAAATTATTGATGGTCAACCGAAGGGTTTGCTTATTTACCAGGGAATAAGGTATCCACCTGTTTTTCTGTCCACCCACATCAGGCTCATGAAGGATGGGCTGCTGGACTTGTGTGCTCATCAGGGAGAGACAGCTGGCTAATCAGGGCCTGATCCATAGACCTTGAGTATCGCCAAATTTATTATTGTGGCAGGACAATGAGGGCACACTCATGCAATTACAGACCCAACCAATATTGGCTAGAAATTATTGAAAAAACAGCAAGTAATGCATACAAGCAGTTTTAAGAAAATAAATGGGCAACTGCAGCTCTGTCAAATTCTAATTAACATATGAGCCACAAGGTGACCTAGCTAATTGGTGAGACATAACTTGTAATATTTACCTGTTTCAATAACTTTTAGTATATCTAAAACAAGTAAGCCTCCCAACCTTGCATTTGAGTCTTGTTCAGTTTTACACTGTTGCATGAGGTTTAGATTCTTCATGACTGTTACTCAGACACCATTTTTTTTTTTTAATTTCTATTATTTTTACTATAATTTTTTTATTATTTTTAAGCCTCAGACCCACACCTTGAAGGGCTGGTAGTGCATGGGAAGGCTTACCTCGTTACTGTTTGTCTTGGAGCTACCATGAAATGTCCAATTTAAAAATACAGTCAATGAGACCTAACACCTCCCTTTTTAATCTGGTTGGGGTATAAATCTGGTTTATGAATAAATTGTTATTTGATGTTCTTTTCACTTGGATGGTTAACAAAAAAAAGTAATGTGTTACGTGTCAACCTCTCACTACTGCTGACAGTTAGATGTCCCAGTTTACACCCATTTTGTAAGCAACCACATTGTTTTATCTGTGCATCAGGGAAATGGGCTGTCAGAATACCAATGCTTTGTGCACATTTTACAGGACCTCTGTGTTCATGAAAACAATTGGATGGTGTGTGATTAGGAATTGCTTGATTGGTAATGCTTTGAATTAAAGCCACAACTAACCAATGCGTTTATTGTTGTTTAATCTATTTTTTTTTTTTTTTCACTCCAGCCAGTTGTCAAAAATACTCCATTGCACTGTTTAAACATTGGAACAGTTTGCTGACGCTCAGCACTGCAAGTGATTGAAACTGCTGGCTGCTGTTAAATTGTTTGTAATTCCACAATTCCACAATTGTTCTGTAATTCCACAACTCAGTTAATGAAATCCACACAGACTGTGAGCGTCAACAAGTGGTGCAAACTGAGCTGTTATATTTTGCTGTATTTCAGGGATATTTTGCAGGTTAAATCTTGTCCAAACCACTACAGACCCATAC